>NC_077232.1:267260780-267567780 GCF_027887165.1 Monodelphis domestica
TATACAAAGGTCACGTGTTTGGTATTTACCTGTTGGGAAAGTCCCTTCAGAGAAGCCCCATTCACTTTCACGATGACGTCTCCAACATCAATTTGTCCACTTTCTGCTGCTGGCTGGCCAGGAAATAGCTTTTTAACCCTTACAACACTGGCATTCATTTGTTCTGGAATGAGGTTATCTTCACGGGAAAAACTAAAACCTAGACCTGAGCTATTTTTCAGTAATTTTACCTCAAATGTGTTTTCTGTAAGAAAAAAGAATATCACAGCTAATTTTATGTATTTGATACATTAAAAAATCTCCATGTGCACAGCAATTTTACTAGTCTATCATTCCTTTGCCAAGGTAGTAACAATCTCCCTCTGCCCTCCTCCCAAATGCTCCACTATGTCCTAGTTCTAACCTTATACCAAGAGAAAGCAGTATATATTTTTAAATTTCTAGAGGTCATGTGGAAACTTGGTTGCCACAAAGGTCCAATAAATAGTAAAGAAAACAAAGTTCCCAAAAGCGAGAGAGAAAAGAGGAGGCATTTTTCAAAACAGCATGTTTTATGCCAAATCAACACTGTCTTCCATGTGTCAGACCTTGGGCTAAGTCCTCTGAAGGAAAAGGATTTGGAAGGAAAAAAAAGGAGAAGGAAAAAACCATATAAAACCAATAAAGGGAAGAATAACAGAGGATGGTCAAAAGGAACATGAACCAGTGATGGGGTAAGGATTTAAAAATGTAAGTTTCTATTTCAGAATTCTACTCTGATGAATTGAGCAATCTGTAAAATAAGTGAAACTATATAACAATACAAATAACCAGGAATAACACCTTCAGAGTATGCTGAAAAAGTGAACAAGGCAGTTAGGTGGCTCAATGGATTGAGAGCTTGGCCTGGATACTGGAGGTTCAAGGTTCAAATTTGACTTCAGACACTTAATTGTGTGACCCTAAGCAAGTCATTTAACCCCCATTGCCTACCCCTTACTTGTCTTCTGCCTTAGAATCACCTTAGTATTGGTTCTAAGATGGAAGGTATGGGTTAAAAAAATAAAATTAAGGTAACTACTTTTTTCTAAGATGACTATATCTTAGGAAGGAATATCACAGTATTGACTTTAAGACAGAAAATAAGGTTTAAATTTTTAAAAAAAGAGTGAAATCACCTTAGACAAAATAAAATACCTAGGAATCTATCTCCTGAGACAAACACAGGAACTATATGAACACAACTACAAAACACTCGCCACACAACTAAAACTAGACTTGAGCAATTGGAAAAGCATTAACTGCTTATGGATAGGACGAGCCAATATAATAAAAATGACCATCCTACCCAAACTTATTTTTCTATTTAGTGCCATACCCATTGAACCCCAAAAAATTTCTTTACTGATTTAGAAAAAACCATAACAAAGTTCATTTGGAATAACAAAAGATCAAGGATATCCAGGGAAATAATGAAAAAAAAACACAAATGAGGGGGGCCTTGCAGTCCTAGACCTCAAACTATATTACAAAGCAGCAGTCATCAAAACAATTTGGTATTGGCTAAGAGACAGAAAGGAGGATCAGTGGAATAGAGTGGGGGAAAGCGACCTCAGCAAGACAGTATACGATAAACCTAAAGATCCCAGGTTCTGGGACAAAAATCCACTATTCGATAAAAACTGCTGGGAAAATTGGAAGACAGTGTGGAAGAGATTAGGAATTGATCAACACATCACACCCCACACCAAGATAAATTCAAAATGGGTGAATGACTTAAACATAAAGAAGGAAACCATAAGTAAATTGGGTAAACACAGAATAGTATACATGTCAGACCTTTGGAAGGGGAAAGACTTTAAAACCAAGCAAGACATAGAGTCACAAAATGTGAAATAAATAATTCCAACTACATCAAATTAAAAAGCTTCTGTACAAACAAAACCAATGTAACTAAAATCAGAAGGGAAGCAACAAATTGGGAAAAAATCTTCATAGAAACCTCTGACAAAGGTTTAATTACTCAAATTTATAAAGAGTTAAATCAATTGTACAAAAAACCAAGCCATTCTCCAATTGATAAATGGGCAAGAGACATGGATAGGCAGTTTTCAGATAAAGAAATCAAAACTATTAATGAGCACATGAAGAAGTGTTCTAAATCTCTTATAATCAGAGAGATGCAAATCAAAACAACTCTGAGGTATCACCTCACACCTAGCAGATTGGCTAACATGATAGCAAAGGAAAGTAATGAATGCTATAGGAGATGTGGCAAAGTCAGGACATTAATTCATTGCTGGTGGGAGTTGTGAATTGATCCAACCATTCTGGAGGGCAATTTAGAAGTATACCCAAAGGGTGATAAAAGAATGTCTCCCCTTTGACCCAGCCATAGCACTGCTGGGTCTGTACCCCAAAGAGATAAAGGAGAAAAAGACTTGTACGAGAATATTCATAGCTGCACTCTTTCGGGTGGCCTAAAATTGGAAAACGAGGGGATGCCCATCAATTGGGGAAAGGCTGAACAAATTGTGGTATATGTTGGTGGAATACTATTGTGCAAACAGGAATAATAAAGTGGAGGAGTTCCATGGAGACTGGAACAACATACAGGAAGTGATGCAGAGCGAGAGGAGCAGAACCAGGAAAACATTGTACACAGAGACTAATACACTGTGGTATAATCGAACACCATTAGTGGTGGTGTAATGTCCCTGAACAATCTGCAGGGATCTAGGAGAAAAAACACTATTCATAAGCAGAGGACAAACTGTGGGAGTAGAAACACCGAGGAAAAGCAACTGCCTGACTACAGCAGTTGAGGGGACATGACAGAGGAGAAACTCTAAACGAACACTCTAATGCAAATACTAACAACATGGCAACGGGTTTGAATCAAGAACACATGTGACACCCAGTGGAATCACACGTCAGCTATGGGGGGTGAGGGGTAGGAAAAGAAAATGATCTTTTCCTTTAATGAATAATGCTTGGAAATGATCAAATAAAATATTATAAAATAAAAAAAAAGAGTGAATGAGAGGCAGTTAAGTAGTATACTGGATAGAGTGCCAGGTCTGGAGGAAGGGTCAGACATGTCCTAGCTGTGTGACCCTGGGCAAGTCATTTAATCCCAATTTCCTAGTTGTTGTTCTGCTTTAGAATTGATATTAAGATAGGAGATATGGGTTAAAAAAAAGAGAGGCACTGAGGCTACATATTCAAATCACTTTTGTGATAGCAAAAAACTGGGAACAAAATGAGTACCCACTATTTGAGGACTGAGTGAAAAAATATACATGCTTCCTATATATGATCTTTTCAAATGGGAGGTGATGGATTATGAAGCGTGAGTGGGTGGGTATTACATATGCTGTCACCTGCAATTTGTGATACTTTGTGTCACTGAAATATTTTCTTTGTAATAAGGAGGGTTTGTGGGACACTGAGGGAGGATTTCACTGAGAAATAAGAGTGGTGTTAAAAAAAAGCATCAATGAAGCACTAAAAAAAGAATGAAGGAGTTAAGTAGATGGTAAAGTCTTGGATTCCAAAGCAATAAACTGTTGAAATAATAGTTTAGTACTTTTTTCCAGTATAAATTCCATGAAATTTAAGGGAATGTCCAGGCTGGAAAAACTCATAGAATTAAAACAAAGTGCATGCTGGATTCAGAGTAACAATATCTGGGTTCAAATCCAAGTTCTGGAAATAAACAGATGAAGAAATGAGCCCATTTTTATTGCCCATGACTAATTATACCCATGATTTTTCTTGCACTGTGAATCCTAAAACATATGAGGCAATGCTTTAAATGCATTAGCTATATAACTTTAATTTATAATTCCATCAGCGAAAACCGAGATTCCTCAAATCATGTTTTACTGGAATTAAACTTATGATTTTATCAGTGTAGGAAATGTCCAGTTAGTAAACTACCTTTCCAACTGGCTTTTAGACTTTCCAACTGGCTTTTAGACATACAGTACTGGAGTTCTACTGACCTGGGTCACTGAGAAGTTAAATCCTTTTTCACAGTTACACAACCAGAATGGGGCAGAGATAGTGCTCCTCTCCCATACTATAATTATGTGTGGTGAAGCGAAAATAAGAGTAACATGAACCAAGAATAATATAAAGGAAGAATAAAATAATGAGTCTTCTAGGCCTGACCTTCAGTAACAAAATTGTAGTCTCCGGTGTTAGTTGTTTTTTTCATGGGTTTTTCCAGGGAAGCCTGCTCCAGAAGAGTGCTCTGTGGAGTTATTGGTGTATGTACTTTGGTTGTTGATGGATGTCCTTTTTCTAACAACAGATGAACCACCTAAAAAAAAAAAAAATCCGCAATATTATGATGAATTGACTTAAGACAAGAAAACAAATTAAAAAAAAAAAAACCCTACCTTCTGTCTTAAAACCAATACTGTGTATTGGTTTTAAGACAGAAGAGTGGTAAGGGCTAGACAATGGGGGTTAAGCGACTTGCCCAGGGTCAGACAGCTAGGAAGTGTATGAATATAGGATTAACTCTCCCCTTTAGATTTAATCACTAAAAGAGAATACACAGCACTTATGCTTGGGTGGGGGAGGTCTATGACCCATGTGAGCAATAGTGGGTGGCAAATCAGAACCCAGTGACTGTGTCCTGGGCAGTCCTAAACAAGATGTTAACTGTAATTGGTCCATGTAAAATGGAAGGAAGACACAGGAAGTGAAGAAAAGGAATTGTCTTTAAAAATGTTAAGAACTTCCTGTAGAGTCGTCTTTCGCTTTGAACTTGATCCTGGAGGAGCTCTGGGTGAGGACTGCTTCTATTAGGACTACCACGTGGGTGAGTGAGAAAGGCTGATTTCCTTTCCCTGGTTTGTTCTGAGAGGTACTAGCTTCTGCTAAAACCGCTCCGGTTGAGGACCCTGGATTGCTTCTATTTTCCCTTAGAACTACCACGTGGGTGAGTGAAAAAGGCTGACTCCCTTCCCTGGCTTTCCTGGAGGCACTAGCCTACAGAGAGGCTTCTCCTGTTGGAGGAGTCTCATGGCTAAAACCTTTGTTAATTGATACTTAGGCCCACAGGTTGGGGCTTCTGGAGCCCTGCCGGAGTAAACCCAGGGCTTGAGCAATAGTTAAGCTAGATTTCTTAGTCTGCCCTCTTTCTAATTTCTCTACTTTCATGCTTTCCCTCTGTTTTATAAATAAATTGCTAAAAAAATAATTTGGAATTGATTAAATTCCTGACCATACTCTTAAATGATCTAGTCCAACTCCTTACATTTTTACTCCTTACAAGTGTGTGGTGCCAGATTTGAACCTAAGACCTCCCATCTCAAGGTCTGGTTCTCAATCCACTGAGTCACCCAGCTGCCCCCAAGAAAGCAATTTTTTCCAATGGCCTTCTGGGACTGTTAGTTTAAAAGTCACATAGCATCATTCACTTACTTTACTTGACATTTTAAATATCTATGACTCAAATAACAGACACTCTTTTCATCCTTCAATGATCTGGGTAGAATCCTCTTAAGCCTTGAAAGATTTTTTTTTAAACTGATGTGTGAAAAATTTGATCACTCTGGTCAATCTAGTAAGTGAATCTGTACAAATTTAACTAGGCTGTATCTCAGACAGTATTCATGCAATCTGTCCCAGGGTTCAAGTTAAAATCATTTCCACTTCATCAGGAGCTGGAATAGATTGTAGGTGAGGAAAATTCAGGGTTACTTTCCTCATGAGGCATTTTAATTGAGTACCAAAAAGATGGAGGGAGGCAGAAAGGCTATCCTGACATTCTAAAGACTGGAATCTCATTCTAGCCATTATGATAAATTTGCGATAAAGCCTCAGAGAACTAAATCAATTTCTCTGGCTAGTATTTTTCATCAAATTCCATGATATTGCCAGGTAAAGTACATCTGCATAAAAATCTAAGATTTATTGTATTGTATTGTAAAGCATTGATGTTAATGTTGCAACATTGTAAACTTTCTAAAACTGAAGCAAATAGCTAGCTGCTTTTTAAATTAATATCGCTAAATTGTTACCCATGCTAAATATAACTGAAAATTGGGAGATTGTATGTTTGCACTTTAAATTTCTTCCTGAAGATTTCTGCTTTGGGCTAAGATGAAAATATAGAAAGGCAAGCAAATCAAAACCTACAGTCACCATGTTTGATCTTAAGATGGAAAAAGAAATAATTAGAAAAAATATGAGAACGATAATCTGCTAGATATACTGACATATAATCTGTTTGAATTTGGTATCTATTTATTGTACTTTACTGGTAAATTAATAAGGAGAAAAAAGCATCTATTACCTGCCCTGTGTTTCTTAATGCTTCCACAGCCTGTTTATGCGTTGTTCCTTCCAGACTAACTCCGTTAACAGACAGGACACGGTCACCTTAAGGAAAGAAAGTGATCTGGTAAAAATTGAGAACATTTGAGAACATTTTATATCCTCTTTGACATATGATAGCCTTTCAAATGTATTGTGTGGGAGCAGGTAGGTGACTTAGTGGATAGGAAGCCAGGCTTGGAGATGGGAGGTCCTGGGTTCTAGTCTGATCTGAGATATTTCCTAGCTGTGTGACTCTGGGCAATCATCATTGCCCAGCTCTTACTGCTCTTCTGCTTTGGAACTGATATTTAGTATTGATTCAAAGGTAGAAGGTAAGGGTTTAAAAAAAAAATACTGCATGCAGCTTTTTTAAAACTATAAGAGTACATAGTTCATTATCCCTAAAATGTCTTTAAATCAAGTTTTAGCTCCATGTTTTCCCTAATTGACTAGCACCATAGTGCATAGAATATCAGCCTTGGAGTCAGGAAGACCTGAATTCAAATCTTGCCTATTCGGCTTACTAGCTAAGTGATCTGTCACCTAACCCTGTTTACCTCAGTTTCTTCATCCAACAAATGACCTTAAGAAGAAAATGGCAATCCACTCCAGTGTCCTTGCTAAGAAAACCCCCAATGGAGAATTGGAAAAATGACTGACAATCACAAAAACCTTGTATAGGCAGGACTTTGGGGAACATGGCTGAGCTCTGATATACAATGACTGAAGCACTGGTCTGAATTATGAGGAGAGATCACAGACAACTGAGATACAGCTACTAGGAGAGGGGCTGGAAAACTTTCCTGGTGAAAGTATACTTGAAACATGGCCACTGCTGATACAAAGTCTCTGCCCACTTCCAAGAAGCTGAACCTGGGCAATTGGCTACATGGCAAATTCAAAAATAAAATGTTCAGCAGTGATAACGGCATTTCCAGAATGGAAACAAGGTGGTTTCTGACTCTACCTTTATCCTTGAACTCATTTTCCTCCCTCAATCTGTTGAATTAAATGTCTCTGTTGACTTTATTGTTTCATTGCTCATGTGTGGTAAAGGATGGAGAAAACATAACACACCTTTGTGAATTCTCCCATCAGACTCAGCTGCTCCCTTGGGAATCACAGCCTTCACATAAATGCCTCCATGTCTGACACTGGTATTTACTCCTCCCTAAGTGGAAAGAAGAAATGTCATGATCACATTCAAATCTTCCTTAGGCTCAGAAAGCATGTGTGACCTCAGCCAAAGGATCAGCCTTGAATTCAGCAGATTCAGTGACTTCTAGACAAATGAAAATGACAAGCCCAAACCCTTTGATATGGAATTCCTATTAGGAAAATTCTCTATTGCAACCAGAAAACTCTAAGCTTCCATTCACATAGTGAGCATATTTTGGCATGGAGATTGCATTTTGGGATGTTTCTATCATGCATTAAGAACCAGATTAAAGAAAAGGCAGTCAGAAACACATTCATGCAAGATTAGTTTCTGCCTGGAAATATCTGGAAGTATTCTCAAGCACAATGTACTTTCTTCCCTCTTCGGGATTGGACTGAACCTGAGATTTCAATGGTATAGGGAACTTCCAATGAAGAAATTGTTCCAGGAGAGCAACCTGCATTCTTGCGGCAACTTATAGCCTTAAAGAGTAATCTGGGTGAACTAGAAAGTAAGACTTGCCCAAGGTCATACAGGCAGTGTGTGGCTAGCTTCTTGTCTACTCTGTTATGCTGTCACTCTAGGCAGCTAAATGGCTTCATGGTGGATAGATTGTTGGGTCTAAAGCCAAGAAGACCTGCCTTGGTCACTTACTAGTATGTGAGCCTGGGTAAGACACTAAGATTCTGCCTGCCTCAGCTTCCTCATCTGTAAAATCGGAATCATGATAATATCTGTTTCCCAGGGTGGTTGTCAGGATCAAATGAGATAGAATTTCTAAAGTATTTTGCAACCCTTCAAGTGCTATATAAATGTTATTATGATTGTTTTTCTATTCCAAGTCAAATATTCTAATGTGAAAGTAAACAGCTCTTACTTCATTCAGAAAGGCAAAATTAATCTAAGTAGCAACTTTATTTTAGTCAAATATGTGGCTTTTATTTTCATCCACAAGAGAGACAGATAATTCAATTTGATGGAAGGGGGAAAGCAAATGGACAGAGAAAGTATTAGTATGACTAAACATGCTATTACATTTCTACTTTTGATAAAATTGTTTTAACACTTGCTTGCCAGTATTATTTAACCATCATTTTCAAATTGCTTTAAAATGAATTTTGATATATGTGGGGCAATGTTAAATAACTCTAATCTACAAATATTTAAAGTTACCTACATTTTTATTATACTGCTGGATCTTTAAAATAATAGTGTCAAACAATTTAGATACAAATGTAAACTCCTTTAACTCCTAAAGGCTGTGAGTATATATATATTATTTTTGAACACATTAGAATTACATAAATAAACAGCCCAACTTGTTGTATAGACAATCCTAAGTATGTAGAGAAACAAGTATATATGGAAATAGGTCATTAATAATTCGTGGCATAAGGAAAAGAACATTGTAATATCCTGCTTTTGCAAGAACCAGTCCAACCCCTGGAAGTCACTATCATTAGTGATTTGGGGGTAGCATATGATTAAACAAATTTGAATGTTAAATCCCTGTAAATGCTTGGCAAAACCAGAAATATTTCTGGAAGAATGGGAAACAAAAAAGTGACCACAGAAAATAAAAGGCACTTTCCCTTAAGTCATAATGGGGTTTCGAGTATGCCTCAGTTTTAATAACACTGGGAAGACTCGACAAGTGGGGTGGAATAAATATGGTTCCACTTTAAGTTAGCCTACTGCTAGAAATGGAAAAGAAGAGAAAATATGTGAAAACCTTTTCAAACAGTACCGTGACACTTATTCCCAAGCTGTTATCATTTTTAGACAGTTCAACTTCAAAGATATCTCCAGGTTTAGGAGGTGCTGAAGAATTTTTTTTTAAATTCATTTTGGTGGATGTACTCATTGAAGAAGGTTCCTTAATAAAGAAAACAAACAAACAAACAAACAAACAAGGGATTTCCTGTGTCAAAATGGATGTTTTATTGGAGAGTCTGGTGTTTTTCTTATGTGGGGAAAACCAAGACAAAATGAGAAATAAAGGGATAGAGATTCAAAGAACAGCATTGGTTGGGCACTCCCATCATTTAATGGATGAGGAAACCGAGGAGTGTACTGACTTGCTTAAAGTCATAAGTCCAGGACTGGCATTTGAACTCAGGCTTTAAACCTTAGTTCAGGGTCCATTCTGCTAGATCATGCTGTCCCCATTTTGGAAAAGGCTTGTAAACTGTTTTTAAAGGACTTAAAAATTTGTCAAGCCCTAGTTTTTCAGTTGGCTTTAAATCTAGACTCTGATTATATTCTTATGAATATCAAGACTTTATGTATTGATTCATTCATAAAATCCACAGGATGAAGATATTTTTACATATGTTGCCTAAATACATTCTTTTCATTTGGGCACATGCTGTCATTCTGCAAGTAAAATTTTGTGCTGTCTAACCTCTTTCACAAAGGAATTGCCAAATAAAATTATGACATTGAATTTGATTCTTTCAATCTTATTTCCTTTCCTCTTTCATTTATACCAGCAAATAGCTCATTGCAAACTTTCTAGGATAGCATATGCTTTAGGGTTAGTTCTCAAAGTCTCCTTTGTGTGCTTTAGTGTTAGTACTCAAAGCCTACACTACTCATTATGCTTCACGGTTAATATTCAAAGCCTCCTACTTCTCTAAGAGTTAGTAAAACCACACAGTAGCAGTTAGTAGGTGAAATGAAAGAACCACAGATACAGAGCAGGAAGAGACCTTGGAGGTCAGTGACTCCAACTCCCAAATTTGGCAGAGGTGGACACTGAGGCTGAATGTGGTTAGTGACTTGCCCATGGTCATCACAAACCACAACTGAACTAGGATACACATCCAAGTCCCATTCATTTCCCCCTGTACCATCTTGTTTTCCTAGTAGAAATGTAGGTTTCTGCCCATCTCCAGACCACAGAAATAGCTGATACCAGAAAGTTCTGCAATAAGCAGTAAGTGCTCCATGACTGAACCATAAGACACGGGATTTAGGAGTTGAAAGAAGAAGTGTGTCTGTGTGTGGGGCGGGGGGAGAGGAAGGGAGATTTTTGGGGGAGTGGTTATTAATAGAAAGTGGGATGGGAAACAGATCATACCTTTTTATTTAAATGATCCTGACTGCTAGAATAAGTGGCTTCATCCATGTCTGAATCCCCACGATCAGAATAATCCATAGTTTCTGAAATGCCGAACTTTTTAGGTTTGCTTTGGTTGTGGTCATTTAAGGTTTGTTTTTTCTCAGTTACTTTAGACATAGCCAGAGAGGAAGGGCTGGATTGCTGGAATTCGTGCTGCGCAGGGGCACCCAAATGGTTTATCAAGAAGCCATTTAAATGGCTCTGGGACAAGCTGGCGCTCTCAGTCCTAGAATCCTGAGAACTCAGGCTTCCTTCGTTTTGGCCCCCTGATAGCGCAGAGGAACAGTATGAGATACGTCGCTGATAACAATGTGTCTGATGGTGGTCCTCTAAAGAAGATTCTAGGTCATTGTCTTTAATGGAGGAAGGCCTGGGAACATAATTTTTCATTCTATTGGAAAGATATGTAGGCGTAGAAGGCACTGAAAATAAAAAATTAAGAATAACATTTATTCATAAATACAGCAAAAATTCCATTTTATTAGGTAGCAAGAAAATGGAATTGGAAATGAAAAGTTGTTGGTATTTATTCAGTCCCTTTTTAATGAGAAAGAGAAAAATTAGAAGCAGGCTAATATCAGAATTTTGAGTTACATACAACCCAGAGCAAACAATCAAAGTAAACCTTCCTTGGTTATGTTTTAATTCTGCCCAATGAGAACTAGTGATCATAAATATGGTCCCAAATGTAGGGACATTATTCTAAAAAATCATTCAGTTCCTAACACTATATTTATTATGAAAGCAAAAGGTTCTAGTATATTTTGGAGATAACAGTACTTATAAAACAAAACTAGTTTTCTGGGTTGGAAAGAATTGTTTCACATAATGCAATACAAAATAGGCATAAACAGGAGAACATTTTACACAGATGACAATAATGTAAAGAAGAACAAAGCTAAAAGGCATTTCTTGGAGCTCAATGAGCAATCTTGACTCCAACTAATGAAATGCACCTGCCTTCTTTCAGTACAGAAGAGGTGGAGGAAAGTGCAGAATGGGAGCATTTGCTGACAGATGCAGTAAAGGAAAAGATTTGTTTTACATAATGTTCTTCTTTATTATAAGGGAGTATATTGGGAAGTAATGAACAAAACATCAAAACAATTAAAGAATTTTAAAAACTCCCTGCTTTTTTGTAAAAATGCCAATTGCCCATCCTTCTAAGTAGTCAACCATTTGAGGTTGATATAGGCACAGCCACAAGTTTTCTTGATGTCTTGCTATGCATTGAGCACCCCCCCTCCCATCCGCCCCCATGTGGATTATAGTTGCTGTTTTCAAAGAATTTACAATCTAAGAACAGAATCATATTATATTGATTGGGTGTTCGGGAACAGTTATGCCACAGAAACTTTCTTCTTGTAGAAGACGACAGATTGCAGAAAAGACCCTTCCCAGAGTGCCTTCCCAGAGTTCTGCCCAATAGCTATATGATTCTCTCTTGCTCTTTGGGTCAATCTAATCCCTAACACTATCACAACATGTTTTAAAATTGAAGAAACTATACAAAATGAATAGCAACATAATAATATGAATTACATATTTACAGAGCACTTTATAGACATCAGTAATCTTTTAACCCACTCTAATCCATCCTCTATTCAACTGCCAAACTAATTCACACCATGCCATATATTTTTTACAAAACAGGCTTTTCTGTTTTTATCTTTTGACTTATTATTAGAGCTACCACTAGGTCAAAGGTTATGCATAGTTTGGGAAACTTTGAGCATAGTTTCAAATTACTTTACAGAATGTTTAGAATAATTCACTGTTCTCCTTGCAGTGAATTAGTATTTTTGTTTTCTCTCAGACCTTCCAACAATTGTAATTTTGTTTTCCTTATCATATTTTCCTATTTGGTGTGTATGAGGTGGAATCTCAGAGTTATTTTAATTTGTATTTTTTCTTATTATTAGTGGTATGAACCATTCTTTCATATGGTTGTGATAGCTAGGATTTTCCCCTTGACAACTGCCTATTCATTACCTTTTGGCCACTTAGATACCGGCCAACCTTAATATAAGATTATTCTTATGTAGTTGAATTTCGTTTCTGATATCAAAATGATATCAGAACTTTATGAGGGAAACTTTCTCCACTTAACCGGTTTCCTTCACATTTTAATCACTGACTTTGTGTGTGTAGAAATCTCTTAATTTTATGTAATCAAAATATTCTAGTGTATTGACTCTGTTCCCCTCTCTTCCTTGTGCCCTGTTCTTTTCTACTTTTTCTGTAGTTTTTGGTCATGTGGTGAGATCTTATTTCAGGTGTTGGGATTTAGCAATCTGCTTTGGTTTATCAAACCCAACACTGCTATATTTGCCCATTTATATATTTGTTCTTCTAATTTGATCTACTGATGAACTTATATAAATTTAAAATAGTGCCAAATGACTTTGTTGATTATTACTTTTCTGTATAATTTCAGATCAGGCATGATTAGGCCACCTTCCTTCCCAATTAAAAAAAATATATATTTTCTTATATGTTCTTGACATTTTGCACTGAATGAAGAAATTATTTTTTGATTTTTACCACGTAATAAGCAACATGTAAAAATAGGTACTCTGTGTGTGTAAAGTAGATGGAAGTTAATCTCAGAGGGGAAAGCACTAGTAGGTGGGAGAAACCAAGAAAGGATCCCTGCAGGATAGTATTTTTTGGACAGTATTGTCATTTTTAGTCTACTATCATGGAATAATTAGGAGTAATTAATATATTGCCAATTATCTAGATCAGTGTTTATTTTTGTAACTTGGGTCTTGTAGTTGTAGTTATATAATTCTTGTGAGTTCTTGGTAGGCAGATCCTTAGATATTTTATGCTTTCTTTAGTTATTTCAGATGGAACTTCTCTTTCTAACTTCTCATGGATTTTGTTGGTAATATACAAAAAAGCTGAGAATTTACATGATTTAATTGTATATCTTGTTACTTTAATTGCTGTCATTAAATTTTTAATTCAATCTCTGGGATTCTCTAAAGAGATCATCAAATCATTTCTAAAAACTTTTTTTTTCATTTCATTATATTGCACTAATACATTGAGAGTAATTCAATAAATTACCTTGGGAAATCTCTTTTGGTTTGGAGATAACAAGTGTCACATCCTCAGGTGCATTCTGCAAAATTTCTAATGCTGCATTGTAGCCAACACCTTCTAGACTCATGCTATTCACAGATATTAAACGATCTCCTGTATAAAGAAATGCATACAGCCATTACCATTTTGGAACTTTTATCAACAAAGTACTTGACTAGTAAATTTCATTGCTGCACCTCAGAGAGAGAGTTTGGACTAAATTCCTTTTGTCCAACACAAACACTGAGACAATTCCATTAAAAATGGAAAATGGTGCCAATGATTATGTTTCTCATTGAAGTAAAATGATTCCTAAAATGTACCTGGCTTTAGGGAGCCATCTAAATCAGCAGGTCCCCCAGGAGTTACTGAACTGATAAAGACACCCAGATCCAATCTTCCTGTCTTCTCTCCACCAACAATTTGAAATCCTAAGAAAAAAACATATTTCCAAAGAATACTTTCTGTAACATTGTTGCTTCTAGTGACTAATGTTTAACTACTTTAAACTTTCAATTCAGGTCACTCTCAGTATCAAATATGAATGTCCCCCCTACATCTATTTTAGAGGATGTATCTGATGGATGGAAAGTTTCAAATGGAAATATATTCAATATTAAATTTGGTATTTGTGACATTTTCTGTAGAAAGCTCTCTTTTGCCAAAAAGAAGTTGGGCCTTCAATGCCTTTGGTGTTGTTCATGGAATTCTTTCCAACTGTTCATTACTACCTTCAGTGACTTACCTAAATCATACTTGTTATCTTTTTTCAGATTCACCAAAGTGATCTCCCTTTCTGGTGAAGATACTATGCTCCATCTTTTTTGCAGAACATCTATTGGAAAATCACATTTTCAAAATAAAATATACAGGATGAAAGGAAGAAGCAACTCTGCATTTGTGAATTTCTCCCAATTAAAATTTTTAAATGATTTGAGAATAGATTCACTTACTTATAAAGGAATATTATCAAAATACAATTACAGTTCTTACTAGATTTCTATGCAATGTTCTGCAGGGTTTTACAGTTTTTTAGCAGTATGTATCTGTGAATTCTTCTCTTTAAATAAAAAAATAAACAAACAAATAAATAAAAACCAGAATTGCCATTGTTAAAGTAACATGAATCTACAAGTAAAATGCTCATCTGTAAACTGAGAAGGTTGAACTAGATGACCTGGGTAGTCCTAAGTTCTGAATAAGCAGATGACCCAAAGTTTAATTTTGCTGTTTATTTTTTCATTTATATGATTGCCATGGAATAGAATATTTTCTTAGTTCTGCTTACTTCCCTTTGTATCAGTTCAAGTTAAGTCTTTGCATGTTTTTTTGGTAATCTTCATATTCACTGGTTCTTAATGTACAGTTACTTCCATACCAGATAGGGTCTACAATCTTGTCAAGCTATTCCCAAACTGATAGGCATTCATTTTGTATCCAATTCTTTGTTATTTATCAAAAATGTTGCTCTAAATATTTTGCTGTATGTGGCTGCTTTCTTTTTATTCTTGAACACTTTATTGTATATGTTCAGCAGTGAGATATCTGGGTCAAGAGGTGTGAACGTTTTAGTAATTTTCTTTGTATGATTATCCAAATTAGTAATAATTTATATGTATTTATCGTGTTTTATTTTCTAAATATATTTATACACAGTTCATTTTATTACAGGAAGCTGACTGTGGTAGATAGGGCAGTTATTACTTCCATTTTACAGATTTAATACAGAGAAGGTAGGTGATACTCAGCATCACAGAGTTATTTAGTGTCAGAACCAAGATGAGGATTTAAATTCACTAATTTTCTACGGAATGCTCTTTTAGCTAGATATGAAATGTTAAACTATATACTGCATTAACAATTAAACTCAGGAATGTGTCTACTAATAAGATATCATTAACAAGAAATATAAACATGTATTTTTAATTCAATTACTTCCATCTTTGCTAACTATTATTCTCTATCTCTTCTGCCCTTTCTGGCTAACCTTCTTGAAAAAATCATTTATAATAGGTGCCTTAACTTTTTCATTTTTCTTCTTAACTCATATATCATTCACCAAAATGGCTTCCTAAAGTTACCAACGATTTCTTAAACATCAGATCCAAAGGTCTTTTCTCAAGCCTCACTCTCTTCATTCTCTGTGTAGCCTTTCTCCCTTCTCCTTATGTTTTCTTTCTCCATTGTCCTCCTCCCTTTCTGATGACTGCCCAGTCTCCATTGCTGATCTTTATTTAGATCATACCTTCTTATTATGGGTGTCTCTAAGGATTCTCTCTTGGGTCCTCTTGTCTTTTTCTTCTGTATTATTGTACTTAGTGATCTTATCTGCCATGTAGAATCAATTACCTATCCTCTCTCTGCCAGTGATTCTACTTATCCTGCCCTAACCTCTGCTTATCTCTGTGTTATATCTTCAACAGTCTTTTACTCATCCCAAACTGGATTCCAGTAGACATCTTAAACTCAATGTCCAACACTAAACTCAGTATCTTTTCCCTTAAATCCCTCCAAGCTCCTTTATAATTAAAGAGGGTAGGTAACACCATCTTCCCAGTTTCTCAGGCTCACAACCTAGGAGTCATCCTGGATTCATCACTATCTCTAGTCCCCCATATCTAATGTGTTGCCAAGGCATATCGATTTTGCCTTGGCAACTTCTCTTTAATAAACCCCCTTCTCTCCCTTTCATCTTACACCTGGACTACTGAAATAGCTGATTGATATGTCTGCCTGCCTCAGGTCTCTCACCTCTCCAATCCATCTTCCATTCAGTCATCAAAGTGTCTTTTCTAAAGTACAGGTTTAACCATGCCATCTTCATACTATTCATTGCTTCCAAATCAAACACAAATTTGATGTTTGGCATTTGGGGTCCTTGATAACCTAGTCCCCCATTATCTCTCCAGTCTTCTTATTTAAAACCTAATTCCCTTATTCCCTAAAATGTATTCTTTGATCCAGTGATACTGGCCTCTTAGTGGTTACTCGTCTCTTGGCTCTGGGCATTTTCTCTTGCTTTCCCCCAAGTTTGAAATGCTCTCCTGCCTCTAGTCCAACTACAGACCTTCCTGGCTTCCTTTAAGTCCCAACTAAAAGTGCATCTTCTCCCTTTTCTTTCATGTTTCCTACTAATCCTGTATATTGTTCACTTTGTGTGTGTATATATATATATATATATGTATATATATACTTGTTTGCTTGTCTCCCCTATTAAGATTGTAAATTTCTTGAAGCCAAGAATTGTCTTTTGATTCTGTGTATCTTCAGCCCTTGGCATAATGCCTGGCATGCAGTAGGAACTTAATAAATGTTTATTGATGGATAAATTTTAATTTTATAAAAAATTTTGGCCTAAAATAATGAAGCACAAGATACTAGCTTTCCCCTAAAAATATCTTTGATAATAGCAGTAACACTCCTAGCAGTAACTTAAATATAAAGAATTTTTTTTGCTATTTTAATTAATGAATTAATTAATGAATTAATTAATTCAATAAGATCAAATGTCCTTCTATGCATAATAAATACTCAATACCTTAAATAATCCTACAAAATGGCAAATAAATTGCATTTATTTGCATAATTTCCTCCTTTTCCTTTGATATTTTAAAAGGGGAAGGATAGGTTACAGAAATGTATGCCTTTCAAGTACTTTAGGGCAGAGAAAAAATATGTATTTTGTAACACAGATAATAGGTTAAAATGTCAGTTGGTATGCTAACATGGGAGGTGGTGTTGTAAAAAAAAAAATAAAAGGTGAATGACATATACTAAAAGAACCTAGTTCAGGATCCCAATCCTGGAAAGGCTTGTACAGTAAAGAAAAACAAAGAGAACAATAGTCACAAGGAATTAAAGGATTTAATTAAAGCCAAATGCTGGTTTATTGCACTGACTAATCTGGTATAAGGGACTAGATAATGGAACCTATTTCCTCACTGTAGTAAGAGAAGTTTGAGACCAGGGCTCACAACATTTTACATACTAAAAGCTGCAATTGGTCTTGTCTAACTTGTTTTCATACTTACAAAAAGCATCCATAACACAAAAATAACCTTGGTAGTCCTATGAATCTTCAGTGTTTTCATTAAATGACTATATTGAATTTTCCATTTCTGAATATCAATGTATTATATTACATGAGAGTAAAGGCATTGGGACAAACTCATGAGGAATTTGAATTAAGTGCTGAAGAAAGGTCTGAGCTTCGATAAAATGTAGGACAGCAGTTGGCAGAGGTGGAGGCAGACAAGGTCACAGCACATATAAGACAGCCAAGTGGTTCAGTGGGTAGAGTGTGGACTTGGAGATAGCCAGACTTGAGTTCAAGTCCAGCCTTAGACCTTTATTAGCTATCTAGTCATCAAGGTTGTGAGGATCAAATGAAATTACTTCTGTAAAACACTGCTAACCTTGAATGACTACATGAGTTATTTTTCAAAAGTGATTTGGGTGGATTGAAGAATCTCTATCAGGAAGTAGAAGTGGTAGTTTAATGTTGGAATATAATGGAGTATCATTTGCCTTGTCTGTAATAAATGTCAGCTGGTGGACATAGGACTACATGTAATAATGCAGCAACTGTCCTGGAGCAGGCTCTAAATTACAGGATTCTGGGGAAAATAATGCATTCCATCACATGGAATCATGCAAAGCCACAGACTTTGAGTTCAAAAGGACTGCAAGCTGTCATATTGTCCAATTTGAACAGAATATTTTCTCTAGTGTACAAACACAACCACACAAATGGTCACCCAGTCTCTCCCACCTCTCTGCTTTTGCAGACTGTCTCCTTCTACTCTTTTCCTCTTCCTTAAGCAGGAAATGTTTTTATTATCTCACCTTAGCCTCTTGGTTTCCCTGGCTTCCTTCAAGGAGGTTTGATTCCCCTTAGTTGTTAGTGTGTACATTGTTTTTTCCTCCAATTCCTTAGTTTTAGGGACAACTTCATGAGTATTTCTGTATCCCCAACACCTGGCACAGTGCCTGGTACCCAGTGAATGGACTGAATTGAAAGGTAGGTTGAGATTATGGATAGCTTTCAATTCCTTCCCCTCAAGAAATGACTCTAAAAAACAAACAACTGAACTGCCAAAGTATAGACATGTGCAAAGGTCGAAGGGTGATAGACTATCCTGCACACTATTAAACAATCCTATGCTATACATGTTCTTCCAATGTGGGGTGGATCACTATAGGTGGATAGAGGTTCAGGGAGCTAAAGGAACAAGTCTATCTTTCCCTAAACATGTTCCAAAACACTTGTTTCATTTGGTTTAAGAAATTTATTCTGCGGCAAGTACTTCCTAAAGGAAATGAGTTGCTGACATATTATTATAAGTCATTTTAAGCAGATCAATACTTAACTGAGACCTATTAAATAAGTTCTGATTGTTCGGAGGGAAAGAGGTAGAGAAATGAATAGAGATAATTGGTGTCCCATTTATCACTATGGGACACCCTCTTTACCCTCATATGATCTTCCTTCCCTGGGCTTTATCACAATTCTTTCCTCTTTCTCTTCATTGTGCAATCTATTCAAATGGGTTTCTGAAACTTATCTTGCTTCCAAGGCTGAAAGAGAATCTTCTGCCAACTGGTGGTACAGTAGAGAGAGCACTGAGTCAGGAAGACTTGAGTTCAATTTCACCCTCAAACACTTAGTAGTAGTTGTGTGACCTTGGCAAGTCACTTAATCTCTGTATGCCTCAGTTATCTACCTCAAGGGGTTGTTTTGAAGACCAAATGACATATTTGTAAGAAGCATATTCTAACCCTAACACTACACCCTAACTCTGACTCTAACTCTAACCCCCTAGTCACAAGAAAAACGCTATACAAATGCTCATTTCCTTCCCTTAGGATTCTCTATCTTATGGTGGATGTATGTTTACCACCTCAAGGTTGACAACATAACTGATCTTATCTTACTTGACCATTTTATTTAATATTATCACCCCCATTTTGCAGATGAAGCCAACAAAGATAAGCAAGTTGTTAAGTCTTAGATTCCTACAGCTCTTAAGTGTTTGAAGGGAACCCAGCCCTTTTCCCCCTTGCTGCTCATTGAAGAGGAATGTGTAAGAAAAAAGAACCATAAGCTAAAAAGATGTTGTATGAGCATGTGAGTTGGATTTCTGGACATCTTAAAATGTGAGAGTGACAGATTCCTGGCCAGACATGAATGAAACCTAACAACGGTTGCCAGATGACTTGAAAATTTAATCCAAAGGGCTTTAAAATTTAAAAGGTTAGAGGAGGAGGAAGACTATTGAGAGCAGTCCTCAAGTTAGATACTTTAAGGAGTAGCCACAAGTAAGAGACACTCAGAAATTCATGAGAGAAAATGTCATCAGTGGTGACATCCCAATGGCTAAAACAGATATATACAGAGTTCCAAAAGTGTAGGCAAAAATCAAGAGCCAGAGTTTCTAATGCAAAGGAGCTAAGTCTAACCTCACAGTTTATTAATTAGTGAGAGTGGGTAAGATGAAGCCCATAAAAAGACTGCAGTTCTGAATGGGTACACCTTATTCAAAAGAAGTTAGGTAAAAAGGAATGGGGTAGCCTTATATCTAAAAGAGGCATCCTTACATGAGCAATTCTGGAACCAGAGGGAGGAAGCATGAATGAATATTTGGGTGAAGGCCAAAGGATTAAGAAACAGAAATGGTTTTCCCACTGGAGTTTATACTACAGATGATTTGGTCAGAAAAAAGTAATAGATGTGGAATTTGAGGATTACATCCCAATAGAAACTTAGCAAGGAGACATGACATAAAAGCAACAAGGGACTTTAGATCTCCTTGACTTGGCCTAGTGATAATTTCATCCTCAACCATAAAGAGACCAGGAATTAACTATGAATACTTGGGTATTTATTTTCCTAATAGGCAGCTTTGAGCAATTGTGACTGAACACAAAACTTTTAATCTAAAACAAACTTAAAGCAGAAGAGGTAGGAATTAAGTGGACCTTAGGGGCTGAAACTTTAGAAATAGGTGATAATCCCACTATGCCCTTCCCTTGTAAGATCTCACCTAGTGTATTATGTTCAATTTTGAGCACCCTAGATTAAAAAGGGCATTGATTAAGCTGAAAATGTCCAGATAAGAGTTAATAGATAGTAAAAATGCCTCCAGTGCATGTCAGAATAGGAAAAGTTGAAGGAATCAGGCATCAAAGAGAAAAGAAGACTTCGGAGGGAGAGGAGCATAATTAGATTTCATTTCTTGGATCCAGAAGACATTATCAAGGACAATGGGTAGAACCCTAAAAGAGGCCAATTTAGGCTTCATATCAGGAAAAACATTCTAATAATCACAGCTGTCCCAGAATGGAGTGGGCTGGACCTCCAGAGGTAATGGGCTTCGCCTCTTTGGATGTCGTTAAGCACACAATGAATGATTACTTGCTGAAGATGAGTTTTGTGTATAGGTTGGAAAAGATTGTTCCTAGAGTCCCTTCCAACTCTTAGATTCTGTGCTTCTGTAAAAAAAAAAATTCTAACTATCAGAGCTAACTAAAAACAGGCTGGATTACTTTAAGAGGTATTGTGAGTCTCCTATATTGGAGATTTCAATGGATCCATTATTCTTTGGGGATGTTTTTTAAGGAATGGATACACTGAAGGGATGGATTGGACTAGGTAGATTTTCAGGTCCCTTCAAACTTTGAGATCCTGTAATTCTTTCAGATTTCAAGCCTAGGTCTTCATCCACTATGCCATTCTTCTGGGCACCAAATTGGTGCACTGATTTAGGAAATGAAAAAGATGAGATTAGAAGAAATATGTGATGGAAAAATTCAGTAAAGTTAATTTTGATAGGTGATAGTCAATAAGTTTCTTGATACTTGACTCCCTAAATAGTCTAAAATATATAAGAACTGATTGTTAATATTTTAGTGTTGTACAAAAAATTTATATAAAATGCACAGAGGGCATATTAAGTATTTAAAAAATGTTTTTACTTAAAAATGTATGCTATGATTATATTTGAATTTGGTGGACAAATATTTAGTTACATAAAAATAAAGAACCTCGGTTTTGGAAAAGTGATTGAAATAATACTAATAATTCCATTTGAGGTATTTTGTTTTCACATTTCCCAACAGTATAACATTATATACTATATGCCTTTTTCTGTCATGGACTCCTTTAGAACTCTGTAAAAGACCTTTCATAATGTTCTTAAGTGCATAAAATAAATCTCACTGGCTTACAAGAAAACTGATTATATTGAAATACTGTTATGAAAATATATTAAAAAAACCAAATTCACAAGATGAACAATTCTTGCTAGAAAGCTGTTTATGTTCAATAGTTACTATGTATTTTCTTTTCAAATAGCATACTCTTTATTAAGATGATGTTGATTAAAGGACCACTATCTATACTGCTATAAGTTCACCGACATAGACATAGGAGGTTATGCAAAGACCATCTAGTCCAACCTGCTCATTTTACAGATGAACAAAATAAGGCCCAAGGTCACATAGATAATAA
Organism: Monodelphis domestica; assembly: GCF_027887165.1. Classification (NCBI taxonomy): domain Eukaryota; kingdom Metazoa; phylum Chordata; class Mammalia; order Didelphimorphia; family Didelphidae; genus Monodelphis; species Monodelphis domestica. Next base: position 267,282,978 of record NC_077232.1, read on the forward strand.
TCATCAGAGCCTGAATCTGAACCCAGGTCTCCTAATTCCAGAGGAAGCATGCTTTTCACACTGCCATAACTGGAAAATATCTCAGGAAAGTTAATTTGATAAATTATTACTTCCATAATCAACATAACATGTTAAGGTAAAAACTTTATAGGGTTCAAATGGTTATTAGAACATATTAGATTTTAAGGTTGATACTTGAAGATGGTCACTTTTAGTGTCTTTAAAAAAATTTGTATTTTACCCAGTGCCTAGCACAGGGTAGCACACAAATCGTACTTTTGATGAGTTGAATTGAATTTTTCAAATGTGATGATTTTATAAAAGTTATACTGTATAGTGAAGTGTTGGTGAACCTTTTTAAGATGAAATGTCCAATTTGCAACTTTGAGATGCCTGTGTTTCCCCCTCATTGCCCCAGACAGTAGAAGGAGGAAGTGTTCACATTGGACAGCTGGACAGAGGGACAGGGCATGCAAAAAATGTCCTTAGGTGCTGTGGAGAGGAGGAATGATCAGATGCCTCACAGTTATAATCTATGTCTTGGAAAATAATTTGGGTCATAGCAATGACATGTAGGTCTGGCTGTGTATTTTTAAATGTACTCTTTAATTAAAAAATTCAGGGGGCAACTGGGTAGCTCAGTGGATTGAGACCCAAGTCTAAAGACGGAAGGTCCTAGGTTCAAATCTGTCCTCAGACACTTCCCAGATGTATAACCCTCAGTAAGTCACTTAACCCCCCATTGCCTAGCCCTTACTGCTCTTCTGCCTTGGAACCAATACACAGAATTGATTCAAAGATGGAAGGTAAGGGTTTAAAAAAAAAATTCAACCATTAGTTAAGATAATGGCTGATAGATTAAATGAGAAGAAAAAAGTAGCAATGATTTTAGTTAACCCACCATTTTCTTTCAAGGATGATTGGGATAATCCATTTCCAGAGCTAATTCCTATGGTATAAATCAACGAGTAGACATTAATCAAAAGATTAAAAATCAATTATTTCCTTAATTTTAATGTATAAAATATCAATTAAGCTTAAATTTACTGAAAATCTTCCCAAAGAGTTCATATTTACATTCAGGTTGCTTTGCAGAAAATTTTTATCAGTTGTTTTTGAGACAAATGTTCAACTATCAAAATTAAGTTTTCGCAAAGCCATACAATATGAAATGGAGAAATGCATGCTCCCCAAAATCTTTTTACAAGTTAATTTTCTTTTATCCTATATAGGTTCTGAAGGTTCATACATAAGCTTCAGTCTTATATTTGAAAAATAAATGCATTGTTTTTTTGTTGTGGTGGTTGTTCAGTTGTTTTTCAGTTTTGTCTGACTCCTTGTGATCCCATTTAGGGTTTTCTTGGCAAAGATACAAGTGTGGTTTGCCATTTCCTCCTCTAGCTAATTTTATAGATGAGAAATTGAGGCAGACAAGGTTTAATGATTTCTTCACAGCCACACAGCTAGAAAGTGCCTGATACACTGCATGTAGAGATTTTTAAAATATTTTAGATTTTTTCATTCTTTGGGAGAGTCCAGTTTGTGAAGTAGAAAGGGGAATTATGACAATATTGATAGTAACAGCTCATATTTATATGATGCTTTGAAATATTCAAAATGCTTTCCATACATTATTTCATTTGAAGAATTGGCAAGGGAAAAGGGTGAGGACTGAAAGGAGAAAAAAGAGAATGAAAAAGAACTTGCCTTACTCCAGGTTTACATGTTCTTCTTTCTGGGTCCTAGTCCAGATCTTTTTATTAACACCCACCCAGCAATTCACAGATTTGCCTCTGTATGATTTTCATGTTTGAGGCAAAAAGTAAAACCAATAATTTTGTAAAATAAAAATATTAAAGCTTAACCAAAAAGGTTTTGTGTGGAAACCAATAATTGATGATTTGCACTATATAAAACTTATAGACATGTAGACTATATAAAATAAGCTATACATATGATTTTAAAATTCATTAGAGAATTCATCTCATGTCAGATTGAAAGCATCTGAAATAAACTTTCTTCAAAGAATGGTGCAATTGATAGAGTTCATCAAAAGCAACAAGAACAGTGGAAGAAAACCAAAAGGGAAGGAGCCAAAGGTACCAGAAAGAAAACAAAATTCTCTGCTAGGGAGCCCAATGATGACTGTACTCAAGAAAAAGGCAAGTAAATGTCTGTGTCAAGAAGCAATCAAGCAATTAATTATAGTGTTAGGTATTGCATAGATTTGTTGCATTTTAATCAGCAAGGAAATTTTAATTTCTTAAAACATTTTGATTAAAAAGCAGAGATAATTGGCAATCATGACAGAAATCAGCACAAATAATAACTAGGCAACCAACAATAGCTTGTTCACTTTTAAACACTGTAAAATTTTTACACATAGGGGATAAAAAAGGGGAGCTGGATTATGCTGACCTACAACATATGCTTGACCAGTGTCTTCAACCGATGATGAGTCTGATTCATGTTTTCTCCTTTCAAGGCTTCTATTTAAACTTGCAACAGACTTTGAACTAAAGTGGTAGGGAAAGGAAGGTAGGAGGAGGAAGAGTCGATTAAAAAACTGGCAAAAATAATAACAGAAATGTCAAAAATAACGAACAAATGTATATAGAGAGTCATGTAATGTGTATGTATACATATACATGTATATATGAAATTCACAGAAAGTAGAGTTGGGGAAACTTAACAATGAATCTTACTTATTGAGTTTCGTGAATCCTGCCACAGATTCTGGCTCAGGTCGTGGCACCTGGTGAGATGGTTTTCCCACCAACTCCTCATTGCTTTGTGGCGGGGAGTCAACGTTGTCAATAATACTTTTTGGATGAGGATAGAGAGAGACCTGACTGAGATCATGGTAGGATTTACTGATCCCGCTGGGCCTTTCCTCCCATGATGTTTTTTCACTCCTCTCTTTTGAACTGCCTTGCAGTGGCTGGTACAGGGACAACTCCGAGCAGGACAGTCTCTTCAGAATCTCAGCTTGAACTGACAAAGGCCGAACAGCCAGTTTGTTCAGGGTGCTGCTAGCCAGGCTGCCAGTGCTGATTGCACGCCCAATAGTATATCCTCTAACAGAATCTCCTTGGAAGTTCAGGCTCCTAAACGAAGCTCTCTCTACAAGGAAATAGGATGGCTTTACTGCAATGCTGCAATGCTAAAATAATTTTATTTGAAGAAACTTGTAGCTGATAAAGTAAATGGGTGTATGTGGATGATTGTTAGTTTTTTGGTCACCCATCCAAGAGACAACTAAGTTATGTGTGGCTGAGCAGGAAAGAGATTATAACTCATGGGGCAGAAGGTCTTCACTTTAATTTCATTTCAACTATTTGATTCTTTTATAACCTGAACCTACATTTAGCATCTCTTTGCCCTAATAGCTATGAGAAATTATGATTCCCTCAGCCCAGATATCTCCCAAAGACAGACCACTTGTTTAATTTGACATGGCTGTGGCATATGATCTAAGAACTTTCCAAAATTGTTAAGCTTTCTATTATAATATCCTCCAGAGTAAAATAGGGAGGCAGTAGTTCTGGAGGAACATGATAAACACAGAAATGAAAAAAGGTCTACTTTGAGGTCAGCTTCAACACAAAATATGAACTTTAATATCATCGTTAAACAACAGAATCCCAAGCCATGCCATTAGGATTTGGGACCATTAAAAGTAATCATAATCTCCCACCTAAATAGAGAACAAACAACATAGAAAGGAACATCAAATTTTGCCTTCTGAAGTATTACTGACCTTCATCACTATTCAAAGGCAGAAGGCAAGGTCAGGAAGATGAGTGGCTTTTATTACCCCCTTCAAACTCCATGTGGATTCAGCATGAGGTAGAAAGCAGTATACCACATCCACTAAATTGGACAGTATTTTGGAGCCCATATTGACATCAAAACAATATATTTCCCTAAAATCTCAACTTATGGATCAGCTATGAGGGTTCTAACTCACATAGGAAGCCTGAAAGTTGGTACTAGAGGCTTTTCAATTTCCATCAGATAAAAGAAAGCAGGAGGAATGCTTTTTATTATGCATGGATAAAACCTTACAGCTTACATTCAAATCATAAAAATAAAATAACATTGCCACTACATAATATTTCTGAAAATTCAAATTTTATTTTACAAAACACATTTTCCCTGTTCTTCAAACGAGTGACTATGAGTTGAAGACATAGAAATGAATTGGCATATATTTAGTAACATTTTAGGATAAAAGAGAAGCTTTTGAGTTTGTAATTTTATATCTGTGATTAGCCATCTCTGTATGCCAAAATGTCTTTTAAATATAATGCTAATATGTTTTTTCTTTCCTGATGTTTGTCTATATGTACACTACTTCAGATAATGTCCTCAAGGATGATTTTTTATTTATTTCATAACATAAACATAGGATAAAGTTTTATTTTACCTCCAGTCAGTCATAGGCAATAAATTTTGCCCCCATCTTAAATCTTTTCCTCTCCTACCAGTTCTTACTGAAACTTGGCCTCCCCTGATGATACAGCCTTGTTGGCTATCTTTTCCAGTATGTCTTGCTCCCCATTGCTACTTCCATGTTGTCCCTCTTCGACCTTTCTTCCTTTGAGGCTCATGCTGTTTATTTCTAAAATCCAAAAAAATCCTGTAGATTTTTGTCTACAGAATCCTAGATCACTTTCCTTTCTTAATGAACGAGTCTATTAGATGGCTCACAATTTTCCTCTCCTGCCTTACATATTGTTGCTATTATTCAGTCATTTTTCAGTCATCTGTCTTTTCATGAACCCAATTGGGATTTTCTTGGTAAAGATATTGGAATGCTTTGCCATTTCCTTCTCCAGTACATTTATTTATTTATAGATGAGGAACTGAGTCAAACAGGGTTAAGTGACTTGCTTAGGGTTACAAAGCTAGTATGTGTCCAAGACTGGATTTGAACTTATGAAAATGAATATTCCTGATTCCAAGCTCAGTGATCTATCAACTGTACCAGCTAGCTGCCCAAGACACATATTGACATTTCCTCAAATACCTCACATACAGTTTTTCAACCTACTCATTTTTCATTAGCTACTCCTCCATTCCACCTAAGCCATACACAAATATGGTCACATCTAGGATCTTGTCATCACCCAAAAATGTACCATGTTCAAGAATTAAAAAATCTTCCTGCATAATCATAATCTATCAGCTTTTCATCTCTACCACTGTCTTGCTTAATAAAACCTTATTGAAAACTCAAATCTCTTGACCCCCCTCAATTTTCTCCCAGGTCATCTCTAAAGCCCAGGAGGTTAGATGACTTGGTCACTTATACAAAGAAACATTTTTTTTTTGGCCAATCTATTTATTAATTTACATTTAAACTTTCTGATTCCTTTTAGCCATAGCAGAAGACTTCTAGTAATAATCTGAGGATCATATGTATTGTTTTAAATTAACTATTTATTATTTATCAACATTTTAATTTTTCTAAATAAATATTACTGTATTTACTAACATATAAAGAAATCCAGTATTTTCCCTAAAATTTACATTCTTTATTTTCAAGAACATTGCTAGAAGAGTCAGAGCTACTGAACCACGATGTGTGCTTGTTCACACTTCATAAGGAATGTTAGTTTGGTCACTATGGGTCCTGGTGACTGAACCAACATCAACATTAGCTAGTATAACTGATATAAGAAAAGAAAATGACTAGGTCTCTGACTACTACTCTACCTTTATCAAGCATTTTACAACTTACTCAGTACATTCTAACTCATCACTACACTCCCACAACAACCCTATGAGGAAGGTAAGGCAGATGATGCCAACTCTACAGGAGATTGAGATCAAGTGACTTGCTGAAGTCACAGGACCAGTGTGTTCTATGGCTGAGACTAGATACTATTTCTTTTAATGCCAAATCCAGCATTTCTTCCAACACACCATGATGCCTCTGAGCTAGATCTTTCAATTCCGAGTCAAATATTTTTTCCTTAACATTCTTCAAATCTTTTTACATACATGCAGCCAAAAGGCTCCTCTTGATGCCTACGAAAACTTCATATTAATAATATTTTCCTCTGACTATGAAGGAGACAATTCAAATCCTGGAATGATTGTATCTTACACAACTATATAATGCTGACCAGAAGAAATTATGTCTTCTCTGGGTTTTTTATCCCTTTTACCATAAGTGTTTCCTGCTAAAAGAGGAACTATAATATGCACTTTATTTTTTTTAAGCATTATAGAAGTGTTTTACTTTGACACTACATATGTATGTACCATCATTTCTTTTACAGATCTGAAAACTGGCACTTAACATGGTAATATGATTTGCTCTAGGTCAGAAAGAGAAGGGAATATGACACCAGCATGGCTGATACTATGGCACAATGCCTCTGGTCAGTGTTAATTCTCAAGAATAAACCTTAAAACACCAATAAGCTTCTTAGCCCTAAACAAAAGCATCAGATATACAGCAAATCAAGGTAGAGGAAGACAAATTCATTTAGGCTCTACTTTTATCAATTATAAAAAATCCCATCTTTAGCTAAAGTGGGAAGTAAGGGAAACATCTCTAACATCTCTTTTAATGAAGAACAATTGTTCAAAATGTTATAACAAAGTTATAATTACTTTTCTAACAAGAGAGAGAAGTGGGGGGGGGGGGGGGAGGTGGGAAGAGAAAGAGAATATGTGTGTGTAAAGTTTTTCATGATTTACCTTTAGAAGTATTAGAAGGTAGAGACCAGACAATGAAATGGGGTTCTCAGCTATAAACTAAAAAAGTTGATGACAGGGATAGAACATAGCATGCATTATTAGACACAATCATTGGATGGCTTGGTTTTTTCTAAGGAATTTCCTTGCCAGAACGTAGGGTTTGATTTGGGGAAAAATGAGGGAACAAAATAAATAATAAATACAAAATAAAAGTGCAAGAGAATAGAGAAATAATTTAGTAAATATTGTATACTTTTTTCAGATTTAAATATCTCAAAAAACAGCAAAGAAGACAGCATTCTGTTGAACTCAAAATTTTTACTATTTGGAAATAAGCAGTAAAACTGACCGTCCCACCGAGCTCACTGTGCAGGACATTAGGTTGTACCCTAATAGTAAGACTTCTATTTTTAAGCATCTTTTAGCACTCTGTCACATTAAGCAACCAATACTTTGAATTAAGAACAACCCTTATTTTACGTTTGAGAATCAATACTGTATATTGGTTCCATGGTAGAAAGGCGGTAAGGGTTAGGCAATGGGGGTTAAGTGACTTGGCCAGAGCCACACAGATGGGAAGTGTCTAAGGCCACATTTGAACCCAGGACATCCCATCTCTAGGCCTGGCTTTCAATTCACTGAGCAACTTAGCTGCCCTTGGATCCTTTTTAAAAATTTCTTTGTGTGTATAAAAAGTCTGTAGGAGATGACACAGGCATAATACTCCCTTCTCCCGCCTCTTATCAATGATTATATTATAGATAATATTATCATTAAGAATTTCATTTTGGATTATTCATAATAAGATATTTGTCAAAGTAGGAAAATTGAGAATTGTATGAATTATATGAAGACTGATATTTCAATATTCTTTGACAAATACATAATAGTATAATTAATGTGGGAAGAAAAAGAAAAGGAAAAATTTCTAGTGCTCTCGACTATCAATTCACCCATATGGTCCCAGAGCCAAAATTTTGAGTATGAAAATCCAGAATGCGGGTGGGGGGGAAGATATAAAGATTTCTGGTTGCTCTTTTAGGGTCTTTCTTTTAAATTAATCAAAATAATCTCAATGTTATAATGTTTCATTTCAGAACAGAATCTAGTATATAGGAACTGTATTTTTTAAAAAGTGTTGCTCCTGTAGAGGGCAATAAATAATTGGGATTTAATCATTATTTTCTTATTGTTAAAATAAAAAATAAGAATATTAGTACTTACTCCCTAGAAAGCATTATAGAAATGTAACTAATTATTGCTGAACAATATAATTTCTGACCAAGTTATAATGCTTAGAGTTTGGGGGATATTTTCATTTTCCTTACACTTTGTCTAGAATAACTGCTTTAATCATTTACACTGATGTAGATGGATCATATTTCCTTTGAATTCTGAAACAGTCACTAAAAATTGTAGGTCTATCAGAAAAGTCCAATTAATGTCTACCTATAAAACTGATGTGGCATATTAAGTTCTGGTACCACAAACACACCATAACCATTCCTACCACTTGGACTTTCCTTCTGCTCTCCTCACCTGGAATGTCTTCTTTTTCCTTGATACATATCCAAATCCTAACAATTATTCAAGGCTTAGTTCCAGTATCATCTCCCTTCACAAGGATTCTCTTGACTTCATTCTAATACTTTGATTCTCTACTTATCCTTCAGTTTTTATAGTAGCAGGCTACACAATTTAGGTCTCATTTGTGTACTATCACACACCCACTTCCATGTATTTTAATCTTATCTCTCTAGTGTTAAAATTCCTTGAAAGTTAGGGACCTTCCTCTCTTATTACACACACACACACACACACACACACACACACACACACACACACACAAATTCCAAGAATCATAATGGCACCACACAAAAGACACATCACAAAACACATTACCCCCAGACAGATTCTTTTTGATTGAACATGGTTCAGTGTTCAAGGCTAGTGAAATACAATAGGAGACCAAAATATAAAATCATTATAAAATTAAATTCTAAACTTCATTTATACTTTGTCTCATAAACTTGACTAGGCAGATTCTAGACATACATTAGTTTCTCTTCTTCTAACATGGTCATTTGAAAATATCTTCCCATTCAGAAGAAATGTATGCATAGATATTATCTTCTAAAATCTTCTACTTCTTACCAATGTCTAGGGCATCTTGGTTACTTTGTCTTGTTCTCATTTGCATCTGAAATTTGTGTTGGCAAGAACAGAGATGTAGGAGGTATTGACAAACTTTACCATTACTGGTCTGGAATGTATGCTTTATTTCATCAGATGTATTCTGCAGAGTGATTTTCTTTTTCTACAACATTAAGAACAATAATTAATGATAAGGATATTTTGATATTTCAAAGGAATGTTAATTTCATAATCTTATGGATTTTAAAGATGAAACATGGTTATTTGGGGGAAGGAGGGAGATGGGAGAAAGAGAGGTCAGGAAGTATAATGTCCATTAATATAAAGAACTCTCAGGGTGGAACATTTCATTTGCACTTGTCTCTGACTCCTCTGAAGTGTATAGATAGCTTTACTTGCTGGGGACATTAAAGAGGTTAGATGACTTTCTGAACATAGAAAGCATAGACTTTCTGAACACAGAACATTTCTGAACATCTTGACTCTAGGGTTACCCTTTTATCTACTATGATATGCTGCCTCTCTTGTTTTTTATTATTTAGAGCTGTTTTCTGTTTTGTTGTGAAGTTATGGGTCATGGGGTTTATCAGTTTATCAGTTTTTGGAGGAGAAGCTGACCGTTGTCTGAGAGCTCTATACTACTATCTACCTTTTACTTTTTACTTTCATGTTTACTAGAAGCATGTTTTTAAAATACTGGCTAAGAAACAGAAGGGTGGATAAATGGAATAAATTAGAGGTAAATGAATCCAGCAATCTACTATTTGAAAAACCCAAAGTTCCCAACATTTGGGATAATAATTCACTATTTGACAAAAGCTGATGGCAAATTTGGAAAACAGTATGGCAAAAATTAATTTATGAGGAATCTCTCACACTCTATACCAAGATAAGGTCAAAATGGGTATATGATTTAGACATAAAGGGTGAGGTTATAAGTAAATTAGGGGAACATAGAGAAGATTATAAGATGTAAAATGAAGAATTTTGATTATATTAAATTAAAAAGGTTTTGTACAAATGAAAGCAACGAAACTGAGATAAGAAGGGAAACAACAAAATGAGAAAAAAAATATAACAAATTTCTCTGTTAAAGGTCTCATTTCTCAAATGTATAAGGAACTAAGTCAAATTTTTAAAAATACAAGTCATTCTCCAATTGAAAAATGGTCAAAGGATACGAATAGGCAGTTGTCACCTGAATAAATCCAAGCGATCAATAACCATATAAGATATTACTTAATGCAACAAACTATGATCCTGCATTAGGAATAATTTTAAACAATAAATTGAATCCCTATCAATGACTACATCACATGACCATCATCACATGATATTTAATATCAGGAAAGAACAGATCTCATGATTTATGTCCTGAAGTCTATAGAAAGAGTTTCTCCAACAACAAATTTAATTTAAAAAGGAATAAGAGGTCTTTGTTGCTCCATTTGTGAATCCTGGACAAAGAGCCTGATTTGTTTTTAGTGACTGAGTTAGGGGTGGAAGTATGTCAGTGCAAGTCCAAAGACTACAGTGGTAAAGAGTAAGATGACTGGATGGACTCTGCCAAGTTCAGAAAAAGAAAGCCAAGATTTCACATTCTGCTTGACTTCCCATTGCTTTCTCTCTTTTTTTTAATGATTTACAAAAGAAATTAATTCCAAAAGCTGAAAACAGCCAAAATCTTTCCCAAGGAATATCATCCCTGAGAGATCTATTAAGATAAAATGATAAAGGGTATCAATGTTATCATTTCTGACTGGGTTGTTTTAGATGTTCCATATTGTATCTTGTTAAAAAATTCACCATGATCATTTTGATGTTTTGTTTAGCCCAAGGACTGGGCTGGACTCCCCTGTGTAGTGTACTGCAGCTTTAATAGTGAGGAAAATGGCCTGAGGGAACCATAATGATACCATAGGGATCATCCAAGAATCCAAGTCCTAGGAAATCCAAGGATCCTAGAATGATATCTTTCTGATTGGCTTCCAAGGGCTAATCTTCTCTGAAAGTTATAGGCAGCTGTTGGGGACTTGACTACTCCTGAACTTACATATATCAAACTTTACCTATGGTTGAAGTTGCATTGATGGTCTGGTCAACATAACATACATGCAGAAGAGTCCAGAGAGATGTCCTCATGGTCCTCAAACTGAAGTTCAACACCATCTTCCTTGAATTGACAGGTGTACAAAAAACTCCAGGGTGGGCACTTTATGGTGGCACACATTTGGGTCCTACAGAAACCCACAGGGTAGATAGTGCCCTCAGTTGCTAATCTATTATTTTCTTTTCCTTTTTCTTCTTCTTGGATCTCTTCCCAAATGGCTCTTAAACCCAGTTCCTTGAATGGAACTCACATGCACGAGTAGGATCAAGTCAAAAAACGCTAAAATTGTGCTCCAGTTGGGGGGAGGGGGGGTGTCGTCTCCCTTTTTGTTCAAGTTTGCAGCTGCATTCACTTTATTAAAAAAAAAATCCATCCCTCTGAAGTAAAATTGATAATAAGAATCAATTCCAAGGTAGAAGAGAAGTAATGGCTAGGCAATATGGCTTAAATGATTTACCCAGGGTTACACCAGTAGAAGTATCTGAGGTCATATTTCAACCCACAGCCTTTCATTTCCAGGCCTAGCTCTCAATCCAATGAGTTACTTAGCTGCTCCACTGGGGTAGTTTATTCAAAAACTATACCTTCATTCTTCCTTTGCTGTGATAAATGTTTCTAAATAAGTAACAACATCACAAATAGCTGTATGGTGGCCTTGGCTGGCTTAGGTGGTTGTAGGTACTTCAGCCAATAACCCTTTTTCTGACTCTTCTTTGGGAGCTTCATAATACTAGGCTTCCTTATTTGCTTGAAGATGGTACAGGGAAAGGGAGATGAAGCTACCTCTGGAGTCTCCAGAGTCAAAAAAATTAAAGCCAATAAAAATTAATTAAGTGTATACAATATGTCAGTAAAAAGTACTGGAGATCCAAAGGATGGTGTAAGACAATCTGTGCTCTTAAGATTATACTCTAATCAAGAAAGACCACACATAGAAAGAGTCAGGTATCCAGGGTGGGAAATGATCTGGGGAGGTATGAGTTACAGAGTTGATTTCATCTTGCAAGATGAGTTTTTGGAGATTGTGAAGTCTTAACAGAACAGCCAGGCAGAAAATGACCTGGACAGGATGCCCATGATTGGACTTGCAGTGTTGACTCTTTTTCCCACTCCCAGGAGGAGGAGATAATGGTTCATTAATTCCCAGGCAGGAGCCCTGGGGCAATTGCACAGCTCACTATCTAGTACTTATGTTAAAACTGTTGGTCCCCTTTCCTGAGTTTTTCAGATGAGGAAATCAGGAAAGACATAAAGACCATCTAGTTAATAAACAAAGGTCCATGGTGGGAAGTTGCTGAGAATGTAGGTTTTTCCATTGTCTGTTGTATTCCATGAGCCTGGTAGTCGAGTATCCTAGCAGCACTGCCTCCTTCTGGGACTTTAATCCATGTTTAGCTTCCTTAGTTTTATTCCTCTTCATGCTCTGCTTTTCCCTCTATTTACCTTTAAAATACTTTAAAAAATAAACAACTCTTTTCAACCATCTTAGAATCAATACTGTGTACTGGTTCCAAGGAAAAAGAATGGTATGGGCTAATCAATGGGGATTAAATGACTTGTCCAGGGTTACACAGGAAGTGTTTGAAGATAAATTTGAGCACAGGACCTCTTGTATCTAAGCTTTGTTCTAATCCACTGAGTCACCTGGACACTTTTACAAGATTTCTCATTTGATCCTCATAACCACCTTGGGAGGTAGGTATAGAGTCCAGAGGATCAGTCTCAAGAGCAGAACACCAGGGTCTTATACCAGTAAGGATAGTTCCCCTGCCTTAAAGCCTAGGCTAGGTCTTTTCTTTAAAGCTTGGTTCCCTGACAGAGCTTCCTGGTTACATAAGTATAGGGAGCTCGTTCCCTCTGACTGGTCTAACTAAGGCAGAGGAGCTGTGCTAAATAGGATGAAGGCAGTTCTTTGTTGACACTCTTCTCCCTGCTCTCCTTGTTTGGGCTGCTATTGGTTAACTGTTGGATATCACATAAGGGATTAATCCCCCACAACCCCCCAGGCTAAAATTCAGTCTCCAGATCAGTTTGAATCAAGCCTGGCCTACTTGCTTCTACAAGTGAAAGAGAAGTGATTTCTCCAGGGTCACACAAACAACTGAGTTAGGATTCAACTCCAAGTGCTCCAACTACAAAAACTACTTCCTCTCATTTTTTCCAGATGAGAACAAGGTGCTTCAAGTGTAAGTGACATACTCATGGGGACACATCTAGTTTATTTAAAGAGTAGAGTGCTTACATAGCCCAGTGATTAAGGGATTGTAAGTGCTAAATGAATTTTTGTTGACCTGACTTGATTAGAGCTAGAACTTAAATTGAGGACTTCACTCTTCACATTCAGCATTCTGTCATAACATGATGGGTCTCCATAAAAATACTTGCTTTCATTGGTAAAAGCTTGATATCAGTTTTCTCATTTGGGCCCTTCACAATAATTCAGTGATAAAAATGGTAGGGTTTTGGTACTCCTATTTTGTTATGATGATATAGAAACAAATACTTTGTAAACTTAAAAAATACAAAGCAAGTGTGCTGTCAGCTGGAAACACCCTTTCATTCTACCAAGACATTAAAATCCATTGTCAAGCCACTACCAAGAAATCTGAATTCCGCTTTTTTGAATTTCCAGTAATGAGATTGGAGCATTTAGAGAAGAGTAGTATACTTAGGGGCTTGATAATGTTTGTTATAGTATACCTCATTATTAGGGAAGGGAAGTATAAGAATAATCATAATGGGGGGCAGCTGGGTAGCTCAGTGGATTGAGAGCCAGGCCTAGAGACGGGAGGTCCTAGGTTCAAATCCGGCCTCAGCCACTTCCTAGCTGTGTGACCCTGGGCAAGTCACTTGACCCCCATTGCCTACCCTTACCACTCTTCTGCCTTGGAGCCAATACACAGTATTGACTCCAAGATGGAAGGTAAGGGTTTAAAAAAAAAAAGAATAATCATAATGAATAAATTAGAAATTATTATCATTCCACTAAGAAAAATTACATCATTTCCACAAAGAAGTGAACCGTATGTGACTGAAAATTTGTTGCACTTCATTTGCCAGTTTTGAGAGAAGCTTTTGAGTTACTTCTAATGTTTCTGAAATTGGAATTTAAATAAAGCAAACCAAGGACAATGCTTGAGAAGAACAATGAAATAAGCTAAAGGAAGACACTTCCACCTCCTTGATGGGCAGGAATGGAATTAGAACAAATAACCACTGATGTTTAAACAGGGCCTTAAAATTTTTTGTTTGTAAAAATCATCTCATTTCAGTAAAAGTAAGTTTAAACTACGACAAGAGATTTGGGTAAGAAGAAACAGAAGGACTTTAAGATAAGTGAAGACCTTGAAAATCAGGACAAGATTACTAGGGGGAAGTTATAGATTCTATTTCTAGAAATTTTAAGGAAAAGGCAAATCCAGGACTGGTCCTAAATTGTGAGGCTGTGACGGGGATAGGAATTCCATGATTTTTAAAGGAAATTTTTTTTCTTCCTCAAAAAACTTATTATATAAAATGTAGATTGAATTCAAAGTGGATCCAGAAATGACTATTTTTAAAGAGGTTCTTATAGACTGGGAAAGTCCCCAGGACCTGTCTGAAAATCTCAGGCCAAAACCAAAACCCAAACTCAATCCTGATAGGATTCACTGCCACTGACAAGAAATGGGTCACTCCTAAAAATGGTCCTACCTTGAGCAATAAAAAGAGTTGAACATTCTGATCCTTGTCCAATAACAAACCTATTCCTATTTTATGTATAACCTGGAGCTTAGTCTCTTAACATTTTCCCTTCATCATGGAATTCTACCAAGAGAAAGGTTTTTGGGCTAAAAAGGTGATTTGTACAAAATATTACTATAATTTAACCAAACACTCCAATTGATAATTAACTAAATAATTTTCTCTGGTTAATCTCCTAAAATATTTTTGTAAGAAAAAAGAAAATACCTTAACATCATCAGACTATAAGAATGAATAGTCCTCAGAGGTCATAATATTGTCCCATCACAACTCCATTCTTCTCAACAAATTGATTCTGAGTACTATATGCAATAAATTACATTAATACCTTTCACTAGAAGCTTGAAACAAATATGGCAAAAAACAAAAAACAAAAAAAGAACTAGAAGTTAAATAGACATACAGAAAAAGAAATCTTCCTCGTCTCTCTCCATGGAAAACGAAGCACCAGGGTTCTGATCCCATTGTGAACCTCAAACACAAGGACACCTTTAGAACAGATGCCAAGGAGTATTCCTGTTTGAGACTTCTTTTCTGGATGCACTCGATGAAAATGAACTCCATATTCTGTCAGTCTTTGACAGACCTATAAGAAAAAGGCAATTAATTCTATATATAAGAAAAAGAAATAAATCTTAAATATGAGAAAAACAAAACCACAATATCTAAACAGGTAAAGATACTGAGGTAATTAGATATAAGCACAATCCACCTCTCCAACACCCCATCCAGTCCTCTGTCCACTCTCAAGTTGGATTCAAGGTCTACCTATTCCTTTCACTATGCTCATCAAAACTTCAGTTCCATAATTACCCAACTTCCTTTTAATTTACAATTATTTTTCTTGCTCAAATTCCTTCTCTTGGCACTAACAAAAGAGACATGGCAGCCTTGGATGACACTATCTTTATGGTCACATTTCCCAGTACTCATTGCACCTCTTATACTTCTTGACACACAGGACCCAGAAGAGGGGTCAGAATATCCCCTGCTAATCACTTCTATTTCAAAGTGCCTCTGTCTCTATCACTCAACAAACCTACATTGAGGTTTACTCTTTCAAAATTTACCAACCAATCTGGACTTTTTGGTGACTGTTATTTATCAGCCTCTAGGTAATTCATTCTTAATTTTCAAGAAATTCAGTGCTTGGATTAGTCTTTTTCTTTATATCCAAGATTTTGTGTTTATACTATGGGGCTTTGATGCTGTAATTTCTCAGACATAATTCCTTGCCACTTCCTTAATCTACTCCCAAATTTAATGACTGTTTTCACCTTCATCTCTCCTGATCATAGGAATCATCACAATCTTGATGTTGCTATCATTCACAAATCTATTTCTTAAGGTCAAGAACTCTTACAATGCATTCTGCATCCTATTTCCCCACTAATACCACTAATCCCAATCCCTTCACACTCTCAGCTAAGGACTCTCACTTCAGAGAAAAATATAGAACATCTGCTCTGAACTTCTATTTCTCACTTTCTCTACATGCCTCAAACCCTTGATAAAGCATTACATTTGTTTTCCTTTCTTCTGATGGTGTTCCTTGGTCTTTGCAGGGCCTTTCATAGAAATTGTTCATCCATATCCTTCTAATTTATCCAAAATATTTCCCCTATAATCATCTCTCTGCTCCCTCTTATATCCAAAATCTCTCTATAACAAATTCCTTCTCCACTACCTACAAACATGTCCAAGTATTGTTTATCCCTTAACAACATTAATTAGATTCTCCCATTTCCTCAAACTTTAAAGCTATTTCTCTTCTTTTTTCAAACGCCCAGAAAATTTTATCTATATTCACTGCCTCTATTTCCATTCTCCTTCTTACTTACTTATTAATTAACTCTAGGCTATCTAGAGTCTAACTTCAGGACAAAACTAAACTTGATCTTTTTTTTTTAAAACCCTTGCCTTCTACCTTAGAATCAATACTGGACAGTTGGGTTAAGTCACTTGCTAGGAATTATCTGAAGCAATATTTGAACTCAGAATCTTCTATCTATAGGCCTGGTTCTCAATACACTTAATTGGTAATACCAATGGCTCCACTTATCTTTTTTCTTAAACCCCAAAATAAATGAGGTTTTTAATTATTTCACTATTATTGTTGCACTTTTGGGGGAGGGGATAAAAGAAAGAAAAAAAACAGTACATTCTTAATCTTGTGGGTATAGCTGAAAATACCAGCAGATTCTCTATTTCCATTACACCTAGTATCCAGTTATAGATCAGTGTTAATGGTAATCATAGATAATGGAGAGCTTGCTAGGTGAATAATGATTGGGATGGGATAAGTGAGTCAGGTAGGGTGAGTCTGGAGAGAAATCAAGGAAGACAGATGCGGGGTATTTCTAAAAGAAGGGGTGACTACCTTAAAACCCCTTGGATCTCCCAAGAAGCCCACTATGGGTTACTGAAATATTGTATGTGAAATGTTAGAAAATATTCATTCTATTTAATAACTGAAATCTGTTTCTTTCTTACCAGTCTTAATATATATCAGTGTGGGTGTAAATTATAACAAATAATCATCCTACATCTCTATTATCTAGATAGAGGTGAAATGAAACCTCGTTAACTATTTACAAAGAGTGAGGAAACTTGACTCTCCCTAAAGGCAGAAGAGAAGGAAGGAATACTTTTGTGCCCTGAGTAGCTAGTTCAAACAAAAGCATGTAATACTGTCTTTCTTTGTTTGTGTATCTATGTCTGTATATGTGATAAAACTCTTAAACTGAATAGATGTTTTTAATTTTCCTAGTGACTAGTCCATTGTCACACAGCTAATAAATATCCCATGAACAAACCTTCCTGACTCCAAGGGCAGAAAGCAGTATACTCTGGCACACTGTTAATATTTGTATCCAAACACACTGGAAAATCTTTCTGTGATAGTTTAAGTATGGGAACCCATGGAACTTACCATCTATGCCAACACTGTGGCCTGATATGGTTTGACTTACCTTTAAAAACTCTATTTCTGTTTCTTTTTCAGAAGCCCCTACATAGGTATTGTGCAGTTTAGGTAATTCTTCTTTCACGTATGATAAATCCATTCTCTCTGTCACTCTAGCAGGCAAGTAATGTTCTAGTCTAAAGTAAGACATACCATGAACCTAAGAAATACAGACAGACAGACAAGGTGGGGGGGGGGGGAGAGAGAGAAAGACAGAGACAGAGAAAGATAGAGACAGAGAGAGAGAGAGAGAGAGAGAGAGAGAGAGAGAGAGAGAGAGAGAGAGAGAGAGAGAGAGAGAGAGAGGGAGGGAGAGAGGGAGAGAGGGAGAGAGAGAGAGAAAACAACAACAAAAACAAGAATAAGAAGGAAAGGAGGGAAGGAAGGAGAAAGAGAGGGAAAAAGAAAGAATAAAATATATTGTTGAAAACCACCAAAAATACATCAGAAGCAGTTTCTCTGAATTTTAACCAATACTAATCAAATCCACTAAGCCATGACCAAACTTCAACAAAAAAATTCTTACAAGCTATATAGTTATTTACTAGAAAAAGAGCTGGTCTGACAGTAACATATAAATGGCCTCTGTTAATATACAAAGAAAAGAAATGCTACCTCTGGTTGGTAATCTCCATACTCAGCTTGAAGGGCCAAGGAGGCTAGTAGTAGAGAAGTTTCATCATCACAATGCATCCTTTCTTCTAAGATATCTTTACGTAACTGGAGATAATACTGATGACAGGTCAAAGTATGTCTGAGAAAAGACAAAAATTTTAGCCGTCTATTCTTGAATCCCTTGGTGATTTTATCGGTCTACAATTGGTAAACATTTTATACAATAAAATGAAATCTTTCCCATTGGTTATTATATATTGTATCTAAGATATGGAGTCATACAAATAATAGATAACAATTACTATTATATAAAATAGTAAATTGAATTTTAGTGAAAATTGAACTTTTTGGGAAAATAAATATTAGAATGTTATAGAGTTGAAAGAATAAGGAAACCAAAAAAGATCAGAAATCCTTCATGTACTCACTGTATCAGACTAACATCATCTAGGAAAAATTTAATTCGTAGAAACAAAGTAAAATTGACAGTAGTTTTGTTCTTTTTCTTTGGCTCTTCTTTCCATCCCTCTGGGGCCACTTTAGTT
The DNA here is from genome assembly GCF_027887165.1 of Monodelphis domestica. Taxonomy (NCBI): domain Eukaryota; kingdom Metazoa; phylum Chordata; class Mammalia; order Didelphimorphia; family Didelphidae; genus Monodelphis; species Monodelphis domestica. The sequence continues at coordinate 267,301,825 of NC_077232.1, forward strand.
AGTTTTAGATCAGGATCAACAAAGAAATACTCATTATCTAAAGAGGATTAGAAGAAGAAACATCCAGATCAAATATTGGCACTTCATAATGTTTTGGGAGGTTGACATAGTCCCCTTTAATGTTTTCTTAATTTTTTAACAAGGAAGGTAATATGAAGTTTTGTTGCCAGATGAAATTAGATCAGTAATTTACTTTTTATCCTTGACATCAATGACAATTCAATATCCTATGATTTAAGTTTTATAATTGAACACAGCCAAAATGTAACTGATTTTACCCCCCACAAATGCCAACATTCTTCCTTAAAATGATATTTCTGTTAGCCTATTGGCACAGAGGATAACCAGGCCTGGAGTCAGGAAGACATGAGTTCAAATCTGGCTTCAAATACTGTGTGACTCTGGGCAAGTCACTTTAACCTGTTTGTCTCAATTCCACATCTGTAAAATGAGTCAGAGAAGGAAATGACAAAAAAACTTAAGTATCTTTGTCAAGAAAACACCAAATGGGGTCAAGCAAGAGTCAGATACAACTGAAACCAATGTAGAAAACAACATTTCTGTTTAGCGGGCCACTGTCCTTTAGGTTCCCAGGATTTGCAATATCTGGGGTATATCCTGATTTTCTGTTCTCTCTTGCTCCACATATTTAATCAAATTCAAAGTCTACCTTACCACTGGTCACCCTTCCACTCTCTATCACAATCCCAGGGCCAACATCTGATTTCGGTCCCTCATCATCTCTCAGGTTACTGTAATCAGCTCTTATTTGGTCTTGCTAAATCCAATGTTTCATCTCTTTAATTTGTCCTCCATAAAAATGCTAACCAAAAAAAATTACATAACACACTGAAGTTCCACTAGTGGCCACTTATTCCTTTTAGATCAAATGCAAACACATGGTCTGGCACTGAAAACTCTGTATCATCTGGACACCTTTCTAGACTTAATTCATGTAAAGCTATTGCTCATCTCATGTTTGAGCCAAATTGAGCATTCCAACTCTTGTGTCTGTCTTTCTATAAGTATGCTCCCACACCCAACCTTAATTGAACTCCCTACTTTTTAGCCTCTCAGAATCCTTATATATTATTACATCAAGCTTCAACTCAGGTTCTACTTACTCTTCCAATTTGTTCTGATCCACCCCATGGTGGCCCAATTGGTAATGCTTCCTCACTCCCTATTTACTTGGCTCTGAACAAACTGTTTCCCCCCTAGTCAGTGCTAGACTCCTAGAGAGAAAGAATAAATTCATTTTCATCTTTGTACCTCCAATAGTTCTAATCCAGTGCCTGGCACATAATAATTAAGTGTTCAATAAATGCTAGTTGAGATTGAATTATTCAGCAAACTCCTATTGATCTAGAATCATCTAGAGAGTTTGGGCTAATGATTATATTCTGCTTAAACATTATATTCTGCTTAAACACACAGACTTAAGATGGAAAGAATATAAAATCAATATATCCACTTAAAAGAGTGTTAGAAGATAAGTAAATATTTCTTAAGCTCATAATTGCATGGCATTTTACTTTTTAAAATAACATAACAATATTATTCTTAATGTAATAAAGGGAAAATATAATGGCAGATTTCATCTATAAAAGAGAACAGAAAAAGAGAGTGGCATCAGCAGTTGTAGAACTGCCTTTTCCTTCTACAAAAATGAGGATGTTGCTAGGTTTTTAAAACTTTCTTTTTTTAATTAATTTTTTCAGTTACATGTAGAAATAATTTTGGGCAATTGTTTTCTGACATTTTAGGACTCAAATTTTCTTTCTACTCTCTCCTACCAGGTAGTAAATCATCTGCTATCAGTTATACCAGTGCTTTCACAGCATTTTATTATTGAAGCTGTCCTGCTTGGATCTATTCCCAATTAATCTTTCTTTAATCGTTCAAGGTATTTTGAAAAAGTAGCTCACAAACAAGGAGAATTAAATATTGATTTTGTATTTTATATTGAATTTTCTCTGTAAAAGATTTTATTCTGTATCCCCACATAAAACAGCCCCTTCCCCTTCTCCAAGCGAAGTTCATGAGTTTATAGTTCAATCTCTCAGATTCTGGCTTTCCTAAAATAAAATCACTGTTCATTAAAGAGAAACTGAGCTAGAGTTTGGAAGCACTATTCTTTCATAAAACACTTTAATTCCATAGGAATTGTTCTCTTTGCAACACTTATAAATCACTCCTGCCAAGGCATGACTGTTTTCCAAAATTACATCAGGTTATGAGAAACCATATGGCATTTGTGTGTTATCCCTGACAATAGACAAGTCCACTCTGTCTTATTTCTAGCCTTTTCCTTGCTGATTGAAGGTAGTCTTATCCCTTTCCCAGGTACCTGTGAGTTTGCTGTTCCTGTTCACTATCAATGACTTGGAATAGAGTCCCATAGATGCATAAAAAGCATTCCTTCAAGACAGAGAATGGTGGTCTGGGTTCAATGTATGTATAAATCCCTTCCCTTAATGAAACTGATCCCTCAACCTCATGATGTCACTTGTAATGTCCTTTGTTCTGTGTTTACCAAAACCTATAAAAGTGGAATTAGCCTTTTGCTCAAGGTCTTTGGCTGGAAACCGAGGCAGTCATTGACCCTTTTATTGACAAGTAGCATGTTGTGGAAGAAAGAAATTATAAAGTATGCAAAAGGACAGAAGCTGGAGGTTTATCAGCTGTCAGTCAAAGGAAGATTCCATTTGGAATGTTACCAGGAAACAGTTGAAGGCAAGAGCCAACTGCTGACTGATTTTCTGGGCTTTTTGGCAGATGGTGGTGATTTTGAAGGAAGAAGCTGGATTTATCTCTGGGATTTGGGGTAATCAAGCTGGAGGTGGCCTGGCTGATTTGAAGGCATAAGAAGGAGGACAATAGTCCATATATCTCTCTCTGACTTACTCTGTTTCATGGTAGTGACTGAATTGCCATTTCTCTCAATATCCTCCAACCTAAGGCTCACTGTAAATAATAGGGAAACCTCCAACCCTTTTACCTCCATTCTCTACCCTTTCCTGTATTCCCCAATAAACTTTTACATGAGATAAAGAAGAGAAAAGAGTATTTCCTCTGAAACATCATAGTTCACCTGAGTAGGGGGAGAAGAAGAGAAGAAGCTGGAAGAGGGAGGAAGGGATGTATAGTGGAAGGAGGTTAGGCAAAAGAAGATAACTACCTGATCCATTCGTCACCACTTGCCCCATCAAATAGACCCCCTCAATATTATCTATTACAATTTGGCACCTCAGACTGACTGAACTTTACAATCTCTAAAGGCAACAGCAAGATGTTTAAGCAAGTGCTCTGTGGGGTAGTTGTGCTGGCAGCCATTATGGGTTATTGGATTTATAACATCCTATACAGTAAAATGACCACCATAATTGTAGACTCAGTGGAATACCTTGGCAACACAACGGTGTTCATATTACAGTGGCCATTCCAAAAAGAAACTCAAGTTTATATCATTTCCATGGCTGCTATACAGACACTTACTTATCTGAAAAAGATCTATAGCATTCTGATCCCCAGACAAACAACTAAGATAATGGTGGTGGATACTAACTTGGAAACCTTGGTAAAGAATATGTTTGAAGAATTTATCAAGGCAAAAAGGGTAGAACAGATTAAGGACAACGGAAATGGTCAGTCAGATAGTGGACCCAAGGAGAAAGACAGAAAGGCAAAGGAATCAAAGGCTAATGCACAGGGAAATGACAGTGACATAGTCAAATGGTGGACCTGAAAAAAATTTTCTACTAAAACATTTTACCAAGTTATCAAGTACACCTTAATATTATTATATATTATCTATTATAATGTCCCTATTAACAAAATGATATTTTACTTGGATTTTTTTTTTGGATTACTTTTACTTGGATTATTTTACCTTTTTGTTCAATTTAGCTAGTGACAACTATAAAGTAAAGTGAATCTAGACCTTTGATTTCCTTTCTGTGGAGGACTCCCAATATGGGAACTCCCTTAACTAATACTCCTTTGTATCTGAAAGTTTAACAAGAAGCCCTTGGGCACATAACTAGGGTCATAAACAGGATGGGAATTCAGGTCTTTCTGGCTGGTCTACCTTCTATCACTGAAGTAAATATAAATCATTTATAAATGCTCTCTGGCTTGGCTACCAAGTTCAATAATGTGTTCCTGGCATCTTTCAGGGGAAATAGATACAATCTTTACTTCTGCTCTTACCTGTGGGCAAGAATTTATTTTTGAGTCTGAGAATTTAGTCTCAGTCAGTCAATAAGAATTTATTATGTGCCAGGCATTGTGTTAAACAATGAGGCTAAAAAAAAAGGCCAAAGACAGACCTTGCCTCAAGAAGCTCACTACTTAATGGGGGAAGCACTAGAAATAAGATTGTAGAGGTTAGATTTTAGCTGGTGCTTGAAGAAAACCAAGGAAATCAGGAGGTGGAGATGAGGAAGCAGGGTGTTCTAGGAATGGAGGACAGCCAAAGAAAATACCAGAAGTCAAGAGATGGAGTGTCTTGTTAAATGAAAAGCAAGAAGGTCAGTGCCACTGGATCAAAGAGTATGTTAAAAGGTGAAAGAAGGTTGGAAAGGTCAGTGGGGAGGGCTTAATTCATCAAAGGCTCTGAATGTCAAATAGAAGATTCTGTATTTGAACCTGGGGGCAATAAGGAATCACTAGAGTTTACTCAGAAGGGGGGTGATATGCTCAAACATATCCTTTATGAAAATAATTTTTATGACTGAATGGAGGATGACCTGGAATGGATAGAGATGGGTTAGGCACACCAAACACTGCGATACTCCAGGCATGAAGTTATGAGGACCTTTACAAGTTGAAAGTTTAAGAGACAAGGGAGTCTATCAGGGAGATGGTGAATATGTGCAAGCAAAAGGTCTTGGCAACAGACTGGATTTGGGTGAGGGAGTGAGAGTGAGGAGCTGAAGATGACACCTAGGTTGTAAATCTAGGCAGTTAGAGGTGGTGATTCCTTCTAGAATAATAATGAAGTAGGTTTAGCTAGGTGACTCAGTAGATTGAAAGCCAGACCTAGAAAGAGGAGTGCCTGGGTTCAAATATGACATCAAACCCTTCCTAGGTTTGTGAGCTGGAGAAAGTCACTTAAACCCCATTGCCTAGCCCTTACTGCTCTTCTGCCTTGGAACCAATATACAGAAGGTAAGGGTTTTCATTCAAAACCAAAACAAAATAATAATAATTAAGTATTGGGGCAGGGGTAAACAATGAATTCAGTTTTGGACATGTTGAATTTAAGATGTCTATAGGACATCCATTTTGAGATGTTCAATAGGCATTTGAAGATGGGGTTAGCAGATAGGGTATGCATTAGAAGATCTGAGAATCATCAACATAGAAATAATTAAATCCATGAAAGCTGATGAGATCACCAATTAAAGTAAAATAGCTGGAGAAGACGACCAAGGACTGAACCCTGTGGAAGAACCAAGATTAGTGGACATGACCTAGATAAATATCCATCAAAGGAGATTGAGTAGGGGTAGTCAGAGAAGCAGGAGAGCCAAGAGACTAGTGTCTCAAAAACCTAGAGAGATTCCTAGCTATGTGACCCTGGGCAAGTCACTTAATCTCAACTATCTAAAAAAAAAAAAAGAACCCCAACAAAAAACCTAGTGATCAACAGTTACCAAGAAGGATGGGGATTGAGAAAAGGCTATGAGATTCAGTAATTAAGAGATTATGGGTAACTAAACATGGCATTTTGGATTGAATGGGGTCTATTGTTTTTAATAGCCAAAAGATTTCTCTTGGATGGTGCCTATGAAAAGACATTTAAAATAAAATTGTCCTCATTTGCTTAATACAACCTCCAGGACAAGGATCAGACACAGAAACTCATAAGCCCTCAAAATTGTCAATCAGTATTTGGAAAGTGTGAAAATGCCATTAGTTATTTTCTTCACTGACTATAGAACTTGCAAAATGTCCTTGTACCTTTAAGAGTAGCTAAAGCAAATAAGTGATGTTCCACCAAACCAATATGGGCCACAACCAAATCAAATACATCTTTACAGAGGGTTTTGATATCACAGGTCAGCTCTAATCGTTGTCCACTCAAAAGCATGATGTTTATTTTTCTCCGTGTATCTTCATTCTTCCCTTTCTTGGTCTGCAATGGCAATAAGATAGAATTATTAAAGGAAAATTATAGCAGATGTTTGGTTACATATGGTCATAGGACTTTTATTTTGAAGCTATTTTCTTGGAATAATGCAAATAATAACTTACAAGGATAGATCTTGGCAGATCCAAAGATATAAATGGTTCAACTGTCATCTTTACGAATTCAGGTCCAAAGAAGTTCTGGAAATCAAATAAATGAAGTAGAGTCAAACGAGGTTCTTGCAGAGGACATGGAAATAAGAGCCATAATTCATTTTCAAGCATATTGTTTCTCATATAGAGTTCATTTTCTTCCAAGGTGCATACTGTCACATTTCAGATAATAGTTCTTGTCACTAATCAAGAAATTTTCCTTGAAAAACTCTTTTAATGTCAAATTCAGATTTGAAAGATTATGGCCCTAGGGATGAAAATATGGCCTATTTTTATAATCTACATGTTAATTTTTTTAGTTAACAAAATAAACAAAACTTTTTAATGGTATAAATCATAACTGATTTCTTAATTTTGCTCACAATACAACCTCGTGAGAATTCTTGCAAATTTCTTGCAATTGTTATAAATGAAAACACTTAGGAGACATTAAAGAAATGTTGTCAACATTTCACTATATTAAATGTTCAAAGAATGTAATGCCTTTGGAATACATTACAAAATGAAGTTTCATTCTTTTTAAAATTATATTTTCAGTTCCAAATTCTCTTCTTTCTTCCACCCACTCCTAGTTGCATGCTTGTAGAAATGGAAGGAGTTCTGTATAATGTAGTGCCTTGTTAAGGGCTTTAGGAAAAATAAATTTTTTGAGCTTTTATAAGTAAGAGTTGAAAACATCACATAAGATAAATTTCAATAAGCGAGGCTATTAAAGGGTAGAAAACAATATACATACATATAAAGGCTAAAACAATTTAAACAGAAAAATGCAAAAAAATATTAAAAAGAATACAATACAAATACTTGCTATGAAGCCAAGCTCCAAATAATAAATGAGAAAATACATCTTTGTCTTTTCTTGGCTCCTCCATCCCAAAAAAGGGAGGTAGGAAATACTCAGTGTTCACAACTGCATTAACTGTGGAGCTTTGCTGATGTATTGGTTTGTTTTCCTGAATTATAGTTTTATTCTCTCATTTTTATAAGAATGGTGCTTTGGGAAGGAGTTCTTTACATTTATTTTGAAATGAAAATGGCATAAAAACAAAAGGGCAGTTAAAAAATGTAAACTTCCATATTAGAAATCAATTCTGTGTATTGGTTTCAAGTCAGAAGAGAGGTAAGGAGTAGGCAGTTGGGATTAAGGGACTTGCTCTGAACACATAAAGGAAGTATCTGAGGTCAAATTTGAACCTAGGACTGTCTTTCTTTAAGTCTGGCCCTCTATTCACTGTACCTCCTAACTGTCCCAACAGGCTAGTATTTAAAACAAAATCAATAAATAAACATATTGATTAATAGCGTGAGAAGAACTTTATAGATATAATCTTGCTTTCTCCACAAAATAATTCTATGCAATGGGTGCTATACAAATGAATACAAGTTTGGTCCATTTAAATAGTTCTAATGTGAGCTATGTATGCTAATGTCACAGACTTTATTGTGTAGAAGTGGTAAGGTTTCCTCACTCAAAGTATGGTAGCTCTTACTTTGCCAAGATTGTCTAATATGCAACTTGATTCTACCTCTTTCTAAAAGTGTACAAGTCATATGTATTGTCCCACCTAGTAGTGAGGCTACATTGAAGGCTTAAAGAATGTAGCATAATGAGAACAAAGAAAATGTTCTTGGATTCTGTTGCAAAATGGTGAGAGCAGAGGGAGGGAGATAATCTTAGAACCCAACCTTTGGGATGAAAAAGACTACAAATCTTGAGTTGGCTCTATGTGATGATGTGGGGGAAAAAAGTATAAACAGAGCAGTAGGAGAATGAATAAAAGTGGTAAATATTTCCAGGACTGCAGAATGACAAGCACACTGCTATAAAGGAGTGAATTGATTCAATTCTTTTTCAAAGCAATTTGGAATTGTATTTTTTAAATTGCTAAAATGTCCATACAATCTGAACAAGAAATTGAAAGAAATCAAAGGAAAAAAAGGTCTCATAAATACAAAAATACTAAAAGAAGCATTGGGGGGGGGGGGAGGGCAAAGAGTTCTAAACAAAGTAGAAGCTTATCAATAAGGAAAAAAATGTTTTAAAAAATTGTAGACTATTATTATGCCAAAAGAAATGAGTATGATACAGAGAAGCATGGGAAGATTTAAATCATCAAATGCAGAGTAAATTAAGCGGAACCAAGAAAAGAATATCTACATGATTATAGTAATGTCAATGCAAACAACAACCAAAATTTCATGAACCTGAACACCAAGTCATTACAATGAACAAAGCTTATCTTGAAGAAGAGTTAAGCAAATATCTCTTAGGCTCACTTGCAGAGTTAGGAGAAGATAAAAGGGTGACCATACATGTATTCATGACAATTACATAATATGTACTATCAAACTCATGTACCATTTAGTTTTGCTGAACTGATTTTTCATCCCTCTCTTTATTCTTTGATGTATAGGATGGCTTGCTGGAGAAGGGATAGGAACATGGTGTTTGCTAAGACATAAAATGCCTTGAGCAGAACCTGAATCTCTACATTGTCTTCATAGACCTGACAAAGGCATTCGACACAGTGAACAGGGACACATTGTGGGTGATCCTCAGCAAGCTCGGTTGCCCAGCAAAATTCGTCAAACTGATCCAGCTCTTTCATGTCGACATGACAGGGGAAGTCCTATCTGGTGGAGAGACTTCCGATCTGCTTCAACATCTCCAATGGCGTGAAACAAGGCTGTGTCCTCGCTCCGGTACTATTCAACCTATTTTTCACCCAAGTATTACGACATGCTGTGATGGATCTAGACCTGGGCGTCTACATCAAATACCGACTGGATGGCTCACTATTCGACCTTCGCCGCCTGACTGCAAAAACAAAGACAACAGAGAGACTCATCCTGGAAGCTCTCTTTGCAGATGACTGTGCTCTCATGGCCCACCAAGAAAATCATCTCCAAACCATTGTGGACAGGTTCTCCACCGCAACAAAACTGTTTGGCCTGACTATCAGCCTCAGCAAAACAGAGGTGCTGTTCCAACCTGCACCAGGGAGGCCAACGAACCAGCCATGCATTACAATCGATGGCACGCAGCTTTCTAACGTCAACACTTTCAAGTACCTGGGCAGCACCATCACCAACGATGGGTCCCTAGACCATGAGATTAATGCCAGGATCCAAAAGGCCAGCCAGGCACTCGGGCAGCTGCGCTGCAAAGTCCTCCAACACAGCGGTGTAAGCACTGCTACGAAGCTCAAAGTGTACAACGCAGGGTCCTCAGCTCGCTCCTGTACGGTTGCGAGACATGGACACTGTACCGGAAGCACATGAAACAGTTGGAGCAATTCCACCAACGCTCCCTCCGGTCAATCATGAGGATCGAATGGCAGGACCAAATCACCAACCAGGAAGTCCTCGACAGAGCCAACTCCACCAGCATCGAAGTCCTGGTCCTCAAAACCCAGCTACGATGGTCTGGACACGTCATCCGCATGGGCCCACAGCGAATACCAAGACAGGTATTCTATGGTGAACTGTCAGCTGGACTCAGGAAACAAGGTCGACCAAAGAAAAGATTCAAGGATCAGCTAAAGTCAAACTTGAAGTGGGCTGGCATTACACCAAAGCAACTAGAACTCACTGCCTCTGACAGAAGCAGCTGATGAACCCACATTAACCATGCGGCTACCACCTTTGAAGATGAGCGACGTCGACGTCTTGCCACTGCGCGTGAACGCTGATACCAGGCCACAACCGCACCTCCCGTAACAACTGGCGTCCCAGGCCCCATGTGCCACAAACTGTGTGCCTCAGCCTTTGGACTCCAAAGCCACATGAGGGTACACCATAGATGAAACTGCACAAACACAATCGTCATTCTCGATCACCGAGAGACTACCACTACTACTACTACTACTATATTTGGAAATAAGAATAACATTAATAAGTTTTATTCGTATATATGTATTTAAAAAAACAAAACAACCCTTTTGTTCCACCTTGAAAATAATACTGTGTATTGCTTTCAAAGCAAAAGACCAGTAAGGGCTAGTCAATGAGGGTTGAATGAATTGCCCAGGGTCAAATAGCTACAATATCTAAAACCAAATTTGATCCCAAGACCTTGTGTCTAGGCCTGGCTCTCAGTTGCCACCCAGTTTTCGCTTAATTGATATATTTTTGACATCACTCTCACAACCTTCCAACTCTCTTGTGAAAACAAGCTCATATCAAAAAGCATAGAGAAAAAAATAACTGGTCAGCAAAAGTAACAGATCCTTGTCTAATAATAAAAGAAGTGCTCTATGCCACAGCTCTGTAAAGAGGCAAGGAGGAAAATACTATTTTCTTTGGGATCAATATTGATTATTATACCTTTACAAAATTCACTTTCCAATATTGTTATCTTTCCATTTCTATCCTTAATAGTCTTGAGATAGTAAAATTTCTGGCAACAAATCACAATTTGTTTAGCCATTCCACAATTGAAAGACATCCTACTTTGGGTCTTCTACAAAAAGTGATGCTACAAATATTTTAGTTTATATGACGTCTTTCTTTTTATCATTGATCAATGATCCCTGTTTCACTCCTGATCTTATTGGAAGGTTTCTAGTTTATCCCTATTGCAGACGATGTTTGCTGATGGTTTTAGATATATACTATTTATTCATTTTAGGAAAGGTCCTTCTGTTCCTAAACTTCCTAGTGTTTTCAATAGGAGTGGGTGTTGAATTTGGTCAAAGTCTTTTTCTGCATCTATTGAGATAATCATGTCATTTTCATTGGTTTGCTTGTTGATATAGGCAATTATGTGGATAATTTTCCTAATACTGAGCCATCCTTGCATTCCTGGTATTAATCCTACCTGATCATAATGAATAACCCTCGTAATCACTTGCTGGAGTCTTTTTGCTAGTATTCTATTTAAGATTTTTTCATTTATGTTCATTAGGCAGATTGGTCTATAGTTTTATTTCTCTGTTTTTAACTTGCCTGGTTTTGGAATCAGAACCATATTTGTATCATAAAAGGAATTTGGGAGAACTTCTTTGCTTATTCTGTCAAATAGTTAATATAGTATTAGGATTAGTTGTTCCTTGAATGTTCGATACAATTCAATTGTGAATCCATCTGGACCTGGGGATTTTTTCTTAGGGAGTACTTTGATGGCTTGTTCAATTTCATTTTCTGATATGGGATTATTTAATTATTCTATTTCTTCTTCTGTTAATCTAGGCAATTTATATTTTGTAAATATTCATCCATATCACCTGGAATGCCATATTTAAACCAATTGTACAAAAGATCAAGTCATTCTCCAATTGATAAATAGGCAAGGGACATGAATAGGCAATTTTCAGTTAAAGAAATCAAAACTATCAATAAACACATGAAAAAGTGCTCTAAATCTCTTATAATCAGAGAAATGCAAATCAAAACAACTCTGAGGTATCACCTCACACCTAGCAGCTAGACTAACATGACAGCAAAGGAAAGTAATGAATGCTGGAGGGTATGTGGCAAAGTCGGGACATTAATGCATTGCTGGTGGAGCTGTGAATTGATCCAACCATTCTGGAGGGCAATTTGGCACTACGCCCAAAGGTGATAAAAGACTATCTGCCCTTTGATCCAGCCATAGTAAATGGTGAATAGAGTGCTAGGCCTGGAGCTGGGAGGACTCAGGTTCAAATCTGGCCTCAGATATTTCCTAGCTGTGTCACTATGGGCAAGTCACTTAATCTGTCTTTCTCTTACTACTCTTGCCTTAGAATTAATTTAAAAAAAATGAATATGAGATGGGCATATATCTCTTGTGGAATGTTTCTGTCAAATAGTGCAGAATATCTGAATATTCTTCATAATAATTGGTTAATAGCTTAACCAAAGCCCTTAAAGATATTTAGTCTTTTCAAGGAAAATATACCACAAAAAGGAAAGTTGCTTATTTTCCCTTGGTTTTACTTAGTTCCTCACTCGTCAGCATCTCCTGAGAAAAAGGTAATAGACTCTTGAATACAGAATGAAACAGATTTTTTTTTAACTTCATCATTCTCTTTTGCTTGACTATGCATATGTATTAAAATTGTTTTGCTTTTCTTTATTCTTCAGGGGGTGGTGGGTTAGATTTTCGTCAATTAAACAATTTTAATTGAAAAAAGAACATGAGTAATAAGCTGACATACTAATGGAAGAACAGGATCACATACTGAAATTTTGTTATAGAGTAAGTAAGAAAACATTTAAAAAAGGTTCAGTTAAATATGGATTGCTCACATGCCTTCCCAGGAAAGGCAAATAAAGGGTTTGGTAAAATGGACTTCATGTGATAGTCACATTGTAATTTTGTCTTAGTGTGTTCATAAGGAATGTAAGCAAACAAACCACCATGGAGATAATTGTAGCTTATGTACCATCCACTCTGGTGGATTAAATACTAAAGAATTTCTGAGCAATTCAAAAGGACCTTCCAAACTAAGTAAACATAGGTTTTGACATACAGTGGCTTGAATGCAAAAGTAACTTAAGGAGGGCAGTGAAAACTATTGGAAAATATGGTTTTGGATCAAGAAATGGAAAATGCCAAAGGCTCACAGACTACTCAGAAGCTTTTTGTTTATCCATAATAAAAATTTTCTTCCAGAAGAGTTAGTTTCTGGTTTAATGGAACCCAACATAATTCAAACTGAACTGATTCCAGCTTAATGGAAAGTAAAGGCTACAAACTTGTCACAAATGTGTTTAATTTTTCGTATGTGTTCAGATGAATGGTTTAGAACAATTTAAAAAATGCCAACTTAAAAGAAATAACAGATATGAGAAGATGTTGTGTATTACTGAAATCATCTCAGATTTATTTATTTTTAAAATGTTAAGGCAAAAAAATGGAAACAATAAAAAAATTATTCTGATTCATACTATTTCTTAGAGAAGCTTAGTGGACCCAAAACAGTTACCATAATGAGGAGGTTGAGAGAGCACACAAATTGCCTTGGCCATCAGCTTGTCAAGCAGAAAGGCACTACAGTCAAAGGTATAATATTTCTATTGGTTCCCAGGCATCTATCCTGGATCCTAAACTGTTGAAAAAATTTTATGCAAGGGAAAGAGCATGGTCCAATGGAATGAATCCTAGATTTGAAATCAGAGACTCTGGGTTCAAGCCCCAAGTTGTAACTATATGACCTTGGGAGAGTAGCCTCGCTTCCCTCAGACTTAGTTCTTCATTTGTGAAAAGGGTGAGGGGACTAGAGGAAGTTTTAAGGTTCCTTCCAGTTCTAAATCTAGGATTCCATGAAGCATGTGAAAGTTTAAAATGTGGGAGATCCATTCTGTTTAGTCCCAGAAGGCAGAATTAGAAGTGAGAGATAAAAGGCATTTTTTAGGCCTAATTTTTAAAAGAAAATGAATAATGAAACCAGAAAAAATGTCTAATTCAGAACTTCTCCAAAATCAAAGCTGTTAATTTGAAAGGGAATGGAACTACATCCTATAATGAGGTATTTCTTTGGAGATTTATTAGTAATGTGTTGTGTTGGAGCCTTTGATGTCCCCGTTCAACTCTGAGAAACTCAAAGTCTGTGGTTTGGTGTACAAATTCATTTAAAATTGGAACATAAAAATAACCAAAGGATATAAGCTTATTGACTCGCAAAACAATAAAAATAAGTTAAAGGGAAAAAAAAGATTCTGGCAAGTAATACTGGTATTGAACGTTCAGTCCAACAAAACAAATAGTTTCTTTTCATTTGAATTTTGGCAGAGTAGACCAGAGGTTCAAATCTGGCCCCAAACACTTTCTAACTGTGGGACCAAGGAGAAGTCACTTATCTTCTATTTGCTTCTGTTTCATCATCTGTTAAATGGCACTTTAGAAGATAATGTGAGATAAAGTCATCTCAGCTGGATTAGATATATACATCAATAAATTGTATTACAGGGATGACAATATCAAGAGTATTCAGGTGAAGAGTTTTCATGATATTTCAAAGAAAATAAATGTTTTAAAACACTATATGAGCTCATAGATGGTTCTATATTCCACAAATGGAGATTAAGAATACAATAATTATCATCACAAGAGTCAAAAGGAACAATAAACACATAAGGATGGGTAATGAGGTGGCAAAGGGGATAAAGAGCAAGACTTAAGTGTCAGGAAGATTCCCGGAGTTCAAATCTAGCCTCAGAAACTAATGGTCAATGTGTCCCTGGGCAAGTCACTTAATTTTTCTGTTTGCTTCAGTTTTCTCATTAGTAAAATGAATTGGAGAAGAAAATGACACTTCAGTGTTTTTGGCCAAGAAAGCCCCAAATAGGGTCATAAAAAGTCAGATGACTGAAAAATACGTAAAATATATATGGAAGTGGAAAGATGAATGGTACGTATAAAATTGCCAATGGTAACTTGCACTTTAGAATAGTTGGGGAGGAAATATGTATGACTAGATGTAAGTGCCCACTTATGCCCACCAAAATGTTGTTACCATTAAAATACTAAAAAAATACTAGGAGATTTCTTGAATTTTAAAAGTAAAAAGCATTCAGTGGCACCTGAAATGTAAATATTTTGATATTTTAAATGAATCTAATTCTGAACCTATATTTTAGCAGAATAAGTAGCACCACACTCTCCCTTTTTGGAACTAAAATGTAATTTTCACTTGGCCAAACAGCAGTTTGTAGATGCTTGTAGGGGCTCTAAAAAAAAAAAAAGAATTATTTCAACTGGATCTTAACTTTTAGAATAAAAGCAATACCATATTAGAAATCAATTTACCCTCAGTTTTCTTTGGGTCATAGCTGTTTCTAATGCCATTTCTCTCAGGGGATCTCTGGTGACATCGAGCATGGATGCTTTAATGCTGTCTCCTGGAAAAAGGCTTAACCGAGACTGTCTAAGAGCCATCCTTGTCTGGAGCTGCATCAATTCTTCTTCCTGACGTTTGAGCATAATCTCTTGACTAATCAAGTTCCCTTCAAATGATTTTTCATATTGTCTGCTGTATTGAATAAAAAGGGAAGTATTTGTAAATAAAAACATTAAGACAAATCCAGATAATACTAGCATACAGAATAATAAAATTTAAAAATAGCTTCAAATTCATCACTCCTATCAATACTACATAGTTAAAATGAGGTGCCAGAGGACAATCAATTATGCTTATGCAGAACAAAAAGAAACATAGCTATAATTAAGTATTGATATAGTAAAAAGATAATCAGGTAAATTATGTTAAGCATCATATAATATGTAAACACGTAAGGAAAACAATAATCAAGTTAGAAGGAGAAATAGATAGTAAAACTATACTACTGGAAGACTTTAAAGACTTTAATGTATTCTTATCAGATCTAGACAAATCTAACCAAAAAATAAGAAACAATTTATAGGCCTAAGCAGAATGTTTAAAAAAAATTATACATGATAGATTTTTGGCTATTGTGGATTCAAAGTTTTTCTTTTTTGCTTTGTAAACCAAAAGTTCTGCTTTCATGATTCTTATTTCTCTCTTGAACTATTTCTCTGAGTACATCTTGGCGGAGGCTGGAGGTGAGAGAGGGTTCCATGTTTTTGTAAAAATACATCGGATTGGAGGCAGCTAAGTGGCTCAATAGAGAGACAGGTGTAGGGACAGGAGATCCTGAGTTCAAATCTGAACTCAAACACTTCCCAGCTGTCTGACACTGGGCAAATCACTTAATCCTCACTGCCTAACTTTACTGTTCTTCTGCCTTAGAGCCAGTATACAATATTCATTTTAAGATGGAAGGTAAGGGTTTAAAAAAATGAAAATTCATAATATTCTCTGCCTTTGGGGGCAACTAGGTGGCTCAGTGGATTGAGAGCCAGGCTAGAGGTGGGAGGTCCTGGATTCCAATCTGACTTCAGACACTTCCCATCTGTGTGACCCTGGACAAGTCACTTAACCCTCAGCCCTTACTGCTGGGCTGCCTTGGAACCAATACATAGTATTGACTCTAAGACAGAAGGTAAGAGTTTAAAAAATTTTATAAAATTAAAAATAAAAATATTCTCTGCCTTCTTAGGTACTGATTGACTTTCCTTTGTCTTATAGTATTTATTCTGAGGCTTTTGGTCTTATTTGTCTGAGTTTATGGCCATTCTGTTATTGTGTTCTCTAGTGGTTTATCCAGGCTTTCAGTTTTACTCCTCCTCCAGAGATGTTTGGTAATTTTAGTCCTTTTCCCCCTCATATTGTGACCCCCTTCTCCTTGAATCATAGATCTCTCAAGGGCTGATTTCAAAGCTATTTTGGTCTCCTCCAACAATGGGGAATTCAACCTTTACCATTCTCAGTCTCTACCACAATTTTGGCTACCTTTTTCAAGGAGCTCTGATTTCATGCTTGGTGACCTATCCCATTTCTCTCTGTTCCTCAGTTTTGTGGATAGCACACTGCAGTGCAACTGGTCCCAGGCAGAGCATCCTTCCTGCTTTCCTACATGGCCCCTGCTTGTTGCCTCTGAATGGCAGAATGAGGGTGGGGCTGGCCAGTAGAGCATGTAACAGCAAGAGAATGGCTGAGTGGATCCCAGGGGTACAATTGGGTAGCTTGCCAAATCTGGTAGGGGAGAATTTGCTGAGGAAGCTCATTAAAAATGAAGGTTCTACTGGTTGTTAACTTGTTGGGGTTCTTGGTGCCTTAAATCAAGGAGAAAGTTGAAATTATTTCCCCTCATATACAATTCTTATTTTGGAGAAGGGGTTGTAAGGATGAAGGAAACTATCAAGTCCTGTCATGTTATGGTCACATACCTAGAAGTCAATATTTATATTCTTTGTATTTATTTATTTTTAAGGTCCCTACCTTCCATCTTAGAATCAATATTATTAATTAGTTCCAAAGCAGAAGAGCAATAAAAGCTAGGCAATGCAGGTAAAGGAACTTGCCCAGGGTCGCACAGACAGTCAGGAAATGTGTAAGGCCCATTTGAACTCAGGACCTCCCATCTCTAGGCCTGGATCTAAATCTGATGACCCACTTACAAGCCCTCTATTCTTTTTATTAAAAAAAAAAATCCTTATCTGCTATCTTAGAATCAATACTGTGTGTTGATTGAGTCCATAGCAAAAAAGTAGTAAGGGCTAAGCAATGGGGGTTAACTGAAAAAGCTAGAAAGTGTCTCAGAACAAATTTGAACCTGGAAACTCCAAACTTTAAGCCTGGCTCTCTACCCACTAAGCCGCCAAGCTGTTCCCTATTCTTTTTTTTTTTTAAATGCAAGCTGAAGGCAACTGCGATAAATTTTTCTCATTTAAAATTCTTTTTAAAAAATTTCTACATATGGAAATGTCCGTGTCTGACATTTATTAAAAACAGAATAACAGTAAAAAAAGTTTTATTGTCCTTAGTTAAGGGAATTATATAGTTCTTTCCATCACAACATAGATTCACAACTCTATATACCGATCAAATTCTCTACTTGTGCTCTTCTCACGAGAACATTCAGCTCAGAAGTCAGTGTATGATATCTATGATGTGCACTAACATGCCCTACAAATGTGGTGAGAACATTGGTAACATTTCTCCCCGGCTTCTACTAGAAAAGGAGACAACTTTTAATAGTCGAATTCTGTTTTTTTCTAGGCCTTAAATCACCCATAGCTACTGCCCCCCAAATCAGTATAAATAGGAATTTTTTCCTGCCTTATCTTCACAGCTATCACAGACCTGGAATACAGCTCACAATTCTACCACTTAGCAGTTCTGCCATAAACCCCTATAGGTCAGGGTATCCTCCATTATTAGATTAATGGCTTCTGAAGTCAGCTTGTATAGACTTCTCTCATAACGGGCAACAACATCAACATCAACAACATGGAAACAAGGATACATGTAATACCCAGTGGAACTGTGTGTCGGCTATGGGAAGGGAGGGGGGAGCGGAGGGAGGGAAAGAATATGATTTTTGTAACCAAGGAATAATGTTTGAAATTCACCAAATAAAAAAATGAATAATTAAAAAAAAAAGAAATAGTATCATCTTCTACCTGCCCAACATGGCAATGGGCATTTTGCCTCCTCCCATGTACATATTTATATTTATTTGGGTGTCTCAGTTACCTACACAAACTTCACCAACTGTTTTCCCCAGGCATGCATGAGCACTGAACAGGGAAGGTTCATAGGCAAAATGCTGGTTATAGGGATTAAGAAGTAATGGAGGGGGCAGTTGGGTGACTCAGTGGACTGAGAGCCAGGCCCATAAATAGAAGGTCCAGGGTTCCAATCTGGCCTCATTAACCTCCCAGCTGTGTGACCCTGGGCAAGTCACTTAATCCCCATTGTCAAGCCCTTAGCACTATTCTGCCTTAGAACCAATAAAGAGTATTTATTCTAAGACAGAAGGAAAGGGTTTTTAAAAAAAAGAATTAATGGAAAGGACACATCAGTTAAGAAATCAGAACAAATCTCTTCTAAAAATTTTACTCCCATCATTGCTTTGCCCTACCAAGGAAGCAAAAAGAAAGGGAATTCATCTTTCTGGATCAAGTATGCAGACCTGCCAACTTTCCTCAATTAAAAGGAGATAAAGGGCTGTGTGTGTGTGTGTGTGTGTGTGTGTGTGTGTGTGTGTGTGTCTCACAATGAATCAAAAAAACATTAAGTACCTGCTAATGGAGAAGGATTTTACACAGAGGTGAAATGGAATGATGGAGAAGCATGATTCTATTGCACTACCCAAGAGGGTTTTCCCTGGAGGGTGGGCTGAGTAAGTCCTGAAGACTGAAACATCTACTTCTGTGTCAGCTATTCTTAAAGACATTTATTGTTACTTTAACATTAGATTAGGATAGCCAGCACTGGGGACACAAGAAGACAGAGAAAGCTTCTAAGGTGATCCTTTTCAGCTGAAGGACCCTTCATCATCTTCTGTGTTTTAGCTTAGGGAACTCCTGTTTTGCCTCTTGCCTAAACCCATCATAATTATCCTTTCAAAAATAAATAGGGTTTGTTTATTCAGTAGCAGTTAGATCTTTTAACAAAGGAAAGAAGGTTGATGGGTTGAGATTGGTTCAAGGGGAAGATCTTTAAGAGAATCAGGCAATTCAAAGTCCTGATTTGGCCGCCATTGGTCTAACTCCAGCAAGGGTTTTTTACTAGAATGGGTCTCCCAGGAAGATTAGGTTTCACAAAACGTCCTAATCACCTGTCATTCTCCATTCTGGTGGTGTGCCCAATTCTGGTAAAGCCCTTTGCTTTACCTGTGTCATCATCATATTTGAAAGGGACAGAGGGCAGTCATCAGCTCTCTGTCAGGACAGGGAATGAATACCCTTGGGGGTTAGATCAGCAACACAGGTTGACCTATCTTTAATCCATCATCACAGAGGTTCACTCACCTTTCCTTTTAACACTGCTATATGCCAAAGACTGTGCTAGGGATAGGCAAAGAGGCAAAGGCAGTCCCTGCTAGTCCCCAGTGTAGCTCCAATGAGATTAAGATATAATGAGGAAACATTAAAAAAAAATAAAAATGCAGTGACACATAGATACTATATCATTTTAAAACTCCAGTCAGTATGTAGACTACAAAGATTTTTATATAAGGATTTTTATGTATGGATTAGTTTCTATTTGACTGAAAACACTGCATTAGACTATCCTTCATTAGCCATTATTTTCATAACATGCTAGCTTGCTATGAATTCTAATCTACTTTCTCCTGCACCTGCTCCAGGTCCATGGGGTGAAAGCTTGTCCACCTTCTATCTGTCTCTACTATGAAGAAAGTCATTCCTAAGTGGTAAAGAATAAGCTTGAAGGTCCTTTACCAACAGATCTGGTTTTCAATTATCATGAATACTTTACTTCTATTCTCTCCTCAAATAATCCTAATCTTGGTAGAGTTTTAATCATTCTGAGAAACCTCTGGGTTGGAAGTTACATATCTTACCTTCTTGCCTCAAACCATTGCCAATTCCATTTTTTTTTTAAAAACCTTACCTTTTGTCTTAGAAACAATGCTAAGTATTGATTCAAAGGTAGAAGAGTGATAGGGCTAGGCAATTAGGGTTAAGTGACTTACTAGGAAGTGTCTGAGGCCAGATTTAAAATTAGGACCTCCCATCTTAGGTCTGGCTCTCTCTCTGCTGAGCCACTTGGCTGCTCCTAAAGATGAGAAGGCATGTTGCTGATAAATTGTTTCAGTCATAGCCAACTCTTCATGGATCCATTTTAAGATTTTGTTGGGAAAGATACTGGAGAGATTTGCATTTTCTTCTCCAGCTCATTTGGCAGATGAAGAAACTGAAGGTGACTTGCCTAGGGTCACACAGCCAGTAAGTGTCTAAGGTTAGACTGGAACTCATGCAGATGAGTCTTCCAGATTCCAAGCCCAGTGTGGCATAACAACGCCTCTTTCATCTGAGCTGTGTGATCTTTAAGTTGATTCTTGGTCTTTAAAGCACAGAAATTAAAGATCAAAATCGAATTTCCAACTGCCTTGAATGGCCTAATATTCAAGGATAATTTATCTTTATTTTTGTAGCTGGAGAATCAGCTTTTCCAATGCCACAAATAAAAGCTATTTTGCTCTTTTTTAAATTTCATCTATTAAATTGCTCAAAAGAGTCAATTCAGAGATAGTTTTTTCAATAAATTAAAGCAAAGTCTTTAGCTGAGAGACAGTAGAAAGGGGAAATGTAAGAGACTAAAGAAAGAAGGTATGGGAATAGCTTTTGTGGGGAGTGAGACAGGGAATCAATTCAGGAAAATAAAAAAACTGCCTTGCTGGAGTGAGGAATCAGTCAAAGTGGAACACCTCCTCCAGCAAAGTTCAACCACACATGAGTTAGAGTTGAGGATCATGAATCAGAAAACACTTATGATGTAGCAGGCACTGTGCTAAGGTAAAAAGGATACCAAATAAAGGAGAAACATTGTTTCAAACCTCAAGGGACTGATATTCTTTGAGAGGAGACAAACCATATGTATAAACATGATTTCTACATAATGTCGGGAAGGTAATATCATTAAGAAGATACTTTTAAGGGGGCAGCTGGGTGGCTCAGTGGATTGAGAGTCAGACCCAGAGATGGGAGGTCCTAGGTTCAAATCTGGCCTCAGACACTTCCCAGCTGTGTGACCCTGGGCAAGTCACTTGAGCCCCATTGCCTAGCCCTTACAGCTCTTCTGCCCTGGAGCCAATACACAGTATTGACTCCAAGACAAAAGGTAATGGTTTAAAAAAAAAAGAAGATACTTTAGAGGTAGGGATGGGGGTGGGGGAGGGTCAGGTACAGAAAAGTATCTCTCAGAATATGAAATTTGAGCTGAGCCTTGAAAGAAGCCAAAGAAAAGCTTAGAGATGGACATGAGCAGGGAAGTGTTACAAGAACAGAGGCTAACCAGTTCAAAACTTGGTTTCCCAAAAAGCACATTTATATGAACCTTTTTGAATCAATACCTTTGAATCATAACCTTAGCCTACAATTATATAATCTTTTATGTTAGCAAAGCCCTTTTCTCACAACACAACATTCCCTTTTTTACAACAAGGGAAGTCAGGCAGAGGGAGAGACAAAATAACCAAACCCAAACAAACCAACTATTAATCTTAATATAGCCATAAAAATGAAGAGAAGATGAAGGGAAAAGTAGAGGGAAGTGAAGAGAGAATGAAAAATTACTTCCCTTTTCAGAAGAACAACTATTAAATGTGAATGCAGAAAATAATTCTTCATTCAAATCTCTTTAACGTACCTTAGTCTCTGTGACTGTCCCAGGTTAGAAGAAGTTTCATCTACCCCTTGGAGTCCACTACTGGAGTCAAATGTTTTTGAAGCTTCACTTCTCCGCACTAATGTAGGAACAGAATGAATAGTTATAGAAGTGATTAAGAACATAAAGATAACTCTATTTAACAGCAAGAATCTAAAAAGAAAAATTATTTTAAGGGATTCAGATTTATACTAACTATACAAAGCCATTATCATTTAGGAATACTTTAAAGGAAATGAAGTTAAAAACCAAAACAATATGCGTATTATTTCTATGGTGGAAGGGTCAATATATAGTATTGATCCCAAGATAGACAGTGAAGGTTTAATAAAAAAGTATTATTTCTTCTAAAATGAAAATAACTGTGTAGTCTTTAAAAAACAAACAAACAAAACCCTCACCTTCTGTCTTAGAATCAATATGATGTATTGGTTCCAAGGCAGAAGAGTGGTAAGGGCTAGGCAATGGGGGTTAAATGACTTGCCCAGGGTCACACAGCTGGGAAGTGTCTGAGGCCAGATTTGAACCCAGGATCTACCATCTCTAGGCCTGGATCTCAATCTACTAAGCCACCTTTGCTGCCCTGCATGTAGTCTTTAAAGGAAATATGGTACTAAGAGTGTTAGAAATTTTTCAAAAATTGAGACTTCAAAGGACTTTACTTAAATTTCTATATTTCTTTTGGTATGATAGCATTATCAAAGGTCCAGATGGAAGGCACTCCAGATGCCAATTGATTCAACTCATTCATTCTACAGATGAGAGAACCTGAGGCCCATGGAGATGTCGCCCAACATCATATAGGTAAGTATCATGTGCAAGATCTGAATTCAGTGACCTTTTCTCTCTAGCATTCTATATCTCAATGCAGTTATCATTTCTGTTTCTGACTACAACCTCAGTCTAATCCAGTATGTGTGTATGTGGTATCCTCACATGTTATCATATGAAATCAATAGAAATCTGGGTTCTAATCCAAATTCATACACTTAATAATTGTGTGACCCCCCACAAGTAATCAGACACCCAATTACAACTAACATAGTCACAGCATCTGTACAATCTCACAGGGTTGTTATAAATAATGTACTTTGAAAACCTTTACATGCCACATAACATGAGTTATTACTCATCCAGTCTTTAGAATCAGTGATGATATTGTATCGAAAGCTTCTTACCTTGTCTGAAATCTGGCTCAGAGGAAATAATAGATGGACTTTCACTTGTACTACTATAGATATCACTGTGATAAGCTTTATATCTTCGAATTGGTTCTAAACATATGAAAACAAAGAAAGCATCATAGTATGGAGTTTATTTACTGATTTGCAAAAAAAATATTTTTATCATGAAATAAAAATCTTTCATGTAATTTAAAAAATTTGGAGACTCTACCATTGTAATGGTGAATTTTGTTACAAAAAGGAGTGGATATTCAGAATTAATGGAAAATATATGTTTATACCAAAAGAAAAATCTGCAAATAAATAAAACACCAACATATAAAATTGTTTAATCCTATCCCAAACCCGAAACCAAAAGCAAGCTATTATTTCCCCAAGAAAATTACTTACTAAAGTTCTGAAATGAGTATTTTCCCTGCTTTTGCCTCAAATTAGCATCTTTAGTAACTGAGTTTTATAAGGATAATTGAAAAAATTGTCAAAATTAATTTCCTTTAATATTTCTAACAAATGAATGAGCTATTTAAACAAAACAAAAAAAAAAGGCTTGTGAGTAAAATAGAGCAAGAAGTTGCATTTTTGCTAAATAAACCCTAAAAGCCCTGGCAAAAGGACAACAGCAAAAGAGAAATTATTACCCAGATAATGGTCAATTCCTTTTTTCCTTTGGTTTGTTTAATAAAATCGAGAGTTTGTGATGGCAGTTGTTAAAATCTCCATCGGGGTAGGCTGATCCAGTAACAAAAATGACAATCCTATGCAAATTAATGTACCTTTTTAGTGCCACACTAACCAAACTACCCCCACATTTTTCACACATAGATTAGAAAAAAAAATAATAAAATTCATCTGAAAGGTAAAAAAAGGCCAAAAATATCAAAGGAAATTAATGGGGGGAAAATATGAAGGAAGGTGGCTTGCCTTAGCTAGTTTAAAACTATATTATTAAATGGCAACCATCAAAACAGCCTGATACTGGCCAAGAAATAAGAGTAGTAGATCAATGGAATATACTTGAAATTGAACATGCAATAGTAAATTACTGTAATAAGATAGTATTTGACATACCCAAAGATGCAAGCTTTTGGAAAAACTCAACATTAAACAAAAACTGCTGGGAAAACTGGAAAACAGTATGGCAGAAACTAAGTATAGACTAACATGTCATACCAGGATAAAGTCAAAATGGATATATGATTTAAAAATAAAAGTTGGGGGTGGCTAGATCTATCCACCAGCTTAGTGGATAGAATCAGGCCTGCAGATGGAAGGTCCTGGGTTAAAATTTGACCTCAGACACTTCCTAGGTGCCCAGATAATGGGCAAGTCATTTAGCTCGAATTGCTTACTTTTTACTACTCTTATGCCTTGGAACTGATACCGAGTATCAATTCTAGGACAGAAAGTAAGGGTTTAGGAAAAAAATAAGAAAGGGTGATATCATAAATAAATTAGGGCATCACAAAAGTTTACCTGTCAGACATATGGATAAGGAGAATTTTTAATAACCAAGACATAGAGAATATTATGATATGTAAAATAGACAACTCTGACTACATTCAGTCAAAAAGGTTTCATATAAACAAAACCAATACAACCAGGATTAGAAGGGAAAAATAAAATGAGGAAAAAATTTATAATAGATATTTCTGACAAAGGACTCAAATATATATATAGAATTGAGTCAAATTAATAAGAATACAAAGTATTCCCCAACTGATAAATGGTCAAAAGATTGAACAGGTAGTTCTCAGATGAAGAAATTAAAACTATTTTTAGTCAAATGAAAAAATACTACAAATCACTATTAATTAAAACAACTTTGAGGTAATACCACATACATGACAGATTAATATGACAAAAAAGGAAATGATAAATACTGGAGGGGATGTAGGAAAATTGGGGCACTGATACACTGTTGATAGAGCAAAGCAATTTGGAAACATGCCAAAAGGACCAAAAAACTGCATATCCTTTGACCCAGCAATGCTATTATTATGAAGTATGTATTCCAGAGATCAAGGATTGGGGAAAAGGACCTACTTGTACACAAATATTTATAGCAGCTTTTTTTGTGGTGGTAAAGAACTATAGTCTTCCCACCAACTGGATCTCAATTTACCCATATGTAATAGTAATGATAGCTAGTATTTATAAATTACTTTAAGTTTTATAAAGAACTTTACAAATATTATCTTATTTGATCTTCACAACAACCCTGGGGCATTTCAAAGATAATGAAACTGAGGTAAAAGTAATGACTTGTCTAGGGTCAAAGATATTAGTGTCTGGAGAATGATTCAAACTCATATCTTATTGACTCCAAGTTTAGGACTTTAATCTACTGAACTATCTACCTACTTTTAGGAGTGTCAAATAAATGGGTTGGATTAGATGACTTCTACAACCCCTTCCAGTTCTAAATCTGTGATCTTATCCATCTCTGCAGGTTTCCAAAGTATTCTCTCAGAAGGCATAGAATTCTATGGGCATCACCAACTAATCTCACCTCAGACACCTCCTAGCTATACGAACCTGGGCAAGTCACTTAATCCCCATTGTCTAGCCCTTACCACTCTTCCACCTTGGGACCAATACACAGTATTGATTGCAAGATGGAAGGTAAGGGTTTAGTAAAAACAGAAACAAAAGATACTCATATAATTTTACAAAATGCTGTAGAATATAATTTTACTTAACACATTTTCTAATAATTTGAAAATCAGAATAATAATAAGGAATCTCAAAAGTAACAATTTATTTGATTTCCATGAAGCCCCGAAAAATCTTCTAAGCATTGAAACACATGCCCTTATTTCACTATTTTTTCTTTTTCTTAAAATGAAACTGTTCTCTCAAATGATTTGTCAGGTAAAAAGAACCAGTGGTGCTATTTGTCTATTCTTGTTCTTTCTCATTAAAACAACAACATTGCAGTGGCCCTAATGTGATAATAATTTAGGTAAATCAGCAGACATTACTATAATGATAATCATTTCACATTTCTATAAAGCTTAACTGTTTATAAGACACTTAAACATAGTCTCTTTTAATCCTAACCATCACCTTTGTGAGTCAGAAGCAACCGACAGTTTCATGCCCACTTTAATATTAGGAAAAATGACACCAGGAGAGGCTAGTTAATTTGGCTAAAAGTGCAGCACTAGGAAATGGATGTGAATCAGAAGACCTGAGCAGAGAAGCAAGGCTCGGAGGACCTGAGGTCAGTTCAGATCTTCAAACTTCTCCATTGTGTTATCAGGCAGCCCCTGTTTCATTCTATATTTATAATACTGTTCTCAGAGACTAAATAGAAAAGGCAACTGGTTAGAAAGTATTTATTAAGTGCTTTCTATTTGCCAAGTGCTGAACTACAGAATAAGGACACAAAGGAAAGGCAAGAGCACAATCCCTGGGGCCTGCTGTTCCAAAAGGCAGACAACATACTGACAAGATACAGACACATACAATGTCTACAGAAGGTAATCTCACAGGAATGCACAAAACCTGGCTCCAGGACCATTCCTCTTATCAGAGTCCTTAATTTAAGAAAAGAGAATATATTTTCTCATTTGATCCTTACAGTAAGTGTTATTAATATTTTTGAGGGAATGAAGTTTGAGGGAATGGGGCACTGGTTCTGAAAAAGGCTTCTTGAAGAAGGTGAGATTGGAGCAGCCTTTTTTTTTAAAACCTTTACCTTCTGCTTAGAGTTGAAACTGTGAGTTCCAAGGTCAAGGAGTGAAACAGGCTAGTAGACTGGGGTTAAGTGACTTAACCAGGGTCACATAGGTAGAAAATGTCTGAGGCCAAATCTGAACCAAGGACCTTCTGTCCCCAGGCCATGCACTCTATCCACTGAGTCACTAGGCAGCCTCTGAAATGGAGTCTTAAAGGAAATCAGGAATCAGAAGTGAGTAATGGGGATAAGTCAATGAAAAGGTTCAGATTCAGGAACAGCAAAAAGGCAAGTATTGCTGAATCTTAGAGGATGGGGAAGACAGAATAAAGAGCAAGTAGACTGGACAGGGAGGAAGGAGCCAATAGCTGTGGAGGGCCAAACAGATTTGCTCCTGGAGATAAATGTGTAATGGACACAATTAGCTCAGTCTAGTGATATTCTTTGGCTCCCTTCAACAGCATGGGAAAAGGAACAAAGGACATGACAATAACCCAAGATTTGGTCTGGCAAACCATGATCGCCAGCAAGATAAGAGGGCAAGAGATTAAAATAGAGAAATGGTGTAGGGTTTAATTGACTCACCATGGGATCAAGTTAAGTAAGGGAAAATGGTATAGCCATTGCAGGGGTGATGACCTGGGAAAAAACTGCAGTAGAGATATCATTAGTCATGGGGAGGATAAAGAACAGGTATGAATGGCATAAGACAGAGGAAAAATGTAATGAGAAAGATTACAGTTAGATAAAGGCATATCAAAGTTCACATACATGAAGTAGAAAAGATGTGGGTGATAATGGCAAGATCATGGTTATGATTATCTCTGTGTAATTCAATTAAGATTAATAAACATTTATTATATTTGTGTGTATTATAATAAATATTAATATGTAATAATATTAATATATGTTATAACAAATATGGATATGAATGCATTATCACAAATCCTAGCATATAATGTTATGTTTCTATACATTATATTTGTTATAATAAATACTCCTAGTCTAAGGCTAAGAAATGAGGAGAGAAATATTATGAGTTATGTATTGAACTTTCTTAAGGGAGAATGATCTGGGGTTGATACCCAACAACCATCAGGGTTTTGATTGAGTGATGAATTTGGAAAGAAAGAACTTTGAAGGAGGAAAAAACAATATTAGAGTGTGTATTTGGAAGTAGTAATGGAGAGCAGGAAGTATTCTAACTCCTCCAATACAACTAGTCAATTGGGGAGGGAGTACAATGTATGAATGAACCTGCAACTAATATTTGAAAGAGAGACCATAGAGGTCTGTAGTGTCATGGGGTGAGATTGAAGTCTCAAGTAAATGCCAGAAAATGGGAGGAGTTAAGTTTAAGATGGAAGCAAGTTTATTAAATATGACATTCCAGAGAAGTAGATCCAGAGTGATACATTATGGATGATGTTAAGGGATGAAGAATGCCTTCAAAGTTCAGAATCTCTGAAATGGGGAAAATCTAAAGAGGTGATTATATGCTAACTCTTGAGAAATGACTCCAGATAGAATACCCATGGCTGGAGAAAAGTCTACTAAAAGTGGAAGGTGTTCAAGGTCTTTCTTTAAGAAAGAAAACTGTGTGTTAAATGGTGATACGGTTTTGTGAGTCTCAATGGGCTTACCTCACAGTAGCAGGAGCAGCTGAAAGGATGCCCTAAAGAAGTCTGATCAGGGGATAGGAGGTGGCACTGGATGGATGTGGTATGGAGATGGTCTCTGGAGTAATGGAGAAAAGTCCTGGGGTACAGACAAAGGTTTCTAGGCAAATAACTGGATCTTGGGCTAACAGAGACTCCTGGGAAAGCCTGATTGATGTCACCTGGGCAATACTGTGCCTCCCTTGGAATTGAAGGCAATTAGGTAGTACAGTGGTTAGAGTGCTGGGCCTAGAGTCAGGAGATCATCTTCCTCTCAATTTTGGACTCAGACAAGTAATTTCACTGTTTTTCTCAATTTCCCCTTTTGTAAAATGGAACTCAAGAAGGAATGCTAAACCACTCTAGTGTCTTTGTCAAGAAAACACCAAGAGAAATCACAAAGAGTAAGACATGACTAAAAAACAACTAAACAAAAAGGCATTTAATGTTTTTTTTAGAAAACTGGTATCATAGCACCAATTTTCCTTTTAATTTATTATATTTCGGTGAAATTTTTGTATCACTTCCATTTCCTAATGATTCTTCCTCCCCCTGAAAGAATCTTCCTTGAAACAAGGAAATATAACGAAGTAAAACAAACCAATCTGTTAGCCGTGTCCATAACTCATTCTATACCTGCCACTATCTCTTTTCTACCATCTCTGAAGTCAAAGTTGGCCACTGAATTGATTGGGATTTAGATGCCATTCAATGTACTTTTCCATTAAATTACTGTGATTATATTTTCCTATTTTCTTTCTTCCTTTAAAATAAATCCTGAGGGCAGCTGGATAGCTCAGTGGATTGAGCGCCAGACTTAGAGATGGTAGGTTCTAGGTTCAAATCTGGCCTCAGACACTTCCCAGTTGTGTGACCCTGGGCAAGTCACTTGACCCCCATTGCTTAGCCCTTACCACTCTTCTGCCTTGGAACCAATCAATACACAGTATTGATTCCAAGACAGAAGGTAAGGTTTTTTTTTTTTTAATATTATTTTATTTGGTCATTTCCAAACATTATTCATTGAAAACAAAGATCATTTTCTTTTCCTCCCCCCCCCCACCTCTCCCATAGCCAATGCGCGATTCTCACAGGTGTCCTTGATTCAAACCCATTTCCATGTTTTTAGGTAAGGGTTTAAAGAAAAAAAAATTTAAACCATCACTTTCTATCTTAGTATCAAACTGTGTATTTTTTCAATGGTAGAAAAGCAGTAAGGGCCAGGCAATGGAGGTTAAGTGACTTGCCCAGGGTCACCTAGCTAATGAGTATCTGATGTCAGATATCAACTAAGAATTCCACATCTCCAGGCCTGGCTTTCAATCCACTGAACAACCTAACTGCCCCCTGTTTCCTATTTTCTGAAATAGGCTATTCTACCTCATTCCTGCATTTATTCTATTAGTCCACAGATACCCAGAGCAATAGATAACTTTCTGAAATCATAAATAATGCTTTTTTTACTTTGGGGATAATTTTTAACAGAAGAAAATGAAAATCATAAAAATTCATATAAATTCTACTTTTCACAAACTTTCCCTTTTCTCAGTCACTAAGTAAAGCCCTAAAGTAAAGCCTTCTTACCTAGATTACTATAGGAGCCTCTTAATCGATCACCCCAACTCCAATCTCTTCCTTGTGCACTGTAGCCCATAACAAGCTGCCAAACTGATATTTGTAAAGCACAAGGCAGATCATACAATGCCACTACTCTTAAGTGGTTTCCTTTGGCCTCTAGGTTAAAATGCAAACACCTCTATTTGGCACTGTAAACCCTTTCCAATTTGGCACTAACCATATCCCAGACTGATTTCTCATGGTTCTCTCCTGAGTCTCTACATCCGTATGCATTTAATTTTCCAGCCAAACTGACTTCTTTGGTACAACATTTTTTGTCTGTATACTTTTGCCCAGGCTGGCCCTCATGCCTAGGATGCTTTCCCTGTTTAATCTATGATTCTTAGAATTCTTTCAAGTTCCATTTCCTGTGGAAGGCCTTTCCTCATCTCCCTATCAGGTAAAGACTTTCTTGCCAAGCACTTCCAATAGAAGATAATCTTCTTAAGGGCAGGGAATATTTTATTTTTATACCTTTGCAATACTTTGAATTTAAACATAACAGTTGATTATAAAAGTGTCTATTGAATAAATGAATGTGTTTATGATATGTATATATGTATAGAGATACACACAGAGAAGGAAACATAGGAGACCAAAGAATACATGTTTTCCTATATATAATTCACAAGGCTTTGAGAAACAACTTCCATATAGCACCTAACATAAAGATATACCACAAATGAACTGTATTCAAGTTGAATCGTTATATCAAGTTGAATCATTGAATCAAGATTATTTATCAACATGGTTAACATATCATAACCAAATTTATCCATAAAGTAAAAAAAAATTTTGCTACAGTTATTACACTGACTTTTTAAGCCTTTTATAACATTGTTCTTACAGAACTAATAGAACTACCTCTCAGAACATTAACTCACCTAATATTTTGCTTAGGAGGAATTAATTTGTGATATTAAGTAAAATACATCAGTAGAGTTAGTTATTCAGGTGCCTAGAAAGCACTGTTAGGACAGTTCTTATTGGCATCACAAGAAAAAAATTAAATGAAGAAGCAATTTCATTCTATAATTTAAAAAAATATTTTCCATGTAACTGTGAACTGATTCCACCATTCTCAAAAGCAATATGGAAATATACTAAGAAAGGTGACTCAATGTTTAGAGCCCAGGAATTTCAATGCTAAATATATTCCCAAGAAGGCAAATGAGGAAAAGAAAGGCTTCTTATGCTGTATACCAAAATATTAATAGGAGCCATTTTTATAGTAGAAAAGAATTAGAAACAAATATGCCCAGGTGAAGAGCTGGGCAGATGGTGGTGAGCAGCTAAATAAACTAGGGTATATTAATGTAATGGAAATATCACTGTACTCTTAAGAAATGATGAATATGAAGAACCTGGGAAGCATGGGAAACATTCAGTTGATAGAAAGCAAATGGTGCAGACCCAGGAAAAATAACATATACAATTACTACAACTATATCCCTGGAGAGAACACCAATAAAATAAAAATTGAATGCTAACAAATTATAATGACCAGGACTGGTGCCAAAAAAGAGATATCAAAAGTCACCTTTGCAAAGATTAGGGTAGAACACTGTATGTATATATTGTCCAGCTTTTTGATGTGTTGCTTATTTGGATAAACTGTCTTTTCCCTTTTTAAAATTCCCTGTCAAAAGGGGATGCAGGTAAAGGGGGGGGGGGGTTGCTGGGATGGGCATATTGGAAAATGCTAGATATTGCAAAAACCAAATTTATCAATAAAAATATTTTTAAATGTTAGCCAATAGGCATAAATATATTCTGTTGATACAGCTGTGAAATGGTTTAACCGTTAAAATTTCATTCATATGAGAATATTGAGAGCAGCCCTTTTTGTGATAGCATCAGTCTAGAAATAGAATTGAGGAATTGTATAACACATTATGATAATGTAATGACTGTGCAGAGAAATATAACAAACATGAGAAATTCAGAGAAACATGGAAAACTCTAAATAAATAAATGCAAATCACAGCAGGCATAGCCAGAAAAACAACATATATCATGTATAATGATGTAAATGAAAATCATCACAAAAAAGATGAATTCTAAATACCTGAAAAATGCAATAATGGCCTGGGAGAATAGGTAATGAAGCATCCCATTTTCAGGGGGAGGGGGGAGGGCAGGACATAGAGAACTATTAACAGATTGCTATACACATTTTCAAGGCTGTCACTGTATTTAGTTATTTTTTTCTTTTCCGTTGTTATGATGGTAGATTTCATTCTAGAGATGAGTATTTTCAAAAATATAATGGTAGGCATCAATGCAACTTATCTCTTCTCTCCACCACCTTACAATTAGCTAAGTTCTCTTCCCATAAGGGTATAACTATAATCAGAATAAAGCTCTCATGAATCTGATAAAAATAAATTTCTTTTGTGTTATTTCATCTCCTTTCTACCACTACTGAAAAGGACTCTGTTACTCCACATTTCCCTTGCTCACAGATCTCTGTCTCCCTGTAAGTAGTTACATTCATTTAAAACCTAATTCAGCTGCAATCTCTTCCATGAAGTCTTTCCTGATTTCCTCCCAAAGGAAATCACTATCACAACAGAGAGAGAGAGAGAGAGAGAGAGAGAGAGAGAGAGAGAGAGAGAGAGAGGAGAGAGAGAGGAGAGAGAGAGAGAGAGAGAGAGAGAGGAGAGAGAGAGAGAGCGCTGGACTTTGTCCTTCTTTCTTCTGTCTTCACAGCCAAAGATCACCTTCAGACTTCAGTCTCCAATTGCCAAGAGAACATGCATGCTTTCCCAATTTCTCTCTCTTCCACAATTCTTATAAAAGGTTTAATCAAAACAGGGTGAGTAATGTGAGAATCAGTTCATGGTCTCTACATAGCATACTTTTATTAATATTTATAAATAATATCTTTCTGTCTAAAAATAATTTTAGTACATTACTATAAAATTTAATCATTCAGTTTGTGAGTATAATTTCTATGCCATTCTCAACCTTTTTTGAGCTGAATTTTGGTCATCTGTATCTACAAGGTTATATTGTTTTCATCTATTAGGGGCTGTAACTAAAAAAAGAACAAAAATGGCTAATATAAGGAGTAGGTACTCTGAAATTGGGATTAACTCCACCCTACTTATTCTTTAGAATTTTAGCCACCAGAAATGTATGCACCCCCACTTAAGGATTAAGTGTGGGGGAGGAAGGTTTATGAACCACATGTGCCAGCAAGTGACAAATCAGAAACAACTGACTGCCCTCTGGGCAGTTCAGAGTCAAATTTAAGTCACCATTGGTACAAGTAAAGCACAAGAAGTGATGCAACGAACTGCCTTTAAATTTCGTGGTCACTTCCTGTGCAGTCATCTTAGCCTTGGAACTTGACCCTGGAGGAGCTCAGGATTGAGATCTGACTGCTTCCCTTTGGACTGCCACATGGTGAGTGAAAGGGCTGACTCCTTTTTCCTTGGCTTTCTGGAGTCACTAGCCTCTGGAGAGGCCCCTCATCTTGGAGGAGGCGTTGTGGTTGGAAGCTGTGTTACAATTTAATCCTCTGTGACACCCCCCCCCCCTTTCTGGGGCCTCTGAATTCCTGCCTGGTTCAGACCAGAATGGAGCAGCTATCTCTCTTTCTCTCTCTCATTTCTTTAATTTCTTTCCTCTATTTGTAAATAAACTACCATAAAAGCCATTCTGACTTGAGTAATTAATTGAGATTTAGTAATTAAATCCCTGGAGAACAACTCAAAATATATTCAGTCCAACCATAATTTTTACCCTTTACAGTGCCCAATAAGTATCAAGCTGTCATTAGGTCAAGTCACTTAGCTCAAAAAATGAACTTCATCATTTAATATGAAAAGAATTGGCAAACATAAATGCTGAGATACTGTTAGTAATATCTGAAAGACTGTAAATGAGAAATTGTACCAAAAGACTAGAGAAGAACAAATATTGATGTGTTTTCCAAGAAAGAAAAGAGAATATACAAAGTCAATGAGCTTGATTTTGAGGAAAAAATTCTAAAATGGATGATTAAAGGGATACTGATAAAGATCTAGAAAAGGAGGTGGAATCTACAGAGTCAGTATGGTTTCATAAAAATGGGCCATGACATAAGATTACTAATTTTTTTTGAAAAGACAGTTAAATTGATATTTCAGTGAATTCCACAGATAAAGTTTATCCAGATTAAGAAAATCTTTCATAAAGTATCTCACGTTATTATTATGGAAAAGATCAAAAGATGTAGACATGAATTAAGAAATGGTAGAATGGCAATAATCAAAATTAACTCTGTAGGATGTATCTAATGGATTATTCCAAGGTATCTCTTCTTGGTTCTGTGCAAGTTAACAATTTTAAAAATAATAGGAAAAAAGTAATAGTTGTTATGCTTACAAAAATTGAGAGAGGTAGATAATACACTGGATGACAATCAGGATCCAAAAAGATCTTGCTTGTCTACATCACAGACTTGAATTGCAAAAGATAAAATTCAGTACAGATAAGTGTGAATTCTGGAATTTGACTTCAAAAAATCCATTGCAAAAGAACAAGGTGAAAGAGGCAAAATTATAAATAATTCTGCCTGAAAGTTGACTGTAAGCTCAATGAGCTAGTAATATGGTACAGTAGCCAAAGAAACTAATGCAATCTTGGGTTTCATTGGGAGAGGTATAGTTTCCAGAAATAGGGAAATAATTATCATTTTGTACTCTGTCCTGATCAGACCTCAACTGGAGCATCATCATGTTTAGTTTTGGGCCACACAACTTAAAAAGGACCTGGAAGTTGAATTCTGGCTTCAAAGCAGGAAAGACAACCTAATAATGAGAACTGTCTGAAAGTACAATGAGCTACCTCTCTTTGGAAGTTATCAAATAAAGATTGTTGAGTATGTTATTATGTAGATTTCTTTTTCAGTATGGATTAGATTCGCAGATCATTGAGGTCCTTTTCATCTCTGAAAATTTTTATGTGTCATTTTTCTATAATAAATCAAATAATAAAATATGTAGAGGCAGACTGACATGGTTAAAATCTTGGTTAAAAGCTTGGAGTCTGAAAGACTCAAATCCCACTTTTAAAAAAAGCAAACCCTTAAACTTCTATCTTAAAAGTAATACTGCATATTGCTTCTAAGGCAGAAGAGTAGTAAGGGCTAGGTAATGGGGATAAGAAACTTGCCCAGGGTCACACAGCTAGGAAGTTTGTGAGGCCAAATTTGACTCCAGGAACTCCCATTTCTAAGCCTGGCTCTCTATTCACTGAATCACCTGGCTGCCCCCCAAATCCCACTTTTGACATATTGTCTGATGGTAGGTTAAGTCTGTTAATCTCAATGATCTTCTTAAGATTCTCCAACACTTATCTAACTAAATTGGATATAGATTGTAACTGAAGTTATGGGAGGGAATTTCCAAACTAGAAGCCTCATCAAAATGATGAAATAATTGACCCTTTCCATATCCACATTAACCTAAAACAATGTGAATTCTATTGATGGGCATATAGTAATTTGTTGGCTAGGATTTTAACAATACATGCAAAAATGTTTGTAATAATAAATAAATGTGTATCTTGAAGTATTGAATATGCATACATTTGATCTTATTTAGATGACTCAAATTCCTGCTTATGACAAAAAATGCCTGTCAAAAATCAAACTGGAATCATAAAAAAGGAAATTATTCTATCAAAAACCATAAAATAATGGAAATATTTCTCCAAGTTAATCATTACTTTTTGATATTGAAAAAGAAATATAATTTAAAGTTAAAATCAATGTTTAATGACAAAAAAAGAAAGCCAGGCTTATAAAATTCCATTTTACTCACAGGCTTTTTCCTTCAGAAACTGTACATAATAATTTTTACCCTTTATTTATAATCTGATACTTTCCTACTGTAACTATAAAAATATGTAGCTTTCAAGATGAATGTAATAAAGAGACTGAAAGGCAAAGTCATGTGTGGTAAGGAGTGGCTGATTACATAATACAGTTGCATAATACACATTTTTAACTTTTCATAGGAAGGACCAACTCGGGCAATGAGAGAGGTTCCCAACATCAGGTAGAAGAAAGTGGCAGTCTAATCTTCACAAAAAGTAGACTGCTAAAATGTCCTCTTTCTCAATAAAAAGTCTTGAACTCTTTCTTGGAAGTTTCATCAGGTTAGTTGGGTTTTTTAAAATTAGATTAGTTGATTAATCATTTTTATCAGGTCTTTGTCTTTTTTCCTCTTTGAACATTTGAGGTAAGGAGGGCCCCCAGTCAGTGCTACCTAGTCACTCCCTATCACCAGCAACATACTCTCAGATCAACCATATAAAAAGGAAAAAATAGGGAACTGTACTGTAATTACAGCATAAGAATAAGAAAGGAAAATTCACTATGAAAACAGGCAATTTCTCAATCATTGAGGTAGGAGTGGAGAGATAAAGACATTCTCCTTTCATGAAGCTTAATGCTAGCCTATAGTTTTTCTGCAAAAGGAATATCTTCCCTTTTAGGAGGATATCTGAACATAGACCTTGATGCTCCCTTAAACTTGCTACTCTCCCAATTCCTCAATGTTTTCAACTCCCATGGCTTACTCAATTGTTCTATCTCAGTTACTTGAAGAGATGACCATTATCAAGAATTTGGAAATTCCTTTATTCAGTTATAAATCCTGCCATTCCATCTCTTCTTTAAAGGTCTCCATGGAGACCTGAAATCCCTTAATACTCTCAAGATATTGCCCTTACTTTGGCTTCACTGTTTTAACCAAGAGTGAACTAGTTGGACAATGGATTGTCCTTTCATTTGCAAATTGCTTGTCCACAACCTTATGGTACAAAACAACTAAAACCACCTCTTTCTTCCCTACTCAGTGTACTGATGATTAGAGCTAGAAAAGCCCTGTAATTATGCCAAATGAGTGAAATTTGCGTTAACTTATCTCAAACAAGCCCTAATTTTTCTAAGGGAATCCCTTTGTTTCTCTGTAATTGCCTCTCTAAGCCTATTCCTAAAGTATCGGCTCCAAACTTCCTTTTCTCCATTATACTGTGAGTTCCATGGGAACAGTTATTATTTTGGGCTTTTCTTTCTATCCCCAGGACTTCATATGTGCCATGGTATGGTTCATCAATATGATTGTTGACTTGATTTCTCAGATCTTCCCACACCACCTCCTTTCTCCACTCCCTCAGCAGAGGGCGCTGCTTTTTATGATATAGAAAAAATAAAGGTCATTTTCTTTCATACCATGCTCTGTATCTCAAAACCCTCTGCTATCATCCCTCACTGTCTCATTTTTATTCTGGTCTCTCATAAAGAGCTGGCCCTTTCAATCTAATCCTATGCCTCTTCTCTTAACCCATCATCACTCCCTTTTCTCTCAATAAATTTCAATTTCTTAATAACTAATGGCTCACTTCCTGGTCATCCTTATGGAAAAACAAATCCATTTTTTATGTTACCAATCCACAAGCTATTGCCTTATTTCCGTCCTAGAAGAAGTTTTCTATTCTTGTTGCCTCTACTCTCTTTTTTAACTGTTTTCTCCCAAATTACCAGTGAACTCTTAATTGTCAAATTCAATGGTCTTCTCAAATCTCATTCTTCTTGATTTCTGTGAAAAATAAGATATTGATGACCACTTTATGGTCCTAAAATTCCTCCACTCTGGGTTTTTATGACATTGCTCTTTCTTGGTTCTCCTCTTCTTTGACTGAACGCAACTTTTCAGTTTCCATTACTAAACTATCATGTCTATATCATGCACTCTAACTTGTAAATGTGTCCCAAAAATGTCTGTCCTGAGCCTTCTTTTCTTTCTTCCTATGCTTTCTCTTGGCAACACCATCAGTTCCCAAAGGTTCAATTATACACCTCTAAACTGACATTGCTAGCTACCTATGGGACTTTTTTAACAATATATCACCTAGATACCTCAAACTCAACATCTGTGAAAGAGAACTCATTATCTTCTCCTCCCTCCCCAAAGCCAGCCAGCTTCCTACATTTCTGTTGTAGGCAACCCCGCTTTTCATGTGTGTACTCATTCATCTTCTATACCTCACTTGAGAGCATTTTATTAAGCAATTACTATGTCCCAGGCTGGGAAACAAACAAACAAACAAAAAAAAATCTAAGTTCCTTAAGGAATAATTCTATCAGGGAAAACAATATGCAGACAGACAGATAGCCACACAATGTAATTGTGTGGGGATATACTAGCAGCTGGGAAGATTGTGAAAGGCTCAGTAAAAATGGTGTTTGCGCTGCATTTTGAAGAAACTAGGAATTCTAAGAAGTATATATGAAAAGATGGAACAATGAGTAAGAGGAACAATAGGAAGCCCAGTTTGTGATCAAGGAGAATAAGATATAATAAGATTGGAAAAGTAAATGACAGGAAGGTTGTGAAAAGTTTTAAATGGCAGGAGTTTATATTGATAAGACATAAAAGAAAGAAATCATCTACTTGCTATTGGTTAATACAAGCCTCTTGGGCCAAAAGAACTATACCCTTGGGAAATGAAAAAACTGGTTGACATGATTGTTGAGCTAATACTGTCAATATATGAAAGACTATGGAAAATAAGAAATACATCTCAAGACTGAAGAAAGGTAAAGGTTGTTCCAAAAAAGGTAAAATAACAAAGCCTACAAATTATAGACTAGTAAAACTGAATTGGATTTCTTGAGAAAATTGTGTAATAAAATTTAATTATATTGGTTGGTTGAGATT
Source organism: Monodelphis domestica (assembly GCF_027887165.1). Taxonomy (NCBI): domain Eukaryota; kingdom Metazoa; phylum Chordata; class Mammalia; order Didelphimorphia; family Didelphidae; genus Monodelphis; species Monodelphis domestica. The sequence continues at coordinate 267,340,693 of NC_077232.1, forward strand.
AGGTCTCTTTATTTCTCTCATACTAGAAGTACAGGGGTCATTCATGGGACAATTCCACTCCTGACTAAGGGGCTAGTTTACTTTTCCTTAAGCAACCTGGTGGCTCTCCCAAGGGGTCACCATATTGGTGTCTGACTCTAGTGTGCTTTACAACCTATTACAATGGAGAACCTTGAAGTTCAAGCAATCCACCAGTTTAAACTTCTCCAAACAGCAAGCATTATAGGAGTGAGCAACCAAATCAAATGTCTAGAACATATTTACGAGAATGGTTCATAATCAAGTAAAGTAGTTTCCTTTTGGGACAGATGAAGATAATTCTGTATTTTCTATTTAAACCTTTACCTTTCAACTTAGAATCAATACTGTATATTGGTTCCAAGGCAGAAGGGCAATAAGGGCTAGGAAATGGAGGTTAAGTGACTAGCTCAGGGCCACATAGCTAGGAAGTGTCTGAGTCCAGATTTGAACCTATAACCTCTCTAAGCCTGACTCTCCATCCACAGAGCCACCCAGTTGCCCTTGGATTCTGTATTTTTTAACCTAAAATTTAGCAAAACTTTCATAATAAAATACTATATGTAATAATGAAGACAGATATTTGAACTAGTGTATGATTTAGAACTGATTTGGAAAGTCAAACTAAAAAACAGCTACTAATAATTAAATATCTAGTGGAGAAGTATGATTAGGCAGAATTTTTTCTGAAAATGATAAGAAAACTAAAAAATATTATTTCAAATTTGTGTTGCATTATAGGCACAGTTTCCAAGAAGAAGTGATTGTCTCTCAAATCTCAATTCGAGAATAATTTAAGAAATATACTGATTTTAAGAAAAATACTGGACAATATTTAGAAAAAGGCAATCAAGACAAATATGGTACTGATTATTTATGTAGTAAGAGCAAAAGCAGAGAAAAAAAATTATAAGCCAATTTCTGTAATGTATATAGATGAAAAAATTCTAATTAAATATTTGCCAGGAGACTGCAACAATGTATCAAAATCATTATAAATTATGACCAAACCAAATTTATACCAGGCCTACAAGGATGAGTTATTATAAGGAAAACTATTTCCATAATTAATTACATCAACACAAAAAGAAATAAAATATGATTATATTAATAGATGCAGAAAAAGCTGACAAAATATAATACTGAAACCTATCAAAAAACACATTAAGCAGTTATATATTTTCCCTCTCAAATTAATAAGAATTTTATATTAAAAACCTTCAGTAAACATTATCTGTATCTTTTTCCTTATGATCTCTTTGGGGTATAAACCCAGCAATGCTATGGCTGGATGAAAGGGCAGACAGTCTTTTAGCACCCTTTGGGCATAGTTCCAAATTGCCCTCCAGAATGGTTGGATTAATTCACAATTCCACCAAGCAATGCATTAATGTGCCAATTTTACCACATCTCCTCCAACATTCATTACTTTCCTTTGCTGTCATGTTAGCCAATCTGCTAGGTGTTGAAACAACCTCAGAGTTGTTTTGATTTGCATTTCTCTGATTATAAGAGATTTAGAACACTTTTTCATATGCTTATTAATAGTTTTGATTTCTTTGACTGAAAATTGCCTATTCATGTCCCTTGTCCATTTATCAATTGGGGAATAGTTTGATGAGAAAGAACACTATCCACATTCAGAGGAAAAACTGTGTGAGTAGAAACACAGAAGAAAAACAACTGCTTGATCTTATGAGTTAGGGATGTAGACTCTAAATGATCACCCTAGTGCAAACCTCAATAATTTGGAAATAGGTTTTGATTAAGGACACAAGTAAAACCAAGTGTAATTGCACATGGGCTAATGGAGGAGGTGGGGGGAGGGCAAGGAAAGAATATGATTCTTGTAACCCAGGAAAAATATGCTAAATTGACCAATTAAATAAAATTTTCAAAGAAAAAGAAAAGAAAATATATAGAAAACTTTGTCAAATAGACAAGAGTATGAGCCATTCTCCAAATGATAAATGGTCAAAACATACGAAGAGTTTTTTCAATGGAGAAATCAAAAGCGATGTATGAAATGAAAAAAATGCTCTAATTCATTACTGATTTAGAGAAATGCAAATCAAAATACCTATGAGATATCTCACACGTTTCAGATTGGCTACAATGATAAGAATAAAATGACAAATGTTGAAGGAGATGTGGAAAAATAGGGATGCCAATACATTGTTGGTGGAACTATGAACTGATACAACCTTTTTGGACAGCAATCTTGAATTATGCACAATGTTATAAAACTGTGTATACTTTTGGCCCACTAATACCACTATTAGGTTGATTTTCTAAAGTGATCAAGGAAAAAGGAAAAGAAACTATATGTTCTAAAATATTTATAGCAGCTTTTTGTGGTGACAAAGAACTGAAAACTGAAGGGATGGATGTCCATCAGCTGAATGAGTTGTTGTATATGAGTATAATTCAATACTACTGTGCCATAAGAAATGACAGACAAAATAATCACAAAAAAGTTTAGAAAGCTTTATATGTAGTGCTGCATATGGGTGAGCAGAACCAGGAAAATATTGGACACATTCTAACTATAATAATGTATGAGATCAACTATGAATGACTTAACTAGTGTGTCAATAAGGAAAGGATCCAGGACAAAATGGGACTTGGATGAAAAAGGCTATCCACTACCTTAGAAGGAATAGTCTGTATTTCCTCCATGAATTTTTCTCTAGTGTAAGCAATGTCTTGTTTCACAACATGATAGGAAAATCTGTATTATATGGTAATATATGTACAACAACAATATATATGTATATATATGCACAATGTATATATATATATATATATATATATATATATTATCTGCCTTCTTAGGAAGGGGAAAAAAACAAGAATGAGACAAAATTTTTGGACATAGTTAATATGAAAATGTGTTTCTCTTGGATGAGTACATTTATTATAATTTATTATTTTGTGACAAATCATATACCTTATATTATTGTTACATATGTAAAAAATAAACATAAAAGGTAATTCAAAAAAAGACAATTAGAATGGTGATAGATCACAAGTCCATATCATATATGGATTGGTTAAAGAAAGTGAGGGTGTTTAGACTAGAAAAGAGAGATTCAGGGGGTAATGTGATAGCTGTCTTCAAGAATTTAAAGGGCTGGCATCTGGCAGGGATTTGTCTGATTCTGTTTGGTCCCAGAGGGCTGAATGAGAGGAATTTACAAAAGGGATGATGTAGGTTTGATGTATGTAAAAAAACAAACAAAAAAACAAGGAACCAAACAAAACCAAAACAAAGAAAACTTCCTAAGAATCAGTTCTCCAAAAGTGGAACAGGCCAACTAGATAAGTAATGGTAGCTTACTAAGGGTTAATGTAGTAGCAAGGTATGTTGGGGGAATCTTGTATGATTTGCTCTAATACCTTGCATCTCTAATATAGAAGAACCACTGAATGCTACTTGTACTTTAGGAAAATCCCTTTGGCAGCTGTGTAAAGGATTGACTGGAAGACTGGAGAGCCCTGAGGCTTGGAGATCAATCAAGAGACTTTTGCAATAATCTCTGGGAGAGGTGAAGTAGCAGGGGACTTGAGACTCCTGTGCTAATTCTGTGCATAGAGGGAATGAGAAAGATGCTGTGGAAGTCAAAATAACATGGCTTAGCATGGATATGTGGGGCAGGAGAGAATGAGGAGGCAAGGATAAAAAAGTACAGGAGGTCTCCCGAAGCTGCTGATTTGGTATCCACTGATTTGGTTACTGCAGAGTGGGGGTGGGGGGTGAAAAATTAACCAGAGGAATAAAATGGCTTTTCCTTAATTGAGTAGGGTAAAATTTACAATCCCTGATAGCAGGGAGGCTAAGGCCTGGGAGATCAATTGAGCTTGTGAGTTCTGAGGTGTTGAAGGGCTATAGCACTGACTTGTTTGCTCTAATTGGCAGGACAAGGAAGGGACTAAAGATGAGCAAATTATTCTGGGTTGGAATTCTACCAGGTCCAAGTTTTCATGTTGCTCAGCAATAGCATCAGGGCCACAAGTGGTTCCTACATTTCCAGTTTGAGTGAGACAGGGACACCCAGTCTCCAAAAAAAAAAAAAATAAATAAATAAATAAAATAAAATAACAAATCCAACAGCAAACATAGAAAATGGAGAAAAGTTAGGTGTCTTTCCCAAAAGATGGGATAGGAATGGCCATTGTCACCAATACTCTTTAATACAGTGCTAGAATTACTAGCTATAGCAGACAAAAAGAAATTAAGGAAATAAGCATGTCCAAAAGGGAGAAAATTTTGAGTTCAACTAAAAACTAAATGAAATAATTAATAACTTCAGCAAAGTTACAGTATATAAAAAATCCACATAAATGATCAGCATTCTTATATGTAACCAAGAAAATTCCATTCAAAATAACTATGTAAGTTACAAAACACCTGAGAGTGTATCTTTTAATATCTAGCAGCAGCCTGAATATCATAATAAAATACTTTGTAGAAATAAAGACAGGTAATTGGAGAATCATTAACTTTTCAGGAGTGTGTTGAGCTAATGTAATAAACATGAAAATACTACCTAAATTAATTTAATTATTAAGTGCTGTATCAATCAAATTCCCCTTCCTCTCAATTTTATAATTCAAATGTAGGGATACAAGGCCAAGAATTCCAGGGTAATAATGAAAACCAGGTGGGAAGGAAGAAGGGTACTATCTTTATTATCTGATTCTATTAGTACCAGATCTCAATGGAGTTATTAAAATGTTTTGGTACATAGTTAAAAAACTGAAAAGCTACTGTTCATTGGTGGAAGATATACTATGGGAGAGATATCATTTATGAAGAGAACTTACAGTTTTTGTGATTTTACTAACACAATGTGAGTCAAAAGAATAGGGTAAGAAGTCTGTGTTAGGGGGCATCTGGGTAGCTCAGTGGATTGAGAACCAGGCCTAGAGACATGAGGTCCTAGGTTCAAAATCTAGCCTCAGAGACTTCCCAGCTGTGTGGCCCTGGGCAAGTCACTTGACCCCCATTGCCTAGCCCTTACCACTCTTCTGCCTTGGAACCAATACACAGTATTGACTCCAAGATGGTATGTAAGGGTTAAAAAAAAAAAAAGTCAGTGTTATCTTGGGCTGCATTGATACCCAGATCAATAAAGGTTATACTCTCGCTATCCTAATCTAGAGTGATTATGTATAATATGACCAGTTCTGGATGTCACATCTACATCTTAGACATGATAGTGAGAAACTGGAACACATTCAGAGGAAAGTCACCAGGATGATGAGAAGTCTATAGACCATTGTGAGAACTAGTCTACTAAGTTGGAGAAGAGAAGATTTAAGAAATCTTGTCTTCAAATATTTGCAAGTTTGTCATGAAGAAAAATTGTTATACTTGGTCCCAAAAGACAGGATTGGGAATGGGCAAAGGGATAGAGAAAGGAACCACAGAAAGCAAAATTATCACAATATGAGATTTTCTGAAAGTTTCCAACAATTAAAGCCATGCAAAAGAAAAAAAAAGTATAATGGACTGGTAGATTGGAAGTGGGCTGGTAAGAATCATAAGTTCTCAGTGGAGTTCTCTTAAGCAAAAGCTTAAGCTTTAAATTCTAATGAGTTCTCTTAAGCTAGAAGGCTATATGTCAAGAATGTTGTTGTTATGATTTATTACCTGTTTACTTGGCTAAATGTTTTAGAGTTTTAGTTCCATAAGACTATTTGCTTACAAAAATTAATAATATGGAAATACATTTTACATAATAATACATACCCAGATTGAATTGCTTGCCAGCTCTAGGAACGAGGAGATAAGACAAAAGGGAGGAAGAACATGTGTATGGATCATATAATTTTGGAAAGCTTATGTGGAAATTTGTTTAAACTGGTTAATCAAAATGGATGAATATTTTTTAAAAAAAGAATGTTAAGTTGTTCATAAGACTTACACTCAAGTATAAATTGGGCTAGAAAACCTTTAAAATACTGTTCAATGATTTTAGAAAGAGCTGGAAAGAGCTATGTGAACTGATGCACAGTGAAATAAGCAAAACTAGGAGAACATTATACACAGTAACTGAAATAGTGTGGAATGATCAAAAGTGTTAGACTTTGCTTCTAACAGCAATATAATGATCCAAGATAATTCTGAGGGACTTATGAAAAAGAATGCTATTCACCTTCAGAGGAAGAATTATTGGAGTAGAAATGCAGATGGAAGCATATGATTTATCACTTGTTTATTTGAGTATGTTTTGAGGTTTTGGTTTTATGAGATTATTTGCTTATAAAAATGAAAAATATAGAAACATGAAAAATGCATAGAGCCTTTAAATCAAATACCATCCAACTTTGAGATTTAGTATAATATATTATCTTCTTTGCCTTGATCTCCTTCAACCTTTGTCTGAGAGATGAAAAGTGAACTGGGTCAGCAGAGTGGAATAAGACAGAGAATAACAAATAGCACATTAAGCCTTGGAAATCCAGAGCTAACTGGACAGGAAATTATACAGAAATTTAAAGACTACTCCTCCAAGCTTAAAGCCCACATCTCTGCTGAATGCCAAGGATCCAAGTCCACATGACTGAGAACTGGTCTTTCAGAGAATAATCCTTTAAAAGATCACATGAGCTATTAGAAGTAAATACTCAACATGTCCTGACACATTCACAATATAGAGGCAGCTCCAACTACAGGAATGAATATTGGCTGTAAGTCAGGCTTTAGGCAAGTCAGAATTTCCCTTGCATTCAAGTTTCTTTGTCAGCAAAATGTGAATGTTGGAATAAATGATTCCTAAAATTCTTTCCTGGCTTGAAAGTCCCATAACACTTCCCAGCAGCTGCTATGAACCAGGGATGCCAATCGTGGAAATTGTCAGGTCTACTTTTTAATACTTTATGGTGCTTTAACATGGTAGTATTTAAAATGTAAACAAAGAAATGTGTACACTCGAAACATTCATCTGCTTGGTTTTAACACACATAAAAAGCATCTATGGCAATTCCTTTGATGGAAATCAAGCAATAAATTAGTTTTAGTTAATCTTTCCTAAGTTGCTGTTCTTTGAACCCTAGCTAAAATCTTTACCAATATGTGCCTTTATTTTATTTGCACAAAACACACACATTAACTTTCTATGGAAAAAAGGCAAGACTGAACAAAATCAATGTATTATTCAACCATGTATCTAAAAAGGAATTTGTACCAAAACTCATATTCAAACACACTATAAAGTGTATGTGATTTGAATAAATGAGAAAATTCCTATAATGCAGTGGAGGAATAATTAGGGGGATTTATTTTAGGGGTAGTTTTTCTTTTACAAAGCCAATTTTTAAAAGGATATTTAATTTGGACATAAAAGGACATTTTAGCAAGATATACTTAATTTTATTTACAGAAATAGTTTTGTGAAAATTATTTTCTCGGACCTTAAGTTTGTCGATAAAATACAAAAAAGAAATTGAATCTAAGATTAAAGGCAAATTTTTTTTTAAAGCATAACAGACATCACAATATTTTCAAAAGCATTTATGGATATAGACATAAATTAATAAGTATTAACTGAAGCTATAATAACTTCTCATGTTACTTAAAAATTTGAGTGGGTAGGGGGTAACAAAACTTTTTTATAAAAATGAAATAAAACTATGGAAAATCTGGTATAATAGTGATTTGCCTATTTACTCTTATAATTTAAGAATGGTAGATCACTATGTAATATAAATCAGTCCAAATTACATGAAAAAAAAATGTCTTGGACTTGAAAAATCTGGTCCTTTCTTAGACATCAGTCCTTCCTGCCTGCTTTGCCCTCTCCTTGGTAGAGAAAGCAGAGAACCAGATGAAATTTTGATCTAGTCTCCTTTCCCTGACTGAAAGATGCCTGAAAATAGATTGCTGAGAATGGAAATTTCATCAAACTTGAATCCTTTGAAAGGTAAAGGAATGATTTGAAATATATTCCTTTTTTGGCCTCCATTTTCCAAGTCATTGAATAAGAAATTACACCCTCCCCCCCCCCCCCGTTAGCATTTTAAAGTTTACAAAGCACTTTTCCCCTTAACAACTCTGCATGTTAGAAAGTTTAAGTATCATTATCATTGTTTTATGAAAATTCAGCCTTAGTGAAAGTTAGTGATATCCAAATGTTCAAATCCAGGTTTCTTCTAATATTGGTCTAGTGCCCTCTGTAGTACACAACATTGTCTCCTCCCAGGAGATGAGCCAATAAATGGCTAAGTGATCAGACTCAATTCAGCACATTTGCTTTAAAATTGTATATCACCAGAATGAATCCATGCCTATCTAGTACATTCAAAGCATCTTCCCCTGAAATGAGAATCTCTGTGGTGTAAACCTCAAAATTCCTTAGACTTATAAATGTTGGAAATTTCACCATTGGATATTTCATACTTGGAAAATTTCTTACTGATAGTCTATTGGAATGGGAACTCCATTGGCATGGGAGGTTCCTTCTCTTCCCTTCTTAAGATTACTTTAGGACAGAAACCTTTTGCTGAACAATGGAAAGGACTTTGACCTATGCTTAAGCATAGAACAGGAATTTCTTTGAGTCTTGATTGATTTTAGAATTGATACAATGGAGATACTCCACCCTATTCAGTCCTAATAGGATTGAGTAAGGGCTGCAGCCTAGATCAAAATTTAATTATTCCAATCTCTACCATACTCAAGTTAACAGGATTTAGAAAGGGCTGTAACAAAGGAGTATAGATTTAATCATTTGAAAATATGACCTTCAACAGACATGTGCAAAAAGCCAGAAACCTCTGGGCGGTCCTGGGTTAAGCGAGAGCCTCCATTGACAGGCAAATTGATGAAGAGTGATTGGTAGATGTGAGGACTGAGGGGAGGCAACTTGGATGGTTTCCTTAAAGATAGGAGGGTCTGGAGACTCGAGGTGGTGGTTGTGGAGTTTTTGGGTCGGTGTGGTTCCTGGGCTCTGAGGAAGCTTGCTCTGAAGGAAGCTGAAGGTGGGGGCCTCTGAGACTGTTTCTCCATTTTGGTCACGTGAGTAATAGGGACTGATCTCTTTTCTTTGCCCCAGCTATCTAAGGGCTTGGGCCTTTTGGCCCAGCCTAAACAGAAGGGGTATTTAAGCCCTATTCCCTTCTCTCCCCTTTCTCTCTCTCTATATATCTCTAATTCCTTTCTTGCTCCTATTGTAATTAAACTCCAAAAAAGGCTGACGGCTGACTTGAGTTTTTCATTTAGGAATTACATAGCTGATTCCTTGGCGACCTTAAATTAATATATATCAGTCTTTTAAAGTGATTCCCTTGTAACATTGTGGCTGACCACACGGGAGTCTAAAGAATCCTCTCAATAAAACTTTTTCCTTGCCTTTTTACTATACTGTTTCACCACTTAGTCCTTTTTTTTAAAAAAAAAAAAACTTGGCTTAAAGACACAGCTGCTAGAACACGTGAGTATAAAAAACTTTTTCTCTTTTCTCCTTAAGTTAAATTGGAATCAGCAGTTTTTTCTTTTTCTTCCCTTTAATCTTAAGGGACAGCTGGGTAGCTCAGCAGATTGAGAGCCAGCCCTAGAGGCAGAAGGTCCTGGGTACAAATCGGACCTCAGATACTTCCCAGCTGTGTGACTCTGATAGACAGAAAACAGCTGTTTTTAAATCTCAGCAACAGGACTCTAAAGTCCTGGCTGGAAGAACTGTTTCTAAATATCCTTTCCCTTAAGGAACAACTTCCTGGATTAAAAAAAAAAAAAAAAACCCTGTGGAAAGTTTGTTGCTTTGCCCTGCTCCCCACGTGTTTTGTGAAATTACAAAATATACATATAAAAATGAGTACTACATTCTTTGACAATTATATGGCAGCTGAAGAAGTAGGGGCATTGAGGAATGAAGGATACCTCCAAATTTTTATATTAATAGGTACTGTCATTTTTGTACTCCTCAATACTATATTTAGAGATGAAAAAATAAAAAATATTGAGGATAAAATAAAACAAAATGAGGATAAAATAAAACAAAATGAGGATAAAATAAAACAAAATGAGGATAAAATAAAACAAAATGAGGATAAAATAGAAAATATTGAGGATAAAATAGAAAATGTTGAGGATAAAATAGAAAAAAATGAGGATAAAATAGAAAATATTGAGGATAAAATAGAAAATATTGAGGATAAAATAGAAAAAATTGAGGATACAATAGAAAAAATTGAGGATACAATAGAAAAAATTGAGGATAAAATAGGAAATATTGAGAATAAAATAGAAAAACTTGAGGATAAAATAGGAAATATTGAGAATAAAATAGGAAATATTGAGGATAAAATGGGAGATATGGAAGATAAAATAGGAAAAATTGAGGATAAAATGCAAGCCCAATTAGAAGATCTAAAATGTTTCTTACAGGATCAATGGGCAAACACCCACTCTACCAGAAACAGACCTGTTTCTGAACCTTTGAATGAGGAAATTTCCTTCCCTGAAATAGAGATGGAAAACACCTTCCCTATAGCCCAGTTAACAGACTGCTTCTCTCGTGCAGTGCAAATCTTGTCTGAATTTAATCCCCAAAACCCTCCCCCTGCAATCCCAGCTTCTCATGTTCTTTCTCCTACAGAAAACCAAATTCCAATGCAAGAGAAATCTTGTCCTCCTAGAGAAACCCGTTCTTGTCAAACTGACCCACAGGTGCAAAATTCAACTAGAGGCCTGTTTCCTCTAAGAGAAGTACCTGAAATAGGACGAAATGGGGATGTGGTGACTTTAAGACATAGGATACCGTTTACTCCCCAAGAAATAAATGAATTTACACGAAATATCCCCACATATGAACAAGATCCTTTTCTAGTAACAAAAAAGATGGGAGACATATTTTTTCAATATAATCCGTCTTACAAGGACGTTGAGAGCTTACTACAGGCTTTTTTAAGTGAACGTGAAAAAAATAAAATAATTGCTCATGTCAACAAAACCCGGGGGCGTAATGCAGCACATTGGCCATCTCAGGATCCCGAATGGGACTATAATAATCCTGAGGACTATCTACAACTATACCGTTGTAGAGAGGCCATCCTCACAGCCATGAAGGAATGTGCGGACAGTACAGATAAGTGGATGGAACTGGAAAAAATTAAGCAAAAGGAAAACGAAACACCCTCCAGATTTATGGACAGAATTATCGAGTTTGGGGACAGATACTTAGATTGGGACTTAAATAAAGAGAATAGTTTAAGACAAGTTAGAAGAATCTTTGTAAATAATTCATGCAAAGTAATTAAAAATTATTTTAAAACACAATGCCCAAGATGGTCAGATATGGACCTTGAAGAATTGCGAAAAACAGCTATATATGTTTTTAAGGGAAACGAAGAAAAGGAGAAAGAGAATAATGATGACATGGAGGAAATGAAGAAAAAAATGAGATGTGTAATAGATAGGATAACTAAATTAGAAAGTGGGCATGATAATGAACCAACGACAATTGCCCCTCTCCAGAAATCCAATTATCAATCCATTACTTGCCACTTCTGTGAGAAGAAGGGCCACAAAATGATGGAATGTAGAACCTTTCTTAAGATGTTTGGAAGGAATACACAGTTTAATAATGGTTTTAGAAATAATAACTATAGAAATTATGATAATGGTTATAGAAACCAAAATTCTAGAAATTATAATAATGACTATGGAAATAACTATAATGAATATAGAAATAAGAGCTTTAGAAACCAGAATTATAGAAATAGGAATTGGGAATTTAATGACAATGCTCAAATTGAAGAAAATTTTAATGATTATACTCAACAATATATGAGAAATGGCGCTCGTCCAAAAATTACTCGAGGTACTAATGACCCTCAGAGAGGTGCCCTTCAGGGGGGTGCCCAAGGAATATCCCAAACACAATGATGGTGCCCGGGGGGGGCTGGGGCACAGGAATCAGAGGATACAACCTTTGATTTCCCAGACCCTGATGTCCTACTACCCGTTGTCCCTATCCACTGCCCTCCCCATACTAATGAACCCCATGTTACCTTAAAAGTGGGTAACACCTATTATGATTGTCTATTAGACACCGGAGCTTCCTGGTCTGTATTAAAGAGAACACCTGATTTACAATGTTATTCTATTGGCTCAGAGAATGTAATGGGAGTATCAGGAATAACCCAAAGAGTTAAAAGACTTCCTCCTAGAATGGTGTCTGTAGGACCCCTGGAGGTACAACACTCCTTCCTTTTGATGCCTGACTCCCCTTTAAATTTGCTGGGGAGGGACCTTCTATGCAAACTCAGAGCCACAATAACCTGCTCCCCAGATGGCTCATTATCATTAGAAGTACCAGAGGAATCTTTAAATTTACTCCCTGTACTTCTCTCGGAAAACCAGGAGGCAAAAGAACCTTCCATTTTTGAAATACCTAAAGATATACCGGAGTCTCTTTGGGCCACATCTTCTTCTGATGTAGGCTTACTTAAATCTGCTGTTCCTGTGCAGATAAAAACTAAATCTAGCCCACCTCCTTCTATCCCTCAGTATCCCCTCTCAAAGGAGGCAATTGAGGGTATTACACCAGTTATTAACTCATTAATAGAACAGGGAATAATAATCCCTTGCAAATCTGAATACAACACGCCCATCCTGCCAATTAAAAAACCAAAAAAAGGACCTGATGGCAAGCACATCTATAGATTCGTACAGGATCTAAGGGCAGTGAATAATCACGTTATAAAGAGACACTCCGTAGTTTCTAACATACATACTATTATTTCATCTATTCCTAGCACAGCTACATACTTTACAGTAGTAGACTTGTGTTCAGCTTTCTTTTCCATACCAATACATGAAAACTCCAGGCATATTTTTGCTTTCACCTGGAAGGGCTCACAATATACCTGGTGTCGGCTGCCACAGGGTTATGTCGAAAGTCCGAGCTTATTTGAGCAAATTTTGAGCCAAGACACAGACAATATAACATTTAAAAATAGCAAATTAATCAAATATGTAGATGATCTACTCTTGGCTTCAACAGATGCAGAAACATGTCAAGAAGATAGCAAACACCTTCTTTTGGAATTGCACAAAAGAGGACATAAAATCTCTAAGGATAAAGTTCAATGGTGTCTCCAAAAAGTAGAATATTTGGGATTCATCTTGACTGCGGGTGCTCGTTATATTTCTCCAAAACGAATTGAGAACATTCAAAAATTGAGTGCTCCTACCACTAAGAAACAGCTGAGAGCAATTTTAGGAGCAACAGGGTTTTGTAGACAATGGATTCCTTGCTATGGGGAAATCACTAAACCCCTTATAGCATTAACAAAGGATTCAGTTCCTGAACCCCTCAAATTAGAGCCTGAACACTTGTCAGCTCTAACAGATCTGAAAAAGGCTATCATGTCTGCCCCTGCTCTAGGCATCCCAGATTACAACAAGCCATTTACTTTATATGTGCATGAGCGAAGAGGAGTAGCCTCTGGTGTGTTAACTCAGACTTTGGGACCTTCTCAGCGCCCAATTGCTTATTATTCTGCCCAACTAGACCCAGTAGCAGCAGGAGCACCACCATGCCTTAGAGGAGTAGCTGCTACAGCCTTACTAGTAACAAAAACCGTTGATTTAGTATTGGGATGTCCATTAACAATAATGTGCCCACATGAGATTGAAGCATTATTGGTAAAACATAGAACACAGGCATTCTCGGATCAGAGAATTACAAGGTATGAAATAACCTTATTAAATAGTGAAAATATTACCTTGAAACGCTGTTCAACTCTTAACCCTGCCACCTTGCTTCCAGATTTACCCACTTCAGGAGAACCACTACATAACTGTGAAACATTAGTGTCCATGGCAGAAAAGCCTCGAGATAATCTCTTGGACACTCCCTTAGACAATGCAGATCTGATTTTATTTACCGATGGTTCCTCTTTTATGAGGGATGGCATACGTTACACTGGAGCTGCCGTAGTCTCAGAATTTGCCACTGAATGGTCAGCTTCACTACCTTCTAACATTAGCGCTCAAGGAGCAGAACTCATAGCTCTAAAACAAGCTTGTATAATTGCCAAGGATAAAAAGGCAACAATTTATACAGATTCTAGATATGCTTTCGGCATTTGTCACTCAGTCGGGATGCTATGGCTCCAAAGAGGATTTTTAACCTCAGCTGGAAAATCCATAGCTAATGCAGAAATTATTAATGAAGTTCTTTCTGCTCTCAAACTGCCTAAAGCCCTAGCTGTAGTTCATTGCTCTGCCCATACAGGTGGCTCTGACCCTGTCTCTAGAGGAAATGACCGAGCAGATGCCGCTGCAAAACTAGCAGCCATAGAAGGACCTGGATTAATTTTAACATTAACAACCACTGATAATTTAAATTTATCACTCTCCTATAATGAAAAGGAAGTGGAAAAATGGAAACAAAAATTTAAAGCAAAACAAATTAATGGAGTATGGGTGTCATCTGAAGGAAAACCCCTGCTCCCTAGAAGTTTCTATAACCAAATTTGCCAATCTATTCATAAAAATGGTCATTTTGGCACCCAGGGCATCGTGGACTCTGTCAAGAGAGTATGGATAGCCCCTGGTATAACTACTGTAGCCTCTAAAGTATGTTCAGCCTGCCCTATTTGCCAGGCATATAACCAACATGCATATCGTGGAAAAGCCTTTGGGGGACGTCCTCTGGCTTACACACCTTTTGAACATCTACAGATAGATTTCATTACAATGCCAAAAGCTGGACGTTATAAATTTTGTCTAGTAATTGTAGATCAACTAACCAGATGGCCGGAAGCATTTCCTACGACCCGAGCCACAGCAGATTTTGTTGCAAAGATACTTTTAAAAGAAATTATTCCTCGTTTTGGCCTACCAGCACGTATTGACTCCGATAGAGGGAGTCATTTTACCGATTCTGTCTTAAATCAAATATATTCTTGCTTGGGGATAACTCCAAAATTCCATGTTCCATATCACCCCCAGAGCTCAGGCCAAGTGGAGAGGATGAATAAAGAACTTAAGACTATGATTGGCAAATTATGCACTGAGACCCATTTAAAATGGCCTGAAATTCTCCCTCTGGCCCTATTTTATCTTAGAAGCAGGCCTAGAGGAGACTTACATATTTCACCATTTGAGATGCTTTTTGGACATCCGCCTATACAGGCTAAGCCTTTCTCCCCGGCTTATACATCGCTATTAGGGGGAGATATTACTATTGCTTCCTATATACAGGAGTTACAGCACAAACTACGTGAACTTCATGAATCTGGAGCTGCAGTACAAGCTGGACCATTAGACTTTTCTCTGCATGACCTGAACCCAGGAGATAAAGTTTATATCAAGAATTTCAAGCGAACTGGAGCAACTGAACCTTCATGGGAAGGACCATTCCAAATATTATTAACTACTCCAACATCTATAAAGATTGGAGAAAGAGACTCTTGGATTCACTGCTCACATGTGAAGAAAGCATCTTCTGCTGAGACTGATTAACTCTATCTTATCATATGAATTGTGACTCTATCTTATCATAATAATTGGAGATAATAATCCATAGACAAATGGATATTTTTTTTCAAGAATATATTGAATTACTGATTTTTTTCTTATTTTTTCTTATTTCTTTTCTTTTATTTTTTTATCAGAATATTTGATTTTTTTTCTCATTTTTTGTACTGAAGGTACACATAATTAATATTAATTTTTTTTTCCCTGCAGTAATACAAGTTAATATATATACTCTTGCTATAATATCAATATATGCCTAAAAGCTTTAAACTATGGGAACCTGCCATTTATTGATAAAATATTATAGGACTGTGATTAATGTTTGTGTCTGATTCCAGGAAAAGGGATAAAAACAAGGAGCACAGACTAAACCTGAATAGTGCCAATAGAGCACACATGAAATATTAAAGTGAGACTCAAGGTTGCGACGCTTAACTTATGTTTAAGTCGTAGGACTTCCTTGTATCTACACTCCTTTCGAAGTACTCAAACAAGTACAAAGCTTGACTATCATGCTGGCTCCCTATATCTCTGAAGAAAAAAAAATCAGACAAGGGAATGACATTTCCCCATCAAAATAGAATTCTAATTCTTTTCTTCTTATATTATGGCAACTTCCTGTAGTCTTGGCTACAAATGGCTAAGTGAAATATTACTGCATTCTGTCCTACATACTTGTGGGATAGAAATTACTTTAAACTGGACCTATACAAGGTCTATTTTGAAATTTTCTTATGTTTTTGATTATTTTTCTATTTTTTTGATAATTGACACATACAACCCCATACCTGAACATTGCATTCTGAGCTTAACTTGATATTTTTTTTTTAATACTTACTTCAGGGGGGATTGTATTTTAATTTAAAATCTAAGAATTTTTGAATTTTTTTTATTTGAGATTTTATTTTTATAAAAATCCAAGACTTTTGTTTAAGATTTTACTGTTATAAAAAATTTTCAAAGATTTTGATTTTGTTCGAGAAAAGATCTTCAAGAAAGAAGCTTGAAACTTTTATATCCAGAGAATGAACTGTTGCAGAAAGATGCCAAAAACCTACACTTCATCAAGAAGATCAAGAATGAACTTTGGATGTGATTGATTGGACTGAACTTTTGATTGAACATTTATTGTAACATTTATGCCAAAAGGGACTGCCCCTAATTTGGCTTTCTGTCAATGCGCCTAGCAAACATTGGTTTTGCTTTCTTTTCTTTTCTATTTCCTCTCTCACTATTCTAATTTCTCTTAGAAATTGAATATTGTGCATATCTTTAGTTAGAAGTGAATTTAGAACTACAAAATGATTATGTTAAATGATCAATGGGGAGACTAGTCTCCCAATGATCATCAGGGGGGATTGTAAACCTCAAAATTCCTTAGACTTATAAATGTTGGAAATTTCACCATTGGATATTTCATACTTGGAAAATTTCTTACTGATAGTCTATTGGAATGGGAACTCCATTGGCATGGGAGGTTCCTTCTCTTCCCTTCTTAAGATTACTTTAGGACAGAAACCTTTTGCTGAACAATGGAAAGGACTTTGACCTATGCTTAAGCATAGAACAGGAATTTCTTTGAGTCTTGATTGATTTTAGAATTGATACAATGGAGATACTCCACCCTATTCAGTCCTAATAGGATTGAGTAAGGGCTGCAGCCTAGATCAAAATTTAATTATTCCAATCTCTACCATACTCAAGTTAACAGGATTTAGAAAGGGCTGTAACAAAGGAGTATAGATTTAATCATTTGAAAATATGACCTTCAACAGACATGTGCAAAAAGCCAGAAACCTCTGGGCGGTCCTGGGTTAAGCGAGAGCCTCCATTGACAGGCAAATTGATGAAGAGTGATTGGTAGATGTGAGGACTGAGGGGAGGCAACTTGGATGGTTTCCTTAAAGATAGGAGGGTCTGGAGACTCGAGGTGGTGGTTGTGGAGTTTTTGGGTCGGTGTGGTTCCTGGGCTCTGAGGAAGCTTGCTCTGAAGGAAGCTGAAGGTGGGGGCCTCTGAGACTGTTTCTCCATTTTGGTCACGTGAGTAATAGGGACTGATCTCTTTTCTTTGCCCCAGCTATCTAAGGGCTTGGGCCTTTTGGCCCAGCCTAAACAGAAGGGGTATTTAAGCCCTATTCCCTTCTCTCCCCTTTCTCTCTCTCTATATATCTCTAATTCCTTTCTTGCTCCTATTGTAATTAAACTCCAAAAAAGGCTGACGGCTGACTTGAGTTTTTCATTTAGGAATTACATAGCTGATTCCTTGGCGACCTTAAATTAATATATATCAGTCTTTTAAAGTGATTCCCTTGTAACAGTGGCACTCACAGGTTTTTCAGAAAGCACTGCATCAAGAATGGAGCAACAATTCTGACACTAGTAACTAATCAATCAATACATCCTAAACTCTCCCAGTATGCAGTGAATTAAACAAGGTAATCAGAAGGGGAGAGAAAGGAAATGCAAGATGTACTCTCTGACTTTTATGATTTCCCAATAAAATCTGAGAGTAGAGATGAGTATGAAAAAGAAAAACACAAAGAACAACTAGAAGTATAAGTGTAAATGAAAATAACTGAATTAATATTGAGAGAATGACTGTACCTGGGGACTCAGGAAGGAAAATTGCCTAGAAGTAATGGGTTCTGACTGAAAGGGGCATGTGTATTGGCTGAGAAAGGGAAAAGCGATCTTTTCTTAAGGGACAAATGACATTTAGAAAGGCTTCAAAGTGTGCACAAGCTTCCAAGATAAATGCTTTCCTTGTCAAATGGTTTAGACCTTCTTCATTTTGATAGCCAAGGATTAATGTTCCATCCCCACTCTCCTCCCAACACACATACAACAACTGACCTTCAATGTTCATGGCCTCCCTCAGCACTTGGAGCTTCTTCTGCCTTCCTCGTATTCTGTCCAAGGCACTTGATATCGCTGGTGAGGTGGGTAACTCTGGTATATGGCGAACTGGAACGAGTCTCTGAGGACCAAAGATGTCCAGGGCTAGACTTCCATCTGAGTATCTTGCTTCTTTTCTTCTAGGAGCAGTAGAAACTTGAGGTTTTATTGCCTCAGGTAAACAGTGACGAAGCCTTCCAGCCTCAGCAGAGAGCACATCTTCATTGGTTGGGTTGTCAGAGGAGCAGACCAAGTCCAAGGATGAAGCCCAGACCTTCTGTTTATGAAGCACATTGTGGCTAAGGTTGCCTTTTCTTTCAGTGCCATTAGTTTTGTAATGATAAAGGGAACAGGGACCTTCTGATTCTTCATATCCAGGGTTATAATCTGAGGAAATTTCCTTGAAAAAATCTTCCTCACCTGGTGTGTCTCTGATGGAGAGAAATCCCATTGATTTACTAAGCCCTTTGTTAAGAAAGCTCTGCTGAGAAAATGGAGTCTTGGATACAGCTAGAACATCAGAAGTGGAGCTTCTTCCTGAAATGATAAGAATCTATCATGTATGCACATATTTTTTTTCATACTCTACAGTGGCATTAAAATTTCAAGTGACTAGATATTTTCTTAATATTATGAAGAGGGGGAATCCAAATAAATTACCAGAGAAATTTTACCCTAGAGCATTTGAAAATGAAAATATGTGCACTACCTCATTTTTTTAGTGAAAGAAAGAATTTCTACTACTATCCAATCTATTATAATGGCCAATATTCCAGAAACTGATTGAATATTAGATTGTCAGTCTTGCTTTCCTCTACATCATAAGCAACCCTAGTTTAGTTTAGTGATTCAAATAAATAGTTTTTAAAATCCCTGCTTTTAGTAAATGCACAAAATTTTGATGCCAGAAAATTCTACTTTCTATGATTATCTGATATTTACTTTGTGATGATTAAAGTAGATCTTATAATGAATAGTGAAAGGATCTATAAACTAATATACTGGGAGAGCATTTTTTAAATTACGCATAAAGTATACTTATATGCTATCGTGGCTCTTCTTATTTAAATTCACAATCCCCCCCCCCCCAAAAGAAATAATGTTCTAGATGGTGGTTGAATTTCTAGGCTAGCCTAAAAAAGCTTTTAAAGTAGCTCAAAGTAATCTCCATACAATTAAATATACTAGAAAATGTTTCTGTAATACTAAGTTCTAAAACAAGTGAGGTAGACGGAAACATCCATGGATGTCATTGGGGTTTCCGGGCACTTAAAAAGTGTTTTAGGGCTTTACAGAACTGACAGTTGGATCAAATTTCGTTTCTAAATTTTTAGACTTTACAAAAATGTAGACATGTTGTTAGCATTATTGTGAATCATGAACAGAGGTTGTATCATCCCCAAAGAATGACTAACGACTTCTAATAAAACAATAAGTCAGGGAATGAGAATTAGAAGGGAGCTCAAATTTATCTGAGAATTTACTCTATAATATGTTTTTCTTGGGAGACCTCTTATGAGTAAAAACCCCATTTCACACTTGTGGTTAGCTCTAATTTAATCATTCCAGACAGTAAGCCTCAATTTCTTATTAGGCAAATATTATCCACCACTTCTAGTTTTGAGGGACTGGAGTTCAAGTACCACTCTCTGTTGGCTGAGTGAACTGGGTAAGGTCACCCATTCTCTCTGAGTCTTTGCTCTTGCTCACCTGCATAAAACTTGGCTCCCTGCTTGACAAAAGTTATAAGGAAAATATCTAGCAAACTTTAAAATGCTGTATTTGTTGTTTAGTCATTTTCATGTTTGTATGACTCTTCATGACCACCACCACCCTCATCTTTTTTGGCAAATATACTAGAATGGTTTGCCATTTCTTTCTCTAGCTCATTTTACAGATTAGGAAACAGAGACAAACAGGATTAGGAGATTTGCCCACGTTCATACACCAAGTAACTATCTGAGGTAAGATCTGAACTCAAGAAGATGTCTTCTTGACTTCAGGCCTGGCACTCTATCCACTGTGCCAATAGGTGCACCCAAATGCTGTATAATTACACACGATTACTATTTAAAGTCAAAGGACCTAGATGTAAATCCCAGATTTTAAACACCACTGTGACCCTGATTTATTCTAATGAAGAAGGCTTTACAGTGCCTTTTAGCACTAAGTCTCTTGACTCTGCTATTAGGCATTGCCATGGAGCTCACCTTACTGGAACATTGGTGATAATTCTGCTAATAGCCCACAACGGTATGAGTCACACTCCAAGGAACGAATGGGTGCTTAACTCATAGCACAAATGTAATCTAAATGGTCTCAAGGAACTGTTATGAATCTCCCAGAAAATGAAGTTGAGGTTCTGTGTTAGTATATTTCTATGATTTTAGAGGGGCAGCTAGGTAGCTCAGTGGATAGAGAACCATGCCTAGAGATGGGAGGTCCAGGGTTCAAATCTAGCCTCAGACACTTCCTAACTATATGGACCTGGGCAAGTCACTTAATCCCCATTGCTCAGCTCTTATCCCTTTTTTTGCCTTGGAACCAATACGCAATATTGATTCTAAAACAGAAGGTCAGGATTTTTTTTTTAATGGTATTAACCAGCATAAGACTGAAACCAATTGGGAATTAAGATAGGGTTTGCCTCAGGCTCTGTGGCCAAATATTACTATCTAACCTCTGGAGTGTTTGTTCTTCTGGAATATAATCATGAGCAATCAATTCTGATATACTCTGTATACATCTTGCGTGTATATCACTATTCCTATGTTGTCTCCCACATTAAGATGAGATCTCCCTGAGGCTTTGTTTATGGTAAATAGCAAATTATTAATTAATTCTTGTTGACTTATTCCAAGAGGTCATATGATTAGAGAAATTAAAATCCAAGAAGCCATTTGATAGTACCATCCATATGAAGTCATGACAGCAAAATTGTCCTAACACTTAAAAGTAATATGGGGGGGGGGGGGGTGGATATGTGGCAAATTCCAAATTGGAATGGAATTTAGTTTTGATTTGAACTCAGAACCTCCCATCTTCAGACCTGGCTCTATCAAGTAATCATTTCTTAGGTACCCTTAAAGAACATTTGTGTTATGGAACATAGGTGTCCTTGTAGGTGAACAAATATGTGATTATGACATAAATTTTATTTCTTAGATTTATTTCAGGTTCATACACTAGTCAATAAATAATTAAAAAGTACTATTCCAAAATCATATCAGTCTATTTCCCTTAATGCATTTTAATGTTTCATCCAAACTAGACAATCAGATATTCTTTAATCTTGTACAATCAACAAAATCTACTTTTTCTCTCTTCCACCACTTTCCCCTACCTCAATTGAGAAAGAAATAAACCAAAATCTTAGATACAAAGATGTTCAGTCAAACAAAACAAATTCCCACATAGGCCATTAAAAAAAATTCAATTTCACTCATCCCATTACTCAATTAAAAGTATAAATTAACTTTAGTAGTATTGTCATTTTTATTATGTTGGCATGGCCTAGGCATAAACATTGAATGATCCTTTAGGTATTTGAGCTAGTCTTGATTTTTTTTTGCCTAGTTTTTTATTTTTAAACTTAGTAACCACTACCAAAAAAAATGTAATTAAATAAATGCATTGAAAATTATGTACAATATGGAAATTTTATATGTGGGCTAATATAAACATCCTCTGCTTTTGCATTCTCTTTGGATTTGTTTTGCTTTGATACATTTTTCTCTTGATTTTGTGGCTATTATTTTTTAAAGTGTAATCATAGTATGTATTCTTATTTTCTTTTCCTTTTCATCTCTTCATATATTTCTCTCATTTTATTTATTTTTCCAATATTTGTCATTTCTTTTTTAAAAATTTATTTACTTAGAATATTTTTCTATGGTTACATGATTCTTTCCTTTCCCCTTCCCTCCCCCGCCTGGAGCTGATGAGCAATTCCATTTGGTTATATATGTATTATTGTTCAAAATCTATTTCCATATTCATATTTGCAATAGGGTGATCATTTAAAGTCAAAATCCAAACACAGGAACTATATGAACACAACTACAAAACACTCTCCACACAATTAAAACTAGATCTAAACAACTGGAAAAACATTGATTGCTCATGGGTGGGACAAGCTAACATAATAAAAATGACAATCCTACCCAAATTAATTTACTTATTTAGTGCCGTACCCTCTGAACTACCAAAAAACTTCTTTACAAAATTAGAAAAAAGCATAACAAAGTTCATTTGGAAGAATAAAAGATCAAGGATATCCAGGGAAATCATGAAAAAAAATGCAAAGAAAGGAGGACTTGCAGTCCTAGATCTCAAACTATACTATAAAGCAGTGGTTATCAATACAATTTGGTACTGGCTAAGAGATAGAAATCCTCAGGATCAATGGAATAGACTTGGGGTAAATGACTTCAGTAGGACAGTCTATGATAAACCCAAAGATTCCAGTTTTGGAGACCAAAACCCACTTTTTGATAAAAACTGCTGGGAAAATTGGAAGACAGTGTGGGAGAGATTAGGTTTGTATCAATATCTCATACCCTACACCAAGATAAACTCAGAATGGGTGAATGACCTGAATATAAGGACAGAAACTATAAGCAAATTAGGCGAACACAGAATAGTATACTTGTCAGATCAAAGGAAAGACTTTAAAACCAAGCAAGAGCTAGAAAAAAAATCATAAAATGTAAAATCAATAATTTTGATTACATCAAATTAAAAAGGTTTTGTACAAACAAAACTAATGTATCCAAAATTAGAAGGGAAGCAACAAATTGGGAAACAATCTTCATTACAAAAATGTCTGACAAAGGTCTAATTACTCATATTTATAAAGAGCTAAACCAGTTGTACAAAAAAATCAAGTTATTCTCCAATTGAAAAATGGGCAAGGATCATAAATAGGCAATTTTCAGTTAAAGAAATCAAAACTATTAATAAGCACATGAAAAAGTGCTCTAAATCTATTATAATCAGAGAAATGCAAATCAAAACAACTGAGGTATCACCTCACACCTGGCCAACATGACAGCAAAGAAAAGTAATGAATGTTGGAGGGGATGTGGCAAAGTCTGGACATTAATTTATTGCTAGCACAGTTGTGAATTGATCCAACCATTCTGGAGGCCAATTTGGAACTATGCCCAAAGGGCGATAAAAGACTCTCTGCCCTTTGATCCAGCCATAGCACTGCTGGGTTTGTAACCCAACAAGATAATAAGGAAAAAGACTTGTACAAGAATATTCATAGCTGCGCTCTTTATGGTGGCCAAAAATTGGAAAATGAGGGGATGCCCTTCAATTGGGGAATAGCTGAACAAATTGGGGTATCTGTTGGTGATGGAATACTATTGTGCTCAAAGGAATAATAAAGTTGGAGGAATTCCATGGACACTGGAACAACCTCCAGGAAGTGATGCAGAGTGAGAGGAGCAGAACCAGAAGAACATTGTACACAAAGACTGACACACTATGGTACAATCGAACATAATGGACTTCTCCATTAATGGCAATGCAGTGATCCTGAACAATCTGCAGGGATTTGTAAGAGAAAAACACTATCCACAAGCAGAGGACAAACTGTGGGAGTAAAAACACCAAAGAAAAACAACTGCTTGAATACATGGGTTGAAGGTATATTGTTGGGGATGTAGACTCTAAACTCCTAGTGTAAACAACAACATGGAAATGAGTTCTGATCAAGGACACATGTAATACCCAATGAAATTGCATGTTGGCTGTGGGAAGAGTGGTTTGGAGGGGAAGGAGGGAAATAATGTGATTATTGTAACCAAGAAATAATGTTCTAAATTGACAAAATAAACATTCAAATGGAAAAAAAATGAAGTCAAAATTCAACAATCCATTACATTCAAATATCATAATCTATTCAACCATTTCTCCCAATCATTGAATTTCTATATTTCTAGCTATTTTGTCATTACAAACAAAGCTTCCATGAATATTTTAACACATAAATGGCTTTTTAACTGTCTTGATAATGCCCTTAGGGCATAATCCCTGGTAATAGGATCCCTAAGTCAATGAACATGAATTTTACAGCTCTTAAAGTATATTCCATCTTGTTCTCTAAAAAAACAATTCAGAGCTGTTCTAGCAATATAATATTGGGCCTCTTTCTCCATGTTCCTATCAGCATCTGATCAACTTAATCTGGTTTTCAGTTAATATACATTACCAGGGCTATATTTAGCTAGATTGGTCATTAGGCAGCAGAGACAAGTTGTTGCCAAGACCAGACTCTTTCCAAACCCATGCCTTTCCAGCTTGGTCATACTCAGGGGAACTTTTGTTCTAATGCCACAACCTCTCATGAATGGAGGATTATGCCATCTATGCTGAATTCTGGAGTTTCTCCTTAGTAATAGTTGAAACTCTTCAGTTCATTAAATATTCATTTTTTTACCTTTTACAATTGTGATTATCTTTGCTGAATGTTATTCTTGCTTATAAGCCCAGTTCTTTGTGCTTCATGTCCTGTGTTCTTTTAAAGTTGAAACTGCTATTGTTGTATTATACTGCTAGTAGACTGTGTTAGTAGGCTGTAGTATTTTTTTCTTGTTGCTTATAGTATTTTCTCCTCAACCTGGGAGCTGCAGAACTAAGCAATGGTGCTCTTGTGCATTTGGGTCTCATGAGGGAGTGATAGGTGGATTCTTTCCATTTCTATTTTACCTTCTGATTCTAGAATTTCCAGGCATTTTCCTTGATGTCTACATTCCCTTTTTAATTATAACTTTCTAGGAGTCCAACTATTCTTGTAATGTCTCTCATTATCTATTTTCTAGGCAGTTGTTTTTGTGATAATGCATTTCATATTCTCTTCTATTACTTCATTCTTTTGATTTTGATTTCTTATTTCTGGTTGTCTTAGAAAATTGTTAGCTTCCCCTTGTCTAATTCTAGTTCTTAATACATTATTTTCTTCTGGGAGCTTATGGATCTCTTTTTCATTTGGGTGATCAATCATAATTTTCTTTGCTTTTTGGTTTTTGCATTGCTCTTATTTTTCCCTCTATTTTTCCTCAACTCTAGCATAATTTTAAATTTGGGTAGATTAAACAATGCTTACAACAAATGCATTAAAAAAAGCAAAACAAAATAAAAGTGAGAGAATGGAAAAAATTTACTGTTTATCAAACGAATCTAAAAAAATAGGAGTTGTAATCATAGTATACGGCAAAGTAAATCAGCCAATTCAAAAAACCTAAAGAGATAAATGAATAAACCACTGGGTTTATATTTTCTCTCTTTCCCTCTTCTACTATAAACACAATACTATATTCCTTCTGTAATTTTACTTTACTCTTTAAGTGGCACTGACTCTCTTCACCTTATTCCTGATAACCTCTCATTTGCTACCCCTTTCCTTTTGGGATTTCTCTTATTAGATCTTTTTTTCCCCTTTTTGCCTGCTTTTATCTAGTTATAGAATTCTTCCCCTCTTTTTTTTTCTTTTCAGTCAAGTTTTCTTCTCTTCCATTTAAATTATTCCTGATTATTAGTTTAAAATTTTTCACTTTTTTTTCTATCCCTTTCTAAAAAGTATTTTTCTCACTCTCTTCATTAGGCTACCCTTTTCATTAACCATACTCTTTTTCTGTCTACTGTTGATTCTTATTCTACTATTCATGGCTTCTATAATTATAATTATGGTCTCTCTTTTTCAACTGTATTCTCCATATACTCAAATCTTCCAAAATATTCATTCCAGTCTGTATCCATTAGGTAGTTTCTGCCACCATCTTGTAAAATTTTCTAGTGGATTCCCCTTTTTCATTCTCCCCTACTCCCAAAACAATGCTAATTTTTGCAGGTACCATAGAGGACACTGTCACAAGGGATATTCTTCCCCCACCACATACCTGATTACATCACTTACATATTCACCTTCCTTTGGTTATCATTTTCACTCCATTTGCCTCAAAATCTCCTGTACTTTCTCATTCCTTCATGTACCAGTGGTACCCAGGAGTTCCAAGCCCCATCTCCATCAACACTTTAAAGGAAAGACTTTTCAAGAACTAAACCCCCTAGGCTTCATGGAGTATGAGGTTATTATCTTACCAATGAAGCAAAATCTCCTTCCTTTCCCTCTCCTCTTCAGTTCTCTCCTCCTCCTTGCCTATTCCTCATCTTTTCTGAGACCACAAGGGTTACTTTCCTATAGTAACTAATTCATGTTCCTCTATATTTCCCTATTCCTTTCCCTTTAATATATTCTTCTATGTTGTAATATACTACTCTCCCACCCCAATATGATTCACTTGTCAGCAAGGTGTCACTAGGTTCTGTCCATAATGCTCCAGGACCACCTTCTTCACCTTTACTACCACTAAACCTACACACCTTCCCTACCTTTCTCCTTTATATATAGAAAGAAGTCTTTTGCAGGTCTCTATTAACACTCTGCTACTACTCATCACTTCTGGTGTTCTTTGTAAAGTTTAAATATTTAGGTGGCAGCTGGGTAGCTCAGTGGATTGAGAGTCATGCCTAGAGATAGGAGGTCCTAGGTTCAAATCTGGTCTCAGACACTTCCCAGCTGTGTGACCCTGGGCAAGTCACTTGACCCCCACTGCCTAGCCCTTACTGCTCTTCTTGGATACACAGTATTGATTCCAAGATGGAAAGTAAGGGTTTTAATAATAATAATAATAATAACAAAGTTTAAATATTTATTTACTATTAAATATTCATCTTTTTTTCACAAGCTCAAATTTGGAGGGTAGGCCATCTCGGGGCTGTGTTGCTGAACTTTTGCATTATTTGAATTTCCTTTCCTTAGTATTTGAAGATTTTCCTCTTAATCATTTGCAGAACTTAATGTTTTAATTGAATTTTACATTTTAACCACACTATATATCTTGAAGTTTGCAGCCTTGTCTCTCCCCCCCCCCAGAGGTGACCTATGATTTTTTTCAACTGGTATTTCATTTTTATGTTCATAAGTTCTGAGCAGTTCCTTCATTAGGTGTTCTGGTATTTTGTTCTGTTGTGTTCTTCTGGGAGATCTATGATCCTTAAGTTATCTCTTTGCATCTTGTCTTCAAGAACAATATTTTTTTTACTTGCACAGGGGAGCATGTTTTCTTTTAAAGTTGCTTTTTGCCTCTCCTATATTGTCCTGCATTTCTATATATTTATTTTCCCAATTTATTGTTCTGTCTTTTATTTCTTTGGTGAGACTTACCATTATAAATTCCAATTTTTCTAGTCTGTCCTACTTATTATGTTTGTCATAAATTCTGCTTTCACAATTCTCATTTCTCTTTTGAACCACTCAGGAATAGTGAGCTGTGTTTCTAGGTTCTGCTCACATAATCTCATCAAGTATAGAGCTGTTTTCTTTTGCTTTGCAGTAATTATTCATAGATGCCTGAACTTATTAGAGCCAGAGGTCATATTTACTTTTTCTGTTAATAGTTTCCCCTGTTGATGTATCTGCTTATTTTCAAAGTCACTGAGTTTTTTTCTTCCTGAGATCTTTGTTATTGCCCCTTATTTGCTTTTTGACTAATGGTGGTTTTCTTTGGGATTCAAGTGTTATCCACTCACATCCCTACTACTTCTTTTTATATATAGCTTTTTACTTGTACACCCCAATTGCAAAATAATTTTTTGCATCCTTCCATTTTACTCCTCCACTGTATTTCATCCCCTAGCAGATACTTTTACAAGTAACAAAACTCTTTTCAGGCCCTCAGACTAATTAAAGTTGTTTTATGACTAATGATGTTGTTCTTGAGAAGAAACATATATTAACCTCCCTATCTTAGAATTTAAGTAGTTTATCTCTTTTTAGTCCCTTACATTGTTCATTCATGTTTACTTATGCTTGTGTTTATATTTCAGTGTTTCTATTCAGCCATTTTATAGAAATGTTTGGAAGTCTTCTTTTAAAGCCCCATTTTTCTACCATGGGATGAATCATTTTTTCGCTGCTTAAGTGATTCTTGGGTGTAAACCTATACCTTTTGCCTTATTTAGTATCATATTTTATACTTTCTTTTCCTGTGTGATAGTTTCTAAATGTTGTGAACCTTACTATAGCTCCTTAGTACTCAAATTATTTCTTTCTGGCTCTTTGTAGTATTTTTATTTTGACCTTGAAGCTTTGGATTAGGGCAATAGTGTTCCTGGGAATTTTCATATTTATTTCCTACCAGTAGATAACCAGAAGATTCTTTCTATTTCTCCTTTGTCCTCTAGCTCTAAGAGATCTCAGCAATCTTTTGTGATTTCTCAGATATTCCAATGACTCACAAATTACCACACTTTAATCTCTTTTCTAACTCAATTGTTTTTGAGTTCTTACATTTTTATTTTTTCTTCCCTGTAGACCACTGACTTTGTTTTAACATTTCTTGTTGTCTAAATGGAATCATTCTCTTCCACTTGGTTCATTCTTATTTTCAAGGAGTTTTTTATTAGGTTAGGTTTTGTATAGTTTCTTCCAAGCTTTTAATTCCTCTTCCAATTTGTTCTTTCATTGCTCTCTTTTCTTGATTTCTTTAAAAAACTTAGTTCTTTTAATGAACATTTTTCATGTCATCCAGGAATTCTGGATGAATTTATGGCTATACTGTGTTTTTCTTTTGAGGGTTGCTTAAAGATGGTTTGGAATCCTTAGCTTCTAGGTTTGTTTCTTGGGCATCTCTCTCACCATAATAACTTTTTTATGTTGGAATTCTTTTGTTTGTTTGCCTATTCTTCAGATGAAGAAAACTTTATCATGATGTTTGAATGTTTGTAATTAGCCTTGTACTTTGAAAGACTGGATTTATATAGACTAGTCTTGTTTATTGCTTAACCCTCTATGTGCAGGACATGCTATGTATGACCCTAAAGACCTTCCAAGTCTAACAGTCAACATGCTTTTTTGCAAATAGAGATCACTAAAAGGAATGTAAGGAATTTTTTGCCTTTATACATTTCAGGAAACCTATGTGTTTTATTTGGAAACTACTAAGAGGAGCTTGAAAAAAATTAACTTTTTTTCTTTCTGAAATTTATGAAAAATTATTTCTTTTCTTACATTTCCCAATTAGGACTCAGACAAGTTTTTTTTCTAGATATTTGTGGAGGGGTTGTGTGAGAGAGTTCAGCTGTATTCCACTATATGGATTCTGCTCCACTCTTTGCCCTCTCTTGATTCCATGTATTTGTGAAAGTTGTTCCTCATATCTATTATATACTATTTTATACACATGTCTACGAGTTGAATATGTTCTGTTTTTTCAAGGCCCTGATCAAGAAATATCCTCAGGTCTTTCCTAACTGAACATAATACCTCTTTTACATCATTTTGTTTAGATACTTTTAAATTGTATTCTATTTTCTCCTATTTCATTCTTATTGGAGACATTTCTTAATCTCTTCTTTTACAGTGTAAACTCTTTGAAAGCAGAAACTATATTCTTTTAAATCTTTCTAATCTGAACATCTAAAAAGTGGTTTGACATTATGAAGTGATTTAGTGAATAATATATGAAAGATTATTTAGTATCTTCAAACTGCTTTCAAGTTTTCCAAACAATTTTACCAAATGTTGAATTCTTAAAGACTTCAATTTTTATCTTTGTCAGATACAAAGTTACTATAACTTTTTTACAACCATTTGTCATATATTTATTCTGTTCCATGGATCTACTTTTCTAGTTCTTAGGCAGGACCAGATAGAAGCTATAGACCAATATCTTATAACATTTATCAAAACAAGATCAAAATGGATATATGATCTAAATAATAAAGGGAGATATCATAAGCAAGGAGAACAAGGAACATATTATCTATCAGATTTATGGATAGAAGAATTTTGAATCAGTAAGGTAGAAAGTATGGTGAAATATAAAATGGACAATTTTGAATACATTAAAAAGGTTTTGTACACATAAAATAATACAGCTGAGATTAGAAGAAAAGCCATAAGCTGGAAAAAAAATTCTGAATGAAGTTTCTCAGAGAAAGGTCTCATAAATTGAAATATATATAAAGAACTTTGTCAAACATATAAGAATATGAGCCATTCCTCAACAGATAAATAGTCAATAGAGAAGGACTGATAAGAAGAAATAAACAAGATAGTTTTATATATACATTTTTGGGGGTCATATGATGACTTCTCCAATGGGGCCAAGGGAAGGAGGGTATGAGTTAACTAAATATCTTACTATTTCAGATGTTACAAAGATACTTTTTTAAAGTGATCAAACATTTTTTGGATAAAGAAATCAAAGATATATATATAAAACTATCATGAAAAAACATGTCCTATACTCTAATGTGTCATTGTGGTTTGGTGCTATACATGGTTTCTCAGAGGCTGTTAAAAAAGAATGAAACCAGTAGGTTTTATCTACTAGTAGGAAAGGCTAGAAAGGATTATTTGCAAATGGTTAAGTATTCAAAGAATAGTTGTTAATAGTTCAGTGTCAATAGTGTCAACAGAGCAGAAGGTGTGCTCCAGTAGGACAATGGAGCAGGCAGGGGATGTGGGTTTGGTTTTGTCCTCTTTAACATTTTAATGAGAAATGTGAGATAAATATATAGATGGTATGCTCATCAGATTGGTATAAGACCCAAACTATAAGTAATAATGAACACCATAGTTGATAGCTTTAGGATCCAAAAGAATCTTGACAGGCTAGAGCAGTGATGTTGAACATTTTAGAGACCAAGTGCCCAAACTGCAACCCTCATGCCACATGCAAGATCCCTGGCCTTACCACAGACAGGGGAAGGAGGAAGCACTTCCATTGGGCTGCTGGGCAGAGGGGCAGGTGAAGCAAGGAATGTCCTCAGGCACATGTGGAGAGGGGGAAGCCTCCTCCAGAATGTGTGCCATTGGTTCACCAACATTGGGCTACAGTATTAGGTTAAATCAAGGAGAATAAAGAAATAGCGATAAATGTAAAATCTTGAACAATGGTTATAAAAAACATCAGGCATATCCCAGAATAAGATGGGAGGCATGAATAGACAGGAGTTCTAAAAAACTGTGTCTGTGGCCATGTCCCTTTCTATCTCCTGCCCCTGTGTTTCAGCGGGTAGAAGTAACATAACATAACTCTGGATACTAACTGCTTTGCAGCTCCTTTAAACTTCTGTAGAAAAAAAGAGTAGAAAGATATAGTGGGAATGGGAATATCAGGGAGGGTGTAGGATCAAGGATCAACTGTTTTAATTTTTTTAAATATTACTACTTGTAAAGATGAGTCTTATTTTCCTACCTGAAAAAAACAAAACTTAGAAAAATCTTGCATTTATTTCTAGTACATCATGTTAAAAGGATATTCACAAAACAAGAAGGTTCAGAGGGCAACCAAAGTAATGAAGGTCTTTGAGTAAGAGATGTTAAGAGAAGTCTCATAGGGATCATGATAGCTGTCCTCAAGTATATGAAAGGCAGTCAAATGGAGGAAGGATTAGATTTGTTATGCTAGGGCTCTAAGGGAATAATCAGAACTGATGAAAAGTTAAATTAGCTGTGCTTCTAAACTTTATGAGTTCTTTTTCTTTGGAGGTCTTCCAACTGAATGGTCACTTAGCAGGTGGTGTTTTGTATGGGGTGGCCTAGATGAGATTCCTTATAATTTTTAAAGTCTGTGATTTTGTAAAACCAGAGTAGGCTTCTTTTCAAGAGGCTGAGGAAAACCTCTTCTTTGAATCTGTTCTCCAACAGGAACTGGAATGAATGCCTTAGGGCAGAAGGACTTGGAAGCTTATTTATGTGGCCTTACAGAAGAGATATTGAGATTAGGTTTTCTCAGGCCCAGAGATAGCAGTAGCTGGAGTACTGATTTATTGCCTACTTGACCCAAAAGGGGAATTCATGGCCAGCACTTATGATGTCCAATCTCATCAGTAGAAGAGGGGAAGATTTCAACTTTCTAAGCAGCATATCCCAGAAATTAGTCTAATATTTCAAAAGAGCAGATTCCTGAATAGCATCTTTCTAGAGAAAAACTTAAAGGAATCTATGACTTGTGGGAGTAGGGGAACTGGAATTTGCTACACCATGCAATTACAATGAGTAATTAACATAATACTTAATAGACTTTTTTTCCAAGGTGAACAAAGTTAATTATAGCCATTGGTGATAAATTTGTTAGACAGGATAACCCATTATACAAAGAAAAAAATTCACAATCGTCAATACTAAGCAACCACTTTCATCCTGTGAAGTGAAAGTTTCAGAGTACTTGCAGATGATATGAGGAATAAGAATTTAGATAATTTATAAATATTAACTCAATCATTAGTAGTTACTTCCAAGATATTAGTACTTTAACAAATGACAAAAGAATGGTCCTAATATTGAAGAAACTAAATCACAGTAATCTTGGTATTATGGCTCTGAAGAAAAAAGAAGGGGGAAAAGGGAAAGGAGAACCAATAGATAGTATCTATAGAAGCATAAAAAGGTTTACAGTTTCATCTTGGAGAGGTAAATAAAGAAGCTGGTTTCATCATGTTTAGGGGTAAGGTATATATTCTTAAGGGATATTTGATCACTTTGTATTACATTGTTAATAATAAGTAATTACCAAAAAACTTCCATGAACATGACAGCTTTTGCAGTTGCAGAAGATGAGGAGGTCAGGAAATTTTATAATGGACTTCATTATTAGCCTCCAAAAGAAAAAATACTCTGTCCCACAAAAATCCATTAAAAAACCCACTAATAAACAAGACTAGAAGCTGGTACTTTGAAAAAACAAACAAAACAGACAAAGTACTGGTCAATCTAATTAAAAAAAGGAAAGAAGAAAAGCAAATTAACAGCATCAAAGATGAAAAGGGGGACAGCACCTCCAATGAAGAGGAAATCAAGGCAATCATTAAAAATTACTTTGCCCAATTATATGGCAATAAATACAGCAATCTAGGCGATATGGATGAATATATACAAAAATATAAACTGCCTAGACTAACAGAAGGAGAAATAGAATTCTTAAATAATCCCATATCAGAAAATGAAATCCAACAGGCCATCAAAGAACTCCCTAAGAAAAAATCCCCAGGGCCCGACGGATTCACAAGTGAATTCTATCAAACATTCAGAGAACAGTTAATCCCAATACTTTACAAACTATTTGACATAATAAACAAAGAGGGAATTCTACCAAACTCCTTTTATGACACAAACATGGTACTGATTCCAAAACCAGGCAGAAAATTATAGACCAATCTCCCTAATGAATATAGATGCAAAAATCTTAAATAGGATACTAGCAAAAAGACTCCAGCAAGTGATCAGAAGGGTCATCCACCATGATCAAGTAGGATTTATACCAGGGATGCAGGGCTGGTTCAATATTAGGAAAACCATCCACATAATCGACCATATCAACAAGCAAACCAACAAAAATCACATGATTATTTCAATAGACACAGAAAAAGACTTTGATAAAATACAACATCCATTCCTACTGAAAACACTAGAAAGCATAGGAATAGGAGGGTCGTTCCTAAAAATAATAAACAGTATATATCTAAAACCATCAGCCAATATCATCTGCAATGGGGATAAACTAGATGCATTCCCAATAAGATCAGGAGTGAAACAAGGATGCCCATTATCACCTCTACTATTTGACATTGTACTAGAAACACTAGCAGTAGCAATTAGAGAAGAAAACAAAATTGAAGGCATCAAAATAGGCAAGGAGGAGACTAAGCTATCACTCTTTGCAAATTACATGATGGTCTTCTTAAAGAATCCTAGAGATTCAACCAAAAAGCTCATTGAAATAATCAACAACTTTAGCAAAGTTGCAGGATACAAAATAAACCCGCATAAGTCATCAGCATTTCTATATATCTCCAACATAGTTCAGCAGCAAAAACTAGAAAGAGAAATCCCATTCAAAATCACCTTAGACAAAATAAAATACCTAGGAATCTATCTCCCGAGACAAACACAGGAACTATATGAACACAACTACAAAACACTCGCCACACAACTAAAACTAGACTTGAGCAATTGGAAAAACATTAACTGCTCATGGGTAGGACGAGCCAATATAGTAAAAATGACCATCCTACCCAAACTTATCTATCTATTTAGTGCCATACCCATTGAACTTCCAAAAAATTTCTTTACTGATTTAGAAAAAAACATAACAAAGTTCATTTGGAATAACAACAGATCAAGGATATCCAGGGAAATAATGGGAAAAAAAAACAAAGGAAGGGGGCCTTGCAGTCCCATATCTCAAACTATTTTACAAAGCAGCAGTCATCAAAACAATTTGGTACTGGCTAAGAGACAGAAAGGAGGATCAGTGGAATAGACGTGGGGCAAGTGACCTCAGCAAAACAATATATGATAAACCCAAAGATCCCAGCTTTTGGGTCAAAAATCCACTATTCGATAAAAACTGCTGGGAAAACTGGAAGACAGTGTGGGAGAGATTAGGATTAGATCAACACCTCACACCCTACACCAAGATAAATTCAAAATGGGTGGATGACTTAAACATAAAGAAGGAAACCATAAGTAAATTACATAAACACAGAATAGTATACATGTCAGACCTTTGGGAAGGGAAAGACTTTAAAACCAAGCAAGACTTAGAAAGAGTCACAAAATGTAAAATAAATAATTTTGACTATATCAAATTAAAAAGCTTTTGTACAAACAAAACCAATATAACTAAAATCAGAAGGAAAGCAACAAATTGGGAAGCAATCTTCATAAAAACTTCCGACAAAGGTTTAATTACTCAAATTTATAAAGAGCTAAATCAATTGTACAAAAATCAAGCCATTCTCCAATTGATAAATGGGCAAGGGACATGAACAGGCAGTTCTCAGCCAAAGAAATCAAAACTATTAATAAGCACATGAAAAAGTGTTCTAAATCTCTTAT
Source organism: Monodelphis domestica (assembly GCF_027887165.1). Taxonomy (NCBI): domain Eukaryota; kingdom Metazoa; phylum Chordata; class Mammalia; order Didelphimorphia; family Didelphidae; genus Monodelphis; species Monodelphis domestica. Next base: position 267,376,017 of record NC_077232.1, read on the forward strand.
AATCAGAGAGATGCAAATCAAAACAACTCTGAGGTATCACCTCACACCTAGCAGATTGGCTAACATGACAGCAAAGGAAAGTAATGAATGCTGGAGGGGAATGTGGCAAAGTAGGGACATTAATTCATTGCTGGTGGAGTTGTGAATTGATCCCACCATTCTGGAGGGCAATTTGGAACTATGCCCAAAGGGCGATAAAAGACTGTCTGCCCTTTGATCCAGCCATAGCACTGCTGGGTTTGTACCCCAAAGAGATAATAAGGAAAAAGACTTGTACAAGAATATTCATAGCTGCGCTCTATGTGGTGGCCCAAAACTGGAAAACGAGGGGATGCCCATCAATTGGGGAATGGCTGAACAAATTGTGGTATATGCTGGTGATGGAATACTATTGTGCTCAAAGGAATAATAAAGTGGAGGAATTCCACAGAGACTGGAAAAACCTCCAGGAAGTGATGCAGAGCGAAAGGAGCAGAACCAGGAAAACATTGTACACAGAGACTGAAACACTGTGGTACAATGGAAGGTAATAGACTCCTCCACTAGGGACAATACAATGTCTCTGAACAATCTGCAGGGATCTAAAAAACACCATCCACAAGCAGAGGATAAACTGTGGGAGTAAAAACACCGATGAAAAGCAACTGCTTGACTACAGGGGCTGAGAGGAAATGACTGAGGAGAGACTCTAAATGAACATTCTAGTGCAAATACCAACAACATGGAAATGGGTTTGAACCAAGAACACATGTGAAACCCAGTGGAATTGTGTGCCGGCTATGGGAGAAGTGGTGGGAGGGGGACAGGGGGAGGAAAAGATAATGATCATTGTTTCCAATGAATAATGTTTGTAAATAACCAAATAAATTAATGTTTAAAAAGTAAAAAAAAATAAAACCATGTCTACTCTCCTGTCTACACAAAATCTATATAGAGATAATCTACACAAATGTTGAGATGACACATGATTAGCCTTTGAGAAAGGCTTCAGTAGGCTTCAAAAATGTTATCTGCCAACCATATAGACATGCAACTAATTAAAAAGTAGAGTAAATACAAATTTACAAATTTGTAAATACAAATACAAATACAAATCCCTGTAGTGCTTACTAACTATGAAGTGAATTACAATTACAAAAATAAGTTCAACAACCTCAGTGTCCATAGGTATAAAACCAACTGTATGAAGGCTATAGTCATACTATTAAAGGAAATTTGGAGAATAACCCATAGAGCTAGTCAATCAGTATATATATTTTCCACAACTGAAAAGGAGAATGCACAGTTTTCTTATTGACTTTATCCTTCTGTAAACAAAGTTCCATCTTTTTAATTTTTTATTTTTTAGCATCTATACTCTTGTTGGGTTGAGCCATGGAAGTATCTGAAGAATTAAAAGTTGGTCATCATCCAAAGACCAATGAAAATGCCCAAGTGGGTAGGAGGATGTTGCATTATTTTAACAATAAAAAATTTGACAAGATAAATAGCATAAAAGAATGCCATTTCATTGTGTAACCATAGAAGGAGGTAAAATGGTCATAAAGTGAAAGGAAAAGAGAACCTATAGATAGTATCTATATGAGTTTAGAGGATTTCATCTCAAAGATTTTAGTAGAGAAAGAGTAATACAGAAGAGTAGGTGTGGAGAGGTGACTGATTTGTATTTTCTCAAAAAATTTCCACAATTGGTGAAATCAGAGATACATGGAAAAACGGAATTCAGTGATACAAATGTGGTATTTCCAATGCTTTCTAGATATAAGACTTTGTAAGCATAGATAAATAAAAATTATAGGAATAAACCAATTAAATAGGGTTAAATCACTAAGTGTAGTCTATATGTGATTCATATCCTATTAGTATATAACTTTCATTAAATGTTCTGCTCTGTTTTGGGCACTGTGCTAGGTGTTCGGATACTAAAAAGAAAATGCAACAGATTCTACATTCAGAGAGCTTACATTCTATCAGGGGAAAGAACATGACCATGAATAAGTAGATAGAGAACAAATTTGAAATAATTCCAAGGAAGGCCAAGGCAATTGGGGAAAGAAGAAATGGTTCATTTAAGGGGTAGTCCTTGAACTGTGTCTGGAAGGAAATATAAGGGTCAAGGAACAGAGGGAGTGCCCTTCCAGGAAGAAAAGTAATGAAAAATGTGGCTGGAAAAGGTGTACTGGAGTCAGGTTGTAACAGGCTTTACAATTAAAAAAGAGCAGTTTATTTTGTATCATAGTGGCAACAAGGAACCAGTGGGATTTCCTGAAGAGGAGAATGACATGATGCTAAGACCTGGGATTAACAAAAACACTCCAGGTGCTAAAAAGAAGAGATTTGACATAGGAAAACCAAAGGTTTTAGCCTATAACAGCAGTGATTAACGTGGTGACTGCAAAAGAAAAATAGAGGATAGAACTGGGACATGTAGAATAGAAAGATTCTATTTGATAAAAACTGCTGGGAAAATTGGAAGACAGTGTAGGAGAGATTAGGTTTGGATCAACACCTCACACCCTACACCAAAATAAACTCAGAATGGGTGAATGACTTGAATATAAAGAAGGAAACTAGTAAATTAGGTGAACACAGAATAGTATACATGTCAGACCTGTGGGAAGGGAAAGATTTTAAAACCAAGCAAGACTTAGGAAGAGTCACAAAATATAAAATAAATAATTTTGACTATATAAAATTAAAAAGTTTTTATACAAACAAAACCAATGTAACTAAAATTAGAAGGGAAGCAACAAATTGGGAAACAATCTTCATTACAAAAACCTCTGACAAAGGTCTAATTACTCAAATTTATAAAGAGTTAAACCAGTTGTACAAAAAAAATCAAGCCATTCTCCAACTGAAAAATGGGCAAGGGACATGAATAGGGAATTTTCAGTTAAAGAAATCAAAACTATTAATAAGCACATGAAAAAGTGTTCTAAATCTCTTATAATCAGAGAGTTGCAAATCAAAACAATTCTGAGGTATCACCTCACACCTAGCAGATTGGCTAACATGACAGCAAAGGAAAGTAATGAATGCTGGAGGGGAATGTGGCAAAGTAGGGACATTAATTCATTGCTGGTGGAGTTGTGAACTGATCCAACCATTCTGGAGGGCAATTTGGAACTATACCCAAAGGGTGATAAAAGACTGTCTGCCCTTTGATCCAGCCATAGCACTGCTGGGTTTGTACCCCAAAGAGATAATAAGGAAAAAGACTTGTACAAGAATATTCATAGCTGCGCTCTTTGTGGTGGCCAAAAATTGGAAAATGAGGGGATGCCCTTCAATTGGGGAATGGCTGAACAAATTGTGGTATGTGTTGGTGATGATTGTGCTAAAAGGAATAATAAAGTGGAGGAATTCTATAGAGACTGGAGCGATCTCCAGGAAGTGATGCAGAGCAAAAGAAGCAGAACCAGGAAAACATTGTACACAGAGACTGATACACTGTGGTATAATCGAATGTAATGGACTTCTCCATAGTGTCCATGCAATGTCCCTGAACAATCTGCAGGTATCTAGGAGAAAAAAAATACTATCCACAAGCAGAGGACAAACTGTGGGAGTAAAAACACCGAGGAAAGGCTTGACTACAGGGGTGGATGGGGATATGATTGATGAGAGATTCTAATGAACACCCTAATGCAAAAACCAATAACATGGAATGAGTTCAGATCAAGGACACATGTGATACCCAGTGGAATCACACGTCAGCTAGGGGAGGGGTAGCGGGAGGGGGTGGGGAGGAAAAGAAAATTATCTCTGTTTCCAGTGAATTATGTATGAAAATGACCAAATAAAAAAATGTTTAAAAACTTAAAAAAAAAGAAAAAGAAAAGATGTGGCAATTGCCTAGATATATAGGGTGAGCAATGCTGACTCCAAGTAGAGGTATCTGTACATGTGGCTTTGGAGTTTTCTCAGAAAGCTGCAATAGGAGAAGCTGCTTTATTTTTATGTTCATTTTTTAAAATCTGTATCTTCTGTCTTAGAATCAATACTATGTATTGATTCCAAGGAAGAAGAGTGGTAAGGGTTAGGCAATAGAGGTTAAGTAACTTGTCCAGGGTCACATGGCTAGAAGTGCCTGAGGCCAGAAGAAACTTCTTTTTGTCACTTGAACGGCTATGGGACCCTTCAAAACAATATAAGGTTGTTTAACGAACAGAGGACCAGGTCACTCAACAGCAGAATGGCCCTTTGGTCTAAGTGTACCACTGGTGTAATAGCCCATTACAGAGAATAAATTTGATGGCAAATAAGAAGCTCTTATTCCTCTTTTGGACATTCTGCTTTTATTCTATTCCCTTAAACATTTTTTTTTACTTTAACTAGCAAAGGGTAGTTTAAAAAAACTCATATAATAATGACATGAAATAAAAATCTTACAGACTAATTTAAATATTATCCACATAATAAACAGTTAAGTCACTGTCTAAAATAATAGAGGTGGTCTAGCAAAAGATATGTGGCTGGGAATGATATAAAAAGGTGGGGCATCATGGTCCTATTTTTGGAAATCTAATAAATTAAAATCTTTAAATTGAACTGTAAAATCATTCCTTATGGAGTGCATTGTGCAAAAAGTTACATGCTAAAAATAGGGAAAGCAATCCTTTGAAAGACTCTTTGTAAAACTGTTCAAGAACCCCAAAATTCTTGTTTATAGGCCACATTCAGTTTATGCCAATTTCAGAATCAAATGTGGCTTTACTAAACTGAAATAACTGAAGTCCAATAAAATAGCTTGTTAGCCAGCAACGTTCCTTCTTTGTCATCCTTCTACAATATTTACCTTTTCTACTCAGATGCTAAAACTTTGGCATGTATAAAAAAAATCCCACTTTGAAATACTGTTTATAATTTGTACCAAGCAGTGAAATGTTCCTAAGCTGTTCTCAGCAAAGCACAGCCCACCTTGATCTTGAGCCAGGGGAGACCAACCATCTCTAAGCCACTGGATTGTGGATTAAGTCACAACCTGTAACTGGACAGGAAAGTCCTGACCTCTCTCTGCCTACCATAGGCCGTTTCATCAGTAATCGTGAAGTTCTATGAGAAGCTGGAGGTTCACATTTGGCCATGGGAAAGATCATAAAAATTAGATACGAAAAACTTTTTAAGGTCATCCACTCACAACTCAAAATTTATAATTAACTCACACATCCATACATATGAATCAGTATGAAGCAAATATCATGGAATTCTACTTATCTACTTATACATTCCATTGAACATCTTTTTAGTCATGACCTAAATCAATCACTGCATGATGTTGTCTAATCAATATTTTAAGAAACTATTATACCATGACATCTAGGTGGCACAGTGGAGAGAGCATCAAACCTGGAGTCAGGAGGACTTGGATTTCAATCTGACCACTGTGTGACCCTGGACAAGTTACTTAACTATGTTTGCCTCAGTTTCCACATCTGTAAAATGAGCTGGATAAGGAAATAAATGACAAACCACTCCAGTATCTTTACCAAGAAATTCCCAAAAGGGATCATGAAGAGTTGGACATGACTGAAAAAAGAACCAAAGAAAAATAATGGAACAGAACTTTTCTGGAGACCTTTCATAACATTTTATCAAAACAATCTCCCCCCCCCCTTTTGATTCTCAATTTGCAAACAATAGTTAGGTTGATTAAATTGTAGAATCTCATACAATTGATTAAAAAGGTATATTGTATTATAGATGCTAACAGTTTCATAAACAATCCAAATAATAAGCTTGTATTTACCTAGAACCTAGAAGGCTAAAACAAACATTAAAAAAATTTTTTTGGATCATCACTTCAATGTGATGGCAAGATAACAAAGTGCTACCTGGAAATGTTATTTATCTGAAAGCAACTTCAGAGTATGTTATAGGGTCAATAAAGATTTAGTCCATTTTTTCTACAAAATCTGAAGTATGCCTGTTCCAGTGAAAATCAATGTTCAAATTATGACCATGAGACACCCAAAATCCCAAAGTATCATCAGAATCATCAAAGAACAGTTTTACCATTGATAAACATTTAGCATTTATTTTTGTTTTGAGTTTGGTAAAAGAGTGTCAGAACAATTAAATTCAACAAGTATTTATTGTTACAATTGAAGCATTATATGGAATGTCAGGGCTATAAAGACAAAATGAAAAATAATCCCTGCTCTCAATGTGCTAAAATTCTAGTAAAGGAACATTTAAATGCAGATTGTTGCTGTTCAGTTGCTTCACAGTTGCGTCCAACTCTGCCTGACCCCATTTGAAGTTTTCTTGGCAAAGATAATGGAGTGGTTTGTCATTTCTATCTTTAGCTCATTTTACAGATATGGAACCTGAGGTAAACGAGATTAAGTGACTTGTCCAGGGTCACACAGCTAGTAAGTATCTAGGAACAGGGGACTTCCTGATTTCAGGTCTTGCACTCTATCCATTGTATCACCTGATAGCTATAGCTACCTACATTGATAATACAATACAATCTGAGGAGAGAGATTGTTTATCAGCATTGGAAAAGTAGAGGATGGGATGGTTTGAAAGGTTGAAACTCTGATGGATTATTGATTCTGAACAACTTTGCCATATACATATACGGTATAAATGTAAGGAATCTTTTATAAAGAGTAAGACTATTTCTTAAACATTATCCAAAGTGAGTTCAACAATATTTCTTTCCCTTGTTTTCATTGTTTGTTATAATGAATGATGCACTGCATAGGAAAGAGGGTGGGAGGAAGAGGAATATATTTAGAAATTAAAGTGATAGGGCAGTTAGAATGCCAGGCCTGGCGTTGGAAGAATCACAGTTCAAATCTGATCTCAGATAATTCTTAGATGTGTGACCCTAGGCAAGTCACTTAACCCCAATTACCTAGCCACTCCTGCTCTTCTGCTTTAGAATGAATACAGAAGGAAAAGGTTTAAACAAAAATTAAGGTGACAGAGAGTTTGTGCAGTGGCAGGTGTGAGCTGGTAGTTTGACACTGTATAATTGAAAATCTGTTACCCAAAAAAGAACTACATTTCCCGGGAGCCCACTGACTTCCTGTCATTATGTACTTCCTGTAGACAAGGGCTATTAGGCAGTGATGTGGAGGGTCCTGGCCTCTTTGGCATGGCATGATGACAGTGAGCTTGGTGGTGGTAAGGTGGGCATTTTGAAATGGCTAATCAGCCATGAGCACCTGGTCTTTGTTTTGTATCCCTTTTATTCCTTTATTTCTAATGATCATTAATAAATCCCTTAAAATATATTTTTAATATTGAGGTTTAATTTTAATTATTTACAACACTCACTAATTGCTTCCAAGTCATAAAACAAGGGAGCACTGAGGAGGACACCATTGTTTTTCAGTGGTGTCTGAAGGTGGTCTTGGACTTTGGACTGTGCAGCAGCTATGTGGCTCCAAACTCCAGGAGTTAACTAGGGTCTAAGTTCTAACCTTTTACTAGGTAAGAGTTGTGGTTTCCTTTTTTTCTTTTCTTGCTTTGTCGTTTTCTGATGCTCTAATTTCATGTCTGAATAGAAACTGTAAAAGCAGAATGGATAGTAGATAGAGCAGTAGCCCTTCAAGAGTCAGGAAGACCAATTTTTCCTCTGATATGTCATGGATATGTGATCTTGAGGAAACCATTTGTTTAACTTTTCAGTGTTCTGTGCAATTCCCTAAGACTACAGGATATAGAAGTCTACATTATAAGAAGGAGTTTCTCACAGAGCATTTTCTACACTGATCAAATCATAATTCTAGATTGCTCTCAAAAGGGCAAAGAAGCATGAAATTCCAGACTCACATCATGAAAATATATTGAAAATAAGTGAGAAAACCATTTTCTTAGACCAAAAAAGGAAGAGTTGTAAAATAAGTGAACTGAAGAATCTATTTAGTTTTTTTTTAGATATAAATTAATATTTGTCTTCCTGTTCAATTTACTTAAATAATTCAAGGAAACCAATGAAATTTTTCTATCATCTTTCTTATTTTTTAGCACAAAGAGAAAGCTATTATAAACTAAACAAATGATGTTACTAATATAATAATAAGGGATCAAGAAATTTCCTCTGGAAACTGTCAGTGTATTAGCATTATTATCAAATGTTATGAATAACATTAAAGAATTAATTTAACAGGGGCAGGAGCTCACAGTACATAAAGAGCCAGGTCTGGAGATAGGAGATCCTGGGTTCAAATCTGGATTCAGATACTTCCTAGCGGTGTGACCTTGGTCAAATCACTTAACTCCCATTGCTCAGTCCATATTGTTCATCTACCTTGGAATCAATACAGAGTATCATTTTAAGACAGAAGGTAAGGATTTAGAAAAATTAGACAAACAAGAATTGATTTAATGAGTGAGTCATGTGGGAAGATCAATCATACTCTTGGTTAATTTCTTCCATCTTTTGATCTAAATTACTCCATCTAATCCCATGTGGTTAGAATTAACATTTAATATTTTTGGCAGGAATGAAAGCAAGATAGAGTAAGCAAGCAATTTCTTCTTACCGGTAGGCAGTCCTTTTCCTCTCAGTCGGTCTCGAAGGGCTTGGCTTCTATCAGGACGAAGTTTCTGCTCATTGTTACAGGGAGGCTGGTCCATCTGTATAAATAATCAGAAGTCAGCTCTGGCAAGGACTCTTCTCATCTAAGTCTTCGAATCTCCTTTAATAATCTGCACAGCAACAATAATAAGTCACTTTGCAGTTTTTCTACAATACCCACAAAGGTACCAGAACCTCCTTCCTGTCTTGAATTCATGTAGCTCTGGTTAGAAATGAGTGACTCATGTGTTTTGTGTGATAATGCATGTATGTATGACCCAGATTGAATTGCTTGCCAGGTCTGGGAAAAGATAGGAAGGAGGGAAAGAGGGAGACAATTTGGATCACACAACTTCGGAAAACTTACATGGGAATTTGTTATTACATGCAATTGGTAAAAAAAAAAATTAATTAACAAAAGAAATGAACATCTCAGGTCTGGCCCATTTACCTTCAGAAAAGGAAAAGGAAATGTGGATACCAAAAAGTTATTGAATGAAATCTGGTCAGAAAGTATTAGCTGCCTACTGAGTGCCAGGAATTGTACTAAGGGCCTGCAATAAAAAGAAAGGCAGAAATAGTCTCTTCCCTCAAGGAACTGCTGGTTTAAAAGGGAAAAACAATTTCCAAACAAGTGCATACAAATAAGATACACAGTGAATAAATTAGAGATAATCCTCAGAGGGGAGGCATTAGCCTTAATGGGAATCAGGATGAGCTTCTTGTAGGAGGTATTTTAGTCAAGGGTTAGATTGGGGAAAGGAGTAGTATAGGTAAAATCAGCGCATTTATTTATTTATTTATTTTGTGTTTTCGCTTTGAAATTCTCTCCCTCTCCCATTCATTGACATTACAAATGTATAGTGATGAAAACATGAAAAACAAATGATCACACAGCAATGTCAAAAAAAAGGCAAGAAAAAGAGAAGAAAATCTAATTTAATTCACATTCTGAGGTCATCCACTTTCTATTTGGAGGCTGATAGCATGTTTTACTCTTGGGAATCACTGTGTTGATCAGTACTAAAAGTGAAGATTATTGGTACAATATTGCTGTCACTCTATAAATTGTGCTCCTGGTTCTATTCACTTCCCTTTGCAGCAGTTCATACAAGTCTTAGCAGATTTCTATGAAACCATCATTTTCATCATTTCTTATAACACAATAGTATTACTTCACAATCATATACCACAACTTATTCAGCTATTCCTCAATTAATGGGCATCCTCTTAATTTCCAATTCTTTGCCACAGAGAGCTGCTATATTTTTGTTCATAAATCCTTTCTCTTTTTTCCTTGTTCTCTTTAGGGTATAGAATTAAAAGCAGCATCTCTGGGTCAAATGGTACACACAGTTTCATGGTTTTGGGGGTAAAGTAACAAAATGCTTGCCAGAATCATAGGACCAGTTGATAGCTTCAACAAAATTGCATCAATGTACCTTTCCTACTTTCCATAGTGTTTGTTGTCTTTTATTTTTCTTTTGTCAACTTTTCCAGTTTTGTGGATATAATGAAGTAGAAACCAAGGATTATTTTAATTTGCATTTCTTTAATTGTTAGTGATTTGGAGTATTTTTTTATAGTTAAAAAACATCTCTCTCTGAAAAATCTATTCATATCCTTTGAACAAGTTATAAACTGGAGAATGGCTCTTATTCTTATGAGTTTGAATTAGTTCTTTTTAGATCTCAGAAATGACAGCTGATAAAAAAAATAAAACACTTCATCATTTACCTGATTCTGTTCTAATTTTAAGGCAGCTAGGCTTGGATAGAGTAGTGGGTCTGGAGTCAAGAAGTCTCATCTTCCTGAGTTCAAATCTGGCCTCAGACCTTTACTAGCTATATGAGCCTGGTGGAATTATTTAACCTCTATCAACCTCAAGTTGCTTAACTAAGAAATGTGGATAATAGTAGCTCCCCAAAACGGTCATTGTAACAATCAGGTGAGATATTTGTAAATTACTTAGCACAGTGCCTAGCATATAAATGCTTTTTTCTTTCCCTTCTCCCTTATGGGTTCACTTGGACTTTTGACAACACTTTTAATATTCTGGTTTGAAAAATTAAAGTTTCAACATCAGAAATTACTTTTGGGGGGACAGCTAGGTGGCTTAGTGGATAGATAGAAAACCAAGCCTGGAGATAGAAGGTCCTAGGTTCAAATCTGGCCTCAGACACTTCCTCACTGTGTGACTCGCTGAGAAATTGTGCTGTTTTATCACTGGTCCTCTCAATGATTTTTCTAATTTCAAGAAGCCTATGCTGTACTATATACTATAACAAACCACTCTAGATGCCAGCTCCCTATAATGCTGTCTGCAATTTTCTGAGCATTGATTAAAATGTTTTCCAGCAGCAGGAGCTCTTGGTGTTTTTACCTTTCAGCTGTATTTTCCCTTTTACTTTAGTGAAATACCAAGAGCTACAATAATATTTCTAATATGCACAATGTTATATACTCTTTATAAGCTATAATTTCTTGGAGTTACATTATTTGTTAAAAATTATATTCTTGGGGGCAACTGGGTACCAATACACAGTATTGATTCCAAGACAGAAGGTGAGGTTTAAAAAAAATTATATTCTTAAAAAATATAAGAAACAATTATGGTAAAAAAATTAGCAGTCGTCAAAAAACTAAAACCAGTTTGATTTGTCCAATCTCAGAGGTTTTTAGTCATAACAAAAGCAAACAAACATGGCCACTGTTGCAAAATGAAGGACATCAACCTAATTTCTTGTCCTAATTGTAACATAGTATTGTATTATTAGCAAGGTTTAGAAGGTAACATTATTTTGAGGTGCTTAATTTTGTCTTTACAAAGACAATAACCTGAGGGCAAGGACTTTTTTTCTCTTTTCTTTTTGCTTAATTTTTGTTCCTTTGATCCCGGAGTACAGGACTTGGCACATTGTAAATATTCACTAATATGTAATGATGGATTGTTGGACAAAGACCCAGTTACATCTTCGATCGGAGTTGTTTCCACTGGCTACATCCTATCCCTTACATGCCTTACATGCTCTTAAATCTCTCCTAAATGCCTTGCTGCTTATAATGCTTGGCATTCTTTAAGACTCAGTTCAAGAGCCACCTCTTGTAAAAAGACTTATTGGGCAGACCCAGATACTAGTACTTTCCTTTAGGTCTATCTTCCATCTCCTCGATCTATATATTGCATGTACCAATTCATGTACATTTTGTTTTCCCCAGTAGATTGTTAGCTCTTTGAAGGCAGAGCCTGTTGGTGCTTTTCTTTGTGTCCCCAGTATTTAGTAGTGTCTAGTAGCTATTAAATGCTTAGTCATGAAATCTTATCTATATTCTTAACCTAGCAAATAACCGAAGTTTATCAATTATAATAATCAATTTTACTTCTTCCTCATAAAGATTAGCTCTTAAGAATATCCAAATTTACATTCAAATTTTATCAACTTTATGCATTTCTAAGGAAGATACTAATGGATAGAAGGCCACCAGCAAAAGGGATGAACCACAAACTAAATAACAGAAAATGACCTCTAAATACATCTTTGAGTAGTACTTGTTTTTAATCTTCTTGTACTTTCAAGATTAGATTGTACTAGAGTTCATACTAGAAAACAGTAATTAGCCAAATTGGATAGCTTTCTTATCATAGTCCTTAAATTACCTGGCCTATCTTTATGACCTCAATTCTGTTCTCTCTTTTCCTAAAATAGGACTTAATTGGAACTGATCCTAAGAGAATATAATTATTTAAATGAACTAAACAGGAACATTAACTGATATTTATTGTCAATCCATAAAGGTAAGGAGAATAAAATGAATCAACAGGGCTTCCTAATCTGAGGGACACGATATTAAAGATTCCATTATTTACTAATATGAGCAAAATACAAATTTCCTTTCTACCAAGGACCTGGAAGCATTTCATTAGTACCATCTCTATTATTTTCACACCAATTCAGTGACATAGAACTCTTACTCCTAACTTTAACTAGGGTCAAACTGAAGAGCAAAGATTTTAAGTAACCTTCTTATGATACTACTTTAAATTTTTGAAAAAAATCATTTAAGTAATTAGAGACAACAGGGCCTCCTACGAGACAGCTATCAATGATACCTAAGAGCCCTCCAAAAGGAGGGAATGGTGTTTATTTAGTGAAATTTGCTTCTATAATAACATGGAAAATTTGGTAGAAAACCTCTTCTTTCCCTCCCAGTTTTCCCTTTTGTTGAAATCTCTCTGAATAGCAGGAATGAATAGTTCTAGTATCAAGACACAGAGAAAACATCATTTCTTACAATTTTCTATTAGTTATATCTACAGGAATGACATATAAAAAGAAAAGAAGGCTTCTTTTTTTAAAGGGGATGGCTCCATCACAAGAGAGAAAGGATGGATATAATTGAAAATGAAAGTAATATATTTTTTAATTATTGATATCTTCTATTTCATTTTTACTAACAAGTGAAGAAGACTGGGAGTCAGGAGACCTGGTCTCAACAATATCATCTGCCACCCACTAGCCCATTGAATAAAGGAGTAGGATTAGATGATCTCTAAAGTCTTTTACAATTCTAACAGTTTCAGAAATTAAATGTTAAGTTGCATTATTAAATTAAGATAACTTCTCTTCTACATATTTCTTTTATTATACAGGAGTCAGGAAACTATGGCCTGAGGGTCAAATCTGTCCAGGAGCCAAGAATGGCTTTTGCATTTTCAAATATTTTAAATACAAATTTTTTAAAATGTAAAAACCAGTGATTCACAGGTCATACAGATAGACAGCAGGTTAAATTTTGCCTTTAGCAAGAGTTTGTCAACTCTTGTTATTGAATTATTTGACAGGGTAGTCAAATGTTCTTCCTTTCACAAGTTATCTATTAGTAAATAGATATCTTTGCCAACACAGATATTTCTTATCTATATCTATGTTTTGTATAGATATATAGATTGTATATACACATATGCATATGTTCTACCTCTCCATTTACCCTTAATCCCCACCAGATTAAGTTGTTAGTTCCTTGAGGGCTAGATCTGTTTTGTTTTTTTAATCCCTGCATCTTCAGAACCTCACTTAGTTATTTTTATGTAACCTAGTGAATTGAACATTTTAAAAAACTCACTTTAATTGCCAAACTCCAATTTTTAAAATAATAAATTAAACAAATTAAAATTTAATTTGGGGGATTATTTTTTAAAAATCACTAGAATGCTTATTCTTTTGTTCTAGTGACCAAAGTAGTCAAAGAACCCAATAGAGGCAGAACACAAAAAACAACAGTCCCATGTATCCTAATACATATGAAGCAGCAATTTTTGTAATAGCAAGTCACTTAAAACAAATGAAATAGGAATAGCTAAACTATAGTGTATAACTATAAATGACTACTTTTGAGCCCTAACACATGAAAAATATGAGGAATTCAGACAGATATGGAAGACCTGCATGAAACTGATTGTGAAATGAAAAAAGAACCAAAATTAAAACAATTACAATTCCTGCAAGAGTAAAGTAAATTCAGCTTAAATATCATGGCCAATCTTGGAAGAGATGATAAGTGATAAAAAGCACTTCTTTACTTTTAGTAGTGGGGAGACACAATTATAGTTTGTCACATTGTGTTTGTTATGAAACAAATAGCTATAGGTTTTGCTCAACAGTTTTTGTTATAAGGAAGAGTTTGAAGACTAGGAGGTAGAAATAGTAGGAAATTACTGTGATTTTTTTAAAAGGCATTAATAACACTTGTAAAAATAAAAGTAAACATGTATGAAAGCAAAGAATTGAAATCCAACATTTTGTCAGGTTAGAACAGAAGCTTACCCCAGAAAGGCTTCCAAGAACCAACTTTACCAACTGTTTTACATATGAGAAAGAAGGTGCACAGTTGCTATTCCTAATGTGGGCACTGCAAGCATCCAGGACAGTCCGTATGGAAACGCGAGCATAAATAACATCCTCACACATGCCAAGCAATATGCTGTTCAGATGGTCTCCAAGCTTGATAGGCTGAGTATAAAGGAGAGAAATAAGTCATGTTAAATTAACCAATATGTTTGCTATAATAGTAATTTCCATTATATTGTATGAACTTGAGACATACTTCAATGGAATCATTACATAGGGTAATTTAAAAAATATATATCAACCCCAAAACTTCTCTATAATACATACCAGAGTAATGGGGATGGAAGGAAAGGGCTATAGTTTGGTGAAATTTTTCTTTTAGTTACTAGGCTGTATATTTAAAATATCTAAAATATAATATAATTATAATTATAAATTTAATGTAATACATAATTATAAATTTAATATACCTAAAATACTTACCCTATGCCCATTTTTTTTTATTAAAACCCTTACCTTCCGTCTTGGAGTCAATACTGTGTATTGGCTCCAAGGCAGAAGAGTGGTAAGGGCTAGGCAATGGGGGTTAAGTGACTTGCCCAGGGTCACACAGCTGGGAAGTGTCTGGGGCCAGATTTGAACCTAGGACCTCCTGTCTCTGGACCTGGCTCTCAATCCACTGAGATACCCAGCTGCCCCCCTATGCCCATTTTTTTAAGCAATTGAATAATGGATGACTGGGTACATGGTCTTAGACTTGACATAAAAATTCCTCTAACATAGCTCTTTAGTATTTCCCATCCTACAAAGAAGCCAATTAAAATTACCTCTTTATTTTTTTTTTATAGGTCCAGATATAAAATGTCCTGGTAAATCAAATATAATGACTGAGGGCAGCTGGGTGGCTCAGTGGATTGAGAGCCAGGCATAGATGGGAGGTTCTAGGTTCAAATCTGGCCTCAGACACTTCACAGCTGGGTGACCCTGGGCAAGTCACTTAACCCTCATTGCCTAGTCCTTACCACTCTTTTGCCTTGGAACCAATACATAGTATTGATTCTAAGATGGAAAGTAAGAGTTTAAATATATATATATATATATATTTATATATATATGTGTATATAAATATATATATATATAATATAAACATATATATGACTATTATTCAAATACTATATGAAATTTACATATATTTGCTAATTTAAAATCCATAACTTAAAGTTATGGATTTTAAATAAGCAAATATACATATATATATATACACATATACAAATATAAATTTTTATATGCTACTTTTTGCAATGTTATAAGTGACTTCTTAATGGCTGAAACTGATGGTCTTTTTTTTTACTTTTTGAATGGAAGCATTTGACCCTGTTCATTATCCTTTCACCTCAGGACTTCTGTGACCCTACCCTCCTCTGTTCTCCTCCTACAGGGTGAACCACACCTCCTCAATCGCTTTTGCTAGTTTATTATACAGATTACATCCCATCCTAAATGTGGGTGTTCCCCAAGGATATGCCTGAGGTCCTCTATTCTTCTCCTTCCATATATAATCTCTTACATTCCAACATACAGTCCTCTTCTGTTCCCACAGGTTAGCTTTAAGCAGATGACTCCCAGATGTATATCTAGTCCCAGGACCTCTCCTGGGCTCAAAGCCATATTGCCAGGTACTTACTAAACATTTCAAACAGAATGTCCTGAAAACATTTCAAATTCAACATACCCAAAAGAGAATTCTTTTTCCCCCTAAACCTACTTCTGTCCAAACTTTCCTATTTTTGAGCTACCATTTACTATTATTTTTATGCATTTAACATGTAACATAATAATAAAATACATAGGATTTATTATAACTAAGTAATATATTATAATGTGTTTAAAAGGGAAAAAATTCTTCCAGCAGCTATGTCCAAAATTTCATGTCTCTTTTTAAAATTTCTTTGGAAAACAAATTTTTTTGGAAAAAAAAATTCTTCCAGCTAAAAAAACTAAAAAGGTTCCCAATTTGGTGTTATCCTCATACTTTAATTTCCCTTATGCACATATCCACTTAAGTTGCAAAATTTTGCCTTTTTGATATCTATGACATTTCTCTTATATCTGACCCCATTTCTCCACTCACAATTATCACCTTAGTTCAGGTCATCGTTTCTTCCCTAGATTATTACACCTCTAACTCAGGTCCCTTCTCATTTCATTCCACTCTCCATAAGACTACCCAAGTGATCTTCCATAAACGCAGGTCTGACCATGAAATTCTTTTATCAAACCAACTCCAATGGTTTCCTAGTGCCTCTAGAATCAAATTAAAACTCCTCTGTCAGCCTTTAAAGAGTTTCTCAAATTTACTCCCAAACAATCTTCCCAATCTTATCTGGCATTTATCAGTTCCTAAATTCTGCAATCCTGATAGCTGATCTCATACACAAAGCACTATATCTGTCATATCTGTGCCTTTTGGCCATTCCCCATATTAGGATGTACTCCTTCCCCACCTTTGTTTGGATTTCTGTCTCTTCCCTCAAGAAACAGCTAAAGCAACACTACTCTCCTTCCCCCAAAAAAACTTGTATTTAATTACTTTGAATCTTTTAGTATTTTTTTTACATTTATTTTGTATTTCCTTATATGTCTTTGTGGCATCAGAGAAGATCTGTTTCTATGCTATTCCTTTTTTCATTTTGCTTACTCCTCAATGGCAACTGTAGTATCCAGTACATTTCATCTCCAGGCTTAGCTGATACCTCCATCTGAATAAGTATTATGCTTTTCCCTAGGTGGCATGGTAGATAGTGTGCTGGGCCTAGAGTCAGAAAGACTGCTCTTCTTGGGTTCAAATATACCTTCATACACTTATTAACTTGGTAACTATGGGCAAGCCACTTAACCCTATTTGCTCCAATTTCTGTATCTGTTAATTCAGGTGGAGAAGGAAATGGTAAACTACTCTAGTATGTTTGCCAAGAAAGTCTCAAATGGGGCCACAAAAAGTTGGAACACAATTAAATGACTGCAATAACAACAAAAACTGGCTTCAGGAAATAACACTTTACAAATACTGGAGGGAATTGATCAGTATTCAAATAATATAACTATAGCTATTACTCCTATTATGTGATGCTATTCATATTAAAATATAAATACCATAAATTACTTTTCCCCATCAATTTATGCATTTGTGTATGTACAATAACCTACAATTCTGCATGTAGTATACTTCTGAGAAATATTTTACTTGATAATTTAACTTTCTTTTATCTCTTAAGAATCAGGTAAAATACACACACACATCTCAAACTGAAATGAGAAAGAATCTTTCAATGATTCTATGAAGTAAAACTTTAAACTTAAAAAATCTTACATATACCTTACAACAAAAAAAAGTCACTGTGCAATTTTGCTTTTATATCTAGGTTCCACATTGCACAATAACAAGATAGGGATATAGTCAGCATGAAAAGGCATACTTAACTAAATAAATGATCATAAAATTTTAGCATAGTTATCATTTTAATTGAATTACAGGGATTGTCACTCAAAATGTAATCAATCAAGAAGCATTTATTTAAAAATCCCCTTAATGCTAGTCATTGTGCTGGGTGTTGGGAAATAAATACAATGACTAACGCACTCCTTTCTCAACATTGTAACAAAAACTTGTATAATTCCAATCATCAGCCATTACACTGGAGTGACAACAAGAAAAAACAATCTACCAGTTTTTCAGTTTTTATGGAGGAATACTACTGCATTTTCCAGAATAAATCAAACTATTACCTTGCCTTTTACTCTACTTGAGGCCCCCAAATGAATACCTTAAATACACATTTGTAGAGATTCTAATTTATATGGCTATGATGTTTCTGAAAAGAGTTTAAAATGTGGAAGAATTTTTTTAAGATATGAAAACTAAAATGATAAAAAATGAAAAATCTGACTTACCTGAGTTTGAGGTACTGCATGGTCAGCTCCCCAGTACAATGTCATTCCAAGAGAATAAATATGTATCTGGAAACAAAATGCAAATCCTTAGTCATGGCACCATTATAATGGTATAAGTTATAGGTTAACAATATTACAGCAGACTGAAATTTAAGTTTATGATACATATTTAAATCTTTATTAAATAGAAAGATAGCTAACGTTGACCAAAAAAGATTGTTTCTTTTAACTTTTTCCCCAAGAACATCTTAAAAATTTGAGATAATCATTTTCCCTTTTCAATAAGAATATTTGAGATTCATTCAAAACACGATATTGCAAAAAAATTCTCTAACAAGAAATAAAAACATTTTCAAAAATGTTAATGCAGTTCAAAAACAGTTATTTGTTTTACATCCTAATTTACATGCTATTATCCAAGTGAATTCATAGAACAAATAAATATTAAGATATTTATTTTCAAGAAAGAGTATCTTCTTGAATCAGGGTACTGAAGATAATTTTTAAAAATTTATTTATTTTAAAGTATTTTTCCATAGTTACACAATTTGCATTTTCTCCCTCCTCTCTTGCCTCCCTATTCCCAGAGCTGACAAGTAATTTCACTGGGTTTTACATGTATTATCACTCAATATCTACTTCCATATTATTTATTTTTAGAACAGAGAAATCTTAAAATCAAAGCTCCAAATCCTATACCCATATAAATAAGTGCTAAATAATATGTTTTTCTTCTGTGTTTCTAATCCTACAGTTTTCTCTTGATGTGGATAACATTCTTTCTCACATGTCCCTTAGAATTGTCCTGGATCATTGCATCACTATTACTAGCAAAGTCAAGCACATTTGATCATCCCACAGTGTTTCAGTTACAATGTACAATGTTCTCTTGGTTTTGCTCATTTTACTCCACATCAGTTCATGGAGGTCTTCCCAGTTCATATAGAAAACAAGTAGCTCATCATTCCTTATAGCACAATAGTATCTTACCACCATCATAAACTACAATTTGTTATGGAGATAATTTAAAAAAAAAAAGAAATAATAGTTATTTGAGGACCCCTTCATTTTATTTTAATATATACAAATATATGTATATTTATACATCTATTTTAAATTTTAATTAAAAATTTTTTCTCAATAACATGTAAAACCAATTTCCAACATTTTAAAAAGGTTTAAGTTTTAAATTCTCTCTCTCTTCCTTCCCTTTCCTCCCTGCAGATGGTAAGCAATCTGATCAGGATTTATATACTGTAAACCTTAAAATTTCTTAGACTTATAAATGTTGGAAATTTCACCATTGGGAAATTTCATACTTGAAAAATTTCCTACTGATAGTCTATTGGAATGTGAACCCCCTTGGCATGGGAGGGTCCTTCTCCTCCCTACTTAAGATTACTTTAGGACAGAACCCTTTTGCTGAACAATGGAAAGGGTTTTGACCTATGCTTAAGCATAGAACAGGAAGTTCTTTGAGTCATGATTGATTTTAGAATTGATACAATAGAGATACTTGGAATGACAGAACCAGGTCTTGGAACTTACAATCTCTACCCTACTCAGTCCTAACAGGATTTAGGAAGGGCTGCAGCATAGATCAAAATTTAATTATTTGAGAATATGACCTTTAACAGACATGTGCAAAGGGGCAGATCTCTGGGAGGTCCTGGGTTAAGCTAGAGCCACCATTGGCACAGGGAAGACATGGACAGTGATTGGTAGATGTGAGAACTGAGGGGAGGGAACTTGGATGGTTTCCTTAAAGATAGCGGGGTCTGAGGACTGGGGGTGGTTGGAGAGGTTTTGCTCTGAGAGGTGGTGCTCTGAGAAGCTTGCTCTGAAGGAGGCTGGATGTGGAGGCTCTCTCTCTCTCTCTCTCTCTCTCTCTCTCTCTCTCTCTCTCTCTCTCTCTCATCCATATTATGTAAGTTATCTGTTTTGCTAGCATATAAATGGGCAAATTAGTTTCTAACAATTTCCTTAAATTTTTAATTGGAAATTTGGTTTCCTTCTTTTTTAATTAAGAAAGTTAATGGTGATGGATATAAAAATATTAAAAAGACAGTCCTTGTCTTCAATTAACTCTTTAAGTATTACATGCTATGCCACAAAAATCTCAACTTAATTTTAAAACTTAGTTTAAAAATTAAATTTATGTTATGGGCAGAGAACTTTGGTAAAACCTGAGTAACAATGTTTACATAAAATTTAATCAGACAAATCACTTGGTTTCTTATAATGCATAACTCCAATTTTTCTTGCAAAAATTTAGCCCAGAGAAAATTTTCAAGACACATTTCTATAAGCCACCATATATCTTTTGACATTCAGTAGCTTTAATGGAAATGACTACAAAGTTCAAGATAAGACACTGAAAAGTATTTTGTACCATGTTTCTTGGTAAATGTTGTTATCTAATTTTTAAAATTCCACAATCTTTTATCAAGGAAAATAATGACTTCCATTTGTATTAGAATAAAAGAATCATACATTGAATTCACCTTGTCAATTAACATCTTGATAGTCCATCAAGCTAATTTTGTTTACCCTGAATAAACACTAAATTAAACTTCTCCACTTTCTTTTTTTAAGACCTTACCTTATGTTTTAGAATTGATACTAAGTATTGGTTCCAAGGCAGAAGAACAGTAAGGGCTAGGCAATGGGGGTTAAGTGACTTTGGCCAGGGTACAATTAAGAAATGTCTGAGGCCAGATTTGAACCTAGAACCTCCCGTCTCTAGCCTTGACTCTCAATCCACTAAATCACCTAGCTGCCCCTAATGTCTAACTTTTTATTGCATAGGTGGCAAGGATGTTGCTGACATAGTCACTAGCTAACTAGATTGCATTGAAAAGCAAGCTAATTTTCTCTCCCTTGAACACATTAAATTGCAGCTTCTGACTTCCAGTTTTAAAGATAGCAAGGATATGGTAAAAATAAGTCATTGGCTAAATAGAAATCATTAAAACAAAAAAATACAGTAATGGGAAAAAATGGTTTTTTGTATTCCTCTTCCTCCTTACTCTTGCCCCCTCTGAAATAAATTAGTCCATAAGGGAGAGCTGTATTTTCAATAATCTTATAATAACTGATGGTAAGAGCAAAACCTAGGAAAATAATGTATACAATAACCTCAACAGTGTAAAAATAAAATGAAGCGAAACCTTATCTGAAAGACAAAAGAACTCTGATCTATGCAATGGCCAAACATTCCTGGAGCAGCCTGAGAAGAAAGCATGTTCCCAATCTCCTAACTGAAGTTTAATGGACTTAAGCTCCAGTGAGCTGCACATTTTGGATATGGCCAATGATTGTATTTGCTTTACTTAACTACGCTTATTTGATACAAAAATTATCCTCCCTTCCTTCTTTTTCTTGTTGGTCTTCATTTCTCATTATGTTTACTATACCACCTGAAAAACCATCCAATAACGAAGTCATGAACATTTCCATTCCCTTACAGAAGGTACTAGAGGCGTGCCAATGATGACCACAGTGTCTCTACCCTGATCAGGTCATACCATGGATTCATATTCAGGGAAAATATACAGACATGGTAATTTCGAAGAATCAATGTATACAGAAATATATTAGAAGAAATTAAGCCACTGGAATGCCATACTTGGTGGTATAGAAAGCATGAATGAATCCCTTTCACTTATCTCATTTGGGTGACCAGACAGTAATCTGCATTACCTTTAATAAAGTCATTAGTATGTGTCATTCTAACATGTGCAGGAATCTTTTAATTTTCTTTTTACTCTTACCGTCCTTCTTAGAATCAATACTGTGTGTTGGTTCCAAGGCAGGTGAGTGGTAAAGACCAGGCAATGGGGGTTAAGTGACTTGCCCAGGGTCACACAGCTAGAAAATGTCTAAGGGCATATTTGAACCCAGGACCTTCCATGTCTAGGCCTGGCTCTCAATTCACTGAGCCACCCAGCTGCCTCCTACATGCTGGAATCTTCAAAACAACTGCCTCCTCAAAGAACCAATAGCTACATCAGAAAAAATCTCCACTCCCAAAGTTCCTAAATTATGAAATCCTCAAAGGAAAATGGATTTGTTCATCTGGATTATTAAGAATTCTACTGCAAATGATCTGGGAGAATCCTGAATAATAGGGAATGCTATCTACCTCTGAAGAAAAAACTGTTGGAATCGTTTTTTTCACATTAGTGCATTTATGGTTGGGGGGGGGGGGTTGATTATGTATGTCTTTGCTCTTACAACAATGAAACCAATATAAAAGTGTTTTGCATGACAATAAAAATTGAATTAAATTTAAAAAGAATTCTACTAACTCAACTACACTATTATAGAAAACTACTTTGAACTTTGAAGAAAACATTTGTATTATGGGGTAATATCCTAGAGGATAGGAACTATTATTATTTTTCATCTTTTGTCCCATAATGATTATAAAATTGGAATATGTCTATGCTGTCTTCTGCATAACCAAGTATCCATTTATATAAAAAAGGGAGAAAGTTGTTTTTTAAAGAGAGGAAGAAGGTAGTCTTCAATATAGATTTGTTTTTATTCTCTTTCCTTCTGTGCTAGAGGAGAAAAGAGTTAGCCAATTGAGCATTATTTATAAGTGATGAAATGAACTATTTTTTAGTACTCTATTTTTTAACTTGCTTATCTTTTTAAAAAAGACTCTTAACTTCTGTCTTAAAAATGACACTAAATATTCATTCCAAGGCAGAGGAGCAATAAGAGCTAGGCAATTGGGGTGGTTAAATAACTTGCCTAGGTCCACACAGCTAAGATGTGTCTGAGGCCAGATTTGAATCCAGGATGTCCTGTCTTCAGGCCTGGCATTCTATCCACTGAGCCACTTAGCTGACCCCAAAATTCCTTCTCTTATTAGTTTGGTTGACAAAAGGAGGGCTGTGAAAAAAAGAGGTATATTAATGAATTACGGGTGGAGCTGTAAAATAGTTCCAGTTATTCTGGAAAGCAATTTCCAAGTTATTAAATTGTGCAAAGTCTTTAACTTAGCAATATCAATACTAGGTTGATACTCCAAAGAGATCAGAGAAAGAGGGAAAGGCCTCATGTGTGTAAAAAAATATTTATAGCAGCTTTTTTTGTGGTGGTAAAATAACTGAAACAGAGATCCTGAATAAGTTATGGTATATGAATGTGCTGGAATACTACTGGGCAGTAAGAAATCACAAAGGGAGTAATACGGGGCAACTGGGTGGCTCAGTGGATTGAGAGTCAGGCCTAGAGACGGAAAGTCCTAGGTTCAAATCTGGCCTCAGACACTTCCCAGCTGTGTGACCCTGGACAGGTCACTTAACTCCAATTGCCTAGCCTTTACCACACTTCTGCCTTGGAGCTAATACACAGTATTGACTCAAAAAAAAAAAAAAGAAAAACAAAAGGAGTAATAACTTAAGAGAAAATCTGGGAAAACCCAAGTGAACTGATGCAAAATAAAAGTGAGCAGGACCAAGAGAACAATTTATACCATAATAACAATACTATAAAGCTAAACTCATCTGAAATTTTTAGTAAAAGGTCCACACAATGATTTATTACAATTGCAGAGGATTCATAATGAAACATGCCAGATACAGTTATAGAATCAGTGCAAACAGAAACATATGTTCTTTTCTTTCTTGATTTGGCTAATATGGGGATTTGCTTTACATGTCTTAATATATTTGCAAAGTATTCTTTTTCTCTTGTCTTCTACATATGGAGGGAAAGGGAAGAAAGAAAATTCAGAACTGAAACTAAATAAAATTGAATTTAAAAACTTTAAATTATTTATCTTCAATTTAACTGAAATTCGGTATTAAATTCTGCCTTTCTGAAAATTCTCCTTGCCAACTTACAAATATCAGTAACCATAATTTCCTGGCATAGAAACAATGCGTTTCAAAATATTTTGAATTCTTTAAAGAAATAAAAATGAATTTTAAAACAAAGCTCTAAGAGATTACTTTGGTCCAGAAGGCCTAGTGTATAAAATTGGTGAGAAAATCCCCTTTTCTTTCTATTTGACAGCTTTGCCTATACTCAATAATCACTTTACCCTATAATTCAGGTCAAATGATAAGAACTTGCATAACATTTCAAAAAACATTTGGTTAAAGGCATGTATATTCACAACAGGGCAAAAAAAACTGAAACTGCTGATGTAGGACACTATTCCTGTTTAACTGGTTGCCAAGTATGAGCACAAAGCTGACAGTTGAGTTAAAAAAAAGAGATGTGTAGGAAAATTGGGCTTTTATCACTTGGCAACTCTGAAGATCTCATAACATAAAGAAAACCGTTTATCTAATTACCACAGCCTACTACTAGTCAGTAGACACAAATGTTTTTGGAATGAATAGAATATTCTCTTAGGAGAAAATGTATAAAGGGCATGACGATTTCAAAAGAAAGAAAATGTGAAATTTACTGATCACAAAACCACTCCTCCAGGAAAGAAATATATGAATATAAGTCAATCCTAGTCATTTAAAAGCAATCCAGGTGACTTAAAAAGTTTAAACTGTCTGGCCTCAGACACTTCCCAGCTGTGTGACCCTGGGCAAGTCACTTGACCCCCATTGCTTAGCCCTTACCACTCTTCTGCCTTGGAGCCAATACACAGCATTGACTCCAAGATGGAAGGTAAGGGTTTAAAAAAAAAGTTTAAACTGACTGATTTGATATAATTTAGGAAAATATGGGTCTGTCATATTTTTCACAGTTATACTCATGAAAAAAATATCCATTTAGAATACTTCTGTGCTATAAGAAAAAATAGGAAGAATTCAGAAAACTGGAAGATTTAATTGATGCAGGGCTAGACCAATAATGCAATATTCACAATGACTATAAAAATCTTTTTTTTAAAGGGGAAACCCAATTCTATATGATTATAACAACCAAATTTGGCCCCAAATCTTTAGAAATTCTCATCCCTTGCTTCTTTCCATAAAAAAAAAAAGAATATAATGGAATATCATTTATACTGTTAGGTGTGATCAGTCCTCAGTTCAGTTTTGCTTTTTCCTCATTCTTTAAAAATCTTTGTTGCAAGGAATAGTTTACAGTGAGAGAGTTATACTTCAGAAGTGAAGGTGAGGGGAAGCTGGGTGGCTCAGTAGATTGAGAGACAGGCCTAGAGATTATGAGGTCCTAGATTCAAATCTGGTCTCCGTCTAACTGTGTGACTCTGGACAAGACACAACCCCCATTGCCTAGCCCTTACTACTCTTCTGCCTTGGAATCAGTACCCAGTATTGATTCTGAGATGGAAGGTAAGGGTTTAAAAAAAAAGAAGTAAAAGTGACATAAAACCAAAACTTATCAATAGCATAATATTTTTTAAATGTCTATTGCAAGTGGACTCAATTAGGCTACTTGAACTGTTCAGAAACTAGTTACTTGGTTGTCCAGCACAAAAATTTTTCAGTCATGGGGACAAAAACATTAAAAGAAAAAATCCCTACATGGCATGCAAATATTTCAATACCAAGCTAATGAAGGAAATTAGGTGACATAAAGGATTTTTATTGTAAAGAAATTTGCACCACACAACTAAAACTAGACTCGAGCAATTGGAAAAACAACTGCTCATGGGTAGGATGAGCCAATATAATAAAAATGACCATCCTACCCAAACTTATTTATCTATTTGGTGCTATACCCATTGAACTTCCAATTTTTTTAATTGATTTAGAAAAAACCATAACAACGTTCATTTGGAAGAACAAAGGATCAAGGATATCCAGGGAAATCATGAAAAAAAAAATACAAAGGAAGGTGACCTTGCAGTCCCAGATCTCAAACTCTATTATAAAGCAGTGGTCAACAAAACAATTTGGTACTGGCTAAGAGACAGAAAGGAGGACCAGTGGAATAAACTTGGGGTAAGTGACCTCAGCAAGACAGTATATGACAAACCCAAAGACCCCAGCTTCAGGGACAAAAACCCACTATTTGACAAAAACTGCTGGGAAAACTGGAAGACAGTGTGGGAGAGATGTGGTTTGGATCAACACCTCACACCCTACACCAAGATAAACTCAGAATGGGTGAATGACTTGAACATAAAGAAGGAAACTATAAGTAAATCAGATGAACACAGAATAGTATACATGTCAGACCTGTGGGAAGGTAAAGACTTTAAAACCAAACAAGACATAGAGGCACAAAATGTAAAATAAACAATTTTGATTACATCAAATTAAAAAGGTTTTGTACAAACAAAACCACTGCAAACAAAATGAGAAGGGAAGCAACAAATTGGGAAACAATTTTCATAACAAAAACCTCTGACAAAGGTCCAATTACTCAAATTTACAAAGAGCTAAATCAATTGTACAAAAAATCAAGCCATTCTCCAATTGATAAATGGGCAAGGGACATGAACAGGCAGTTTTCAGCCAAAGAAATCAAAACTGTCAATAAGCACATGAAGAAGTGTTCTAAATCTCTTATAATCAGAGAGATGCAAATCAAAACAACTCTGAGGTATCACCTCACACCTAGCAGATTGGCCAACATGACAGCAAAGGAAAGTAATGGATGCTGGAGGGGATGTGGCAAAGTTGGGACATTAATTCATTGTTGGTGGAGTTGTGAATTGATCCAACCATTCTGGAGGGCAATTTGGAACTATGCCCAAAGGGCACTAAAACACTGTCTACCCTTTGATTCAGCCATAGCACTGCTGGGTTTGTACCCAAAAGAGATAATAAGGAAAAAGACTTGTACAAGAATATTTATAGCTGCGTTCTTTGTGGTGGCCAAAAATTGGAAAATGATGGGCTGCCCTTCAATTGGGGAATGGCTGAACAAATTGTGCTATATGTTGGTGGAATACTATTGTGCTAAAAGGAATAATAAAGTGGAGGAATTCCACGGAGACTGGAGCCATCTCCAGGAAGTGATGCAGAGCGAAAGGAGCAGAACCAGGAAAACATTGTACACAGAGACTGATACACTGTGGTACAATCAAATGTAATGGACTTCTCCATTAGTGTCAATGCAACGTCCTGAACAATCTGCAGGGATCTAAGAGAAAAAAACACTATCCACAAGCAGAGAACAAATTGTGGGAGTAAAAACACCAAGGAAAAACAACTGCTTGAATACATGGGTTGAGGGGACATGACTGAGACTCTAAATGAGAGACTCTAAATGAGCACCCTAATACAAATACCAACAACATGGAAATGGGTTTGAATCAAGGACACATGTGATACTCAGTGGAATCGCGCATCAGCTATAGGAGGGGTGGCAGGAGGGGGCGATGAAAAGAAAATGATCTTATATTTCCAAGGAATAATGTTTGAAAATGAACAAATAAAAAATGTTTAAAAGTAAAAAATAAAATAAAACAAAAAATAAATAAATAAATAAATAAATGAATGAATGAATAAATAAATAAATAGATGAATAGATAAATAGATAAATAAATGAATGAATGAATGAATAAATAAATGAATAAGAAAGAAATTTGCTTCATTAGAGCACATTAAAGTGTCTCAAAAAAAAGTGTTTTTGGTTTACCTTAAATTTTAGCTGTTCCTCCTCAAGAAATGACAACTTTAAATCTGAGTTTTACAAGTGCAAAACAGAATGGATTTGGATAGTGAAGGAGGAAAGTGAGAAAGTCACTATTTCTCTTCCCGTCTTTAAATAAAAAAATTAGTTACCTTTTCAACATCTGAGAAAGAGTTGAGTGATTGGTTCTGAAGAATCTCAGGTGCTGTGAAGGCTCGAAGGTCTTGGTGGGAAACACTCTCATCTGTAAATGACACATTGCCAGATGGCAACAGCAATAGAGACCATGGAGAAATGATGAAGCCAAGGGCAGTAGGATCTGTTGTGTTTACTAGTTAGACACAGGGGAAGAGAGGAAAAGGAACAATTAAAATAGACATCTCAATTAGCAGGGCTTTATTTGTATTTCTTTGATCATTTTTGATGCAAGATGGTGGTATTATTAAGCATTTCTTCCCTGCTGCCTATATACAAAGTAGTGAGGGCAGAATAAAGAATAAATCAATCCTAAGTACTGATCACACCACTGGAGGAAAGGCTCACACACCTCCACCCTAAAATGAGTACCACATATTTAAAATTGCCTTAATTTCTGAAAGCCTTGGAGGCAT
The DNA here is from genome assembly GCF_027887165.1 of Monodelphis domestica. Lineage (NCBI taxonomy): Eukaryota > Metazoa > Chordata > Mammalia > Didelphimorphia > Didelphidae > Monodelphis > Monodelphis domestica. Next base: position 267,404,495 of record NC_077232.1, read on the forward strand.
AAAAAACCTCAAAGCTAGGAAACAAAAGACATTTACCTCATAACCCACCATAAAAGGTAAGATTGGGGGTGGGGGCTTTTCTTTCTTTTACAAAACAAACAAAAAAACCTTCCCTTCTGCCTTAGAATCAATATTAGATATTGGTCCCAAAGCTGAAGGGAGGTAATGGCTAGGCATCTGAATTAACTTGCCCAAGGCCACACAGCTAGAGTATCTGAGGTTGGATTTGAACCCAGGACCTTTTTTTTCTAGGTCTGGCTCTCTATCAATTGAGCCACCTAATTACCTCATTAGGGAGGTTTTTCTTGTGAGTTGTAAGGATGACAAGTAGGTGATACAGTGAATAGAGTGTCAGACCTCAAATCAGGAAGACTGCAGTGCAAATTCAGCCTCAGATACTTCCTAGCTTTGTGATCCTGGGCAACTTTGGTAGACTCCAGTTTCCAAAATGAAGATAATAGCAGCTACTCCCAAAATTACTGTAAAAATTAAATAAGGTAAAAATTTCAAAGCACTCAGCAATAATGTGCCTGACACACAGCAGATACTAGATAAATGTTAGTTATTGTAAAATGTCACTGAAAATGGTCATCACAACAAGATGTCAGGCTCTAGAGTTGATGGAATTTAGTTCCTTTATGATTCACTATAATCAAAATTTCTCAGTGTTTAGGGTATAATTTTTTTCATCAACTACAGACTGGAATGGGAATGGATTCTTTTAGGGACTATCAATTCTTTTTCTAGATAAAATGAAAAAATTTAGGTACTTATGGCAACAACTTTCTACTCCCCAAAATGAATTTATTTTTGTCATTTTCATGACTGTATACAGAGGCCAAATGGCTGACATTCCTGGGTAAATTAAAATAAAATCTTCAGATTGTAATGTTTTCCTTTGAGAAGTGTCTTGGGTCATAAATGTAACTTTAATTTTTCACCTTTCCAAAGATTATTAATAGGTTTCAGTGATTGCCAAATGATCTAAATAGTGGTTTTGAAGGGTTAATGGAAAGTCTGTTACACTCATCTTGTTTAGTTCTGGATAGAGATAAAGGCCAGTGGGGAGGAGGAGGGGGAAGGGGCAATGCCACGATCACTAATTCATCCTGAACAGGGATCTCTCCTGGTCAGATGCCAGGCATACCTATCATGTAATATCTCCATACAAAACAGTTCAATTCTTCTATTAACTAAAGTAAAATGAACACTCTCCTTTTAGCCTACATGTAAATCAAGGTATCTGATCCAGAGATTCTACTTCATAATCAGGAAGACTTTGGTTCAAATCCTGCCACAAGCAGTATGTCCCTAGGCAAGTCACTTAACCAGTTAGTACCCAGAGCAACTCTCTAAGTAGCTAAGCAGAGACAGACTTGCTTTCAGAGTTTCCTGCATAGGGGAATCACAGGTCAGACAAATAACAATAAAAAGAAGTCAAAGTAATGAAAAATTATCTCCATCCATACTATTGTGCTGAAAGGGATAATGAACTGGAGCAATTCCATGTCAACTGGAACGACCTCCAGGAATTGATGCAGAGTGAAAGGAGCAGAACCAGGAGACCATTGTACCCGGAGACTGATACACTGTGGTACAATTGAATGTAATAGACTTTTCTATGAGCAGCAATGCAATGACCCAGGACAATTCTGAGGGACTTATGAAAAAGAACGCTATCCACAACCAGAGAAAGAACTGTGGGAGTAGAAATGCCTGAGAAAAACATATGATTTATCACATGGGTCAAGGGGATATGATTGGGGATGTAGACTCTAAGCAATTACCATACATCAACAACATGGAAATAGGTCTTAATCAAGGACACAAGTAAAACCCAGTGGAATTACTTGTTGGCTACCCTGAATGGAAGAGTAGACAAAAACTCCTCCCAAAACTTCCCTTTATAGAGGCCTCAGAATTCCAGTCAGCTTTTTGTTTGCAACTAGCTGCTCTATTAGGTTTCAATTCTACCATCATCATCATATCACTTCCATGGCAGGGGAAGGTGGAGGGGGGGGGGGGGGGATGAGGAAGAAAAGAAAGTAATTGAGGCACTTTTTAAAACGAATGGAAGTAGTTTAGGAAAAAAATGATGAAAAGCAAATGAGCTTTGAAAATAATGATGGTTTTATTATCAAATATTTTTAAACCCTTACCTTCCATCTTGGAATCAATACAAGGCAGAAGAGTGGTAAGGGCTAGGGAATGGGGGTCATGTGACTTGCCCAGGGTCACACAGCTGCACAGTGTCTGAGGCCAGATTTGAATCTAGGACCTCCGTCTCTAGGCCTGGCTCTCAATCCACTGAACCACCCAGCTCCCCCCTTATTATCAATTTTTAAAAAAGAAAGTAGTACCTAAGAGATTTGTGATTTTATGTGTCATTTTTTCCTATACAAATGCCTTTGTGTGTTTGGAGGGGGGGTGGCTTATCAATTTGGAATGAAAAATAAAATTTAAAAATACTATAAATTAAAAAAAAAAAAACCTTTGTTCAAATTTTTTGTCCTTAAGCACCTATTATATGCCAGGTGCTGGAAATATAAAGGAAAAAGATGACATTACCTTAATGTGTTTACTTAACATTCTATTGGGAGGATAACTTATAAATTGATAAGAACATAGAATGCAAAGTAATTTCAGATGGGTTGAGGGGAGTAAGTATATAGTGTCAGAAAGGTCTTCTAAAGAGCAGGGCACTTTAATTAAGTCCAGATGTAATGAGAGGTGCCAAGAGGCGGGGATGAGGAGGGAAAGCATATCAGACAGGAAGAACATCTAAGGAACCTTCAAGATCAATCCCTCATTTTATACATAAGGAAATTTGCCCCCAAATGGTTAACTTTTTCTGATAGTACACCACATATTGGTGTGTTAATGTAGGGAAGTTTGGAGAAAGGGTGAATTGGAGCAGAGATGAAAGAGCCAAGAAAATAATAACATAATGACTAAAATAATGTAAATGATAGGAACATTAAAAATAATTTAAATACTACATAATTATAACAAGCAATTACAATGTGACTCTGAAAAAGAGATAAGAAGCAAGACTTTATTGTCTAAAATTACATTCATTTACTGTGGTTTATTCATTCATTCAGTAATTCCTCCGGTCTTCCTCATTAAAATTTGAGCTCCTTGAGGACAAGGACTGTTTTTGCCTTTCTTTGTACTTGTATCCCCAGAGCTCAGTAAAGCCCAGCACACGGAAAGAACTTAATTATGAGAGAGAAGTAAAAGGATCCATATGTGTATACACATTTATAGCCATTTTTTTTTGTTGTAGTACAGAACCATAAATAAATTGGATGCCTGTCAATAGCTGAAGAAATTAATGTATATGCACGTGACAGAACATTACTGAATCATATGAAATGACAAAAGAGGTGGTTTCAGAGCCTCTGGGGAAGACAAATGATGGCAGTGACATGAAGAAAAGAAGAACAATATGTTTAATGATGACCTCACTGTAAAGAAAAACAACTGGATATGGCATCAGTTTTCAAAGTGTGGATGAGCTTGGAAAAATCACAACCTCCCTGAGCCTCAGTTTCCTCATCTATAAAATAGGGTTAGACTAGATGGCTTCTGCAGTTCTTTCACAGGATGCTAAACTGGAAGGGATCTCAGCCAGTCATTCACTGCAAGTCCAGTGCGGCCTTTATTACATCACAACTGCCTCTGTGAGCTGACCTGGAAAATTCCAGCCAAAGTCACTGAGTTGCAATGTGACTAGGGCCTGCCAGGGTCAGGTTGATCTCAATAGATACTGTTCCACAGGCCCCCAGGGAAACCCCCTGGGTTAAAGGGAACAAAACTATGAATTTAAGAGTAAACCCAGGGAGAATGGAGGGGGAAGAAATGAAAAGTGTCACTGTATTTCCTTTAATGTCTGACTTCATTGTTTAAAAAAATTTCTCCTACGGTAATTAAAAGAAATAATTTAAGAAATGTAATTTTCTTTCCAATTCTGTGCTTAGCCCTTTCTTCTATCCCTTCCCCCACTCCCCAAAGCCTAGGGCCCAATGAAAAGTTACCTAATGTCAGAGCCACATTTCATCACCAGTATTTCGACCTTCAGGGAAATTTGATACCTGTTATCCAAAAAACCTCACAATAGCATTTTATTTTTGTATTTTCTATAAAGATACTAAACTTGCAGAACTTTAAAGAAAATTCAAGGTTCCAAGGATACTAAAACTAGAATCTAAAAGATTCTTTGTGAATATCCATCCACTCTGCAAGCATATTTCCAAAACTAACCTGAAGGAGAAGCATAACTAAAAGTAGTCAGGTACAATCTAATTAATCAGTTTTGTTGAATGCTTGCTCTCTCTCTGCCTCTGTCTCTCTCAAACACACACATCTGGGTTCTTTTTTTTTTTTTTAAACCCTTACCTTCCATCTTGGAATCAATACTGTGTATTGGCTCCAAGGCAGAAGAGTGTTAAGGGCTAGGCAATGGGGGTCAAGTGACTTGCCCAGGGTCACACAGCTAGGAAGTGCCTGAGGCCAGATTTGAACCTAGGACCTCCCATCTCTAGGCCTGGCTCTCAATCCACTGAGCTACCCAGCTGCCCCCAGAACATCTGAGTTCTTAGCACATCTAAGTGCCTTATAAATTGCTTATTGATTGACTAAAAAATCAATCTGTAGACACAACAAAATAACTCACAACAACATATAAGCAATATAAAAAAAATGGATATTAAGTATTAAAGTTTTTTTAAAGAAATTTTAATTTTTTAGAAATTTTATTTAGAAAGAAATTTAGAAATTTTAAAGAAATTTCTAGCTTAAATAGTTACAAGACAACTGTGGTATGCTGGGGTTTTTTGCTGAGGTTTCTGATTATGTTAAAAATCTTATCTTTATAATGTAAACTATAATTAAAGTATAATTTGGTGTGAGATATAAGCACCACATATTTTTCTTGCTTAATTTTGGCTCCATTTCCAATTTGTTTTCAAGTTTTTTACTTGTTCAATTCTTCTTCTTTTTTTAATCCTTACCTTTCCTCTTAGGATCATTACTGAGTATGGGTTCCAAGGCAGAAGAGTGGTATGGATTAATCAGGATTAAGTGACTTGCCCAGGGTCACACAGCTAGGAAGTGTCTAAGGCCAGATTTAAACCCAAGACCTCCAGTTTGTGAGCCTGGCTCTCAATCCACTGAGCCATTTAGTTGCCCCCTACTTGTTCAGTTATAAAATTTTTCCTACCAATCAGTAAAACATTATTTAAATCTTCTTTTATTCCATCAAAAAAAATAATAATCTCAGCATCTAAACATGTCCAAACAATACTTTGAAACCACTGGAATTCTATAAGGGTTTCAGATCAGTGAGGAATCTAGTAGTTTTTATTTTGCTGTGTTAACTGCCAGATTCTTGAAGAAATTCCAGACTGTAGCTTAAAACAAAACCCTTATTTTGTTTGCAAACAATGCTGACAATGCAAACAATGTGCTTCAGAAAAACTGATTCTTAGAGGAAAGGCCAGCAAGCAGGAAGGTGGAGTTTTGGGAACAGAGACAATTTGATGACCTTTGATTATTTCTCTGGTAACTAATCTCTCATAAACCAATTGACCATAGCAGCTGGCATCAGGGAGGGAATAACAGCATTTTCAATAGAATTTTCAAAGTAAAAAAACATCTGAATTTTGTGGGGTTTTTTACCACTCATCTTAGGTCCCTTCTCACTGAACTCTTCAGATGTGCACACACATATATTCCTCTGATATAATAAGCCTCTAGGCTCCTGTTAAAGAGTTGCAAGGTTGGTGGGGGTAGGGGGTGGGCAGGGTTTAGTCTCTTCTAATCTCCCTTTCCATTCCCTTTGCTACAAGAAAATCCAAAAAGAACATTAAACAATATATTATTGTGGGTCTGCATTTCCTAGAGAGCAGGTAACAATGAAATTCTTTAAGCTAGCTACAGTATCTATTACATTAGGCAAACTTCTTACACTACCTGCACCTCCCCCTCCCACTAGCCTTTGCTGATCTCATCAACTCTCATGGTTTGTAGATAACTAGATTTGTATATCTAGCCTTAGTCTCCCTCCACAGTTAAATTCCCAATCCTAGTTCATTTATTCAACAATTTAAGTTGGGCAAAACACTTTACATATCTCTAGACTTATCCTCCAAACTTTTCTATTTCTGTTGATGAATTAATCATATTTCCTGTTATCCTGGTTCATGATTTCAGAGATATCCTATAGTCCTCACTCTTCCTTATCCACATATCCAGTCAGTTGCCATGAAAGTCCCATCTCCCATCACTATAAACTATTGACATTCTTCCATGGGGAAAAAAAACAAACAGTTTTATCAGTATTAGGGTGATGGCTAAGCATATACATGGACAGAGGACATGGGTATGAATTGACTATGATGGGATGATACTTTTAAAAAAATTGGGGGGCAGTTAGGTGGCTCAGTGGATTGAGACTTCTTAGCTGTGTGATGCTGGGAAAGTCATTTAACCCCATTGCCTATCCTATACCACTCTCTTCTGCCTTGGAACCAATACATATTATTGATTCTAAGACAGTAAAAAAATTTTTTTAATAAAAATAAAAATGAGGGGTGAGAAAGATGGATACATTGGGAGGAGGAAGGGAAAGGTAGAATGGGTTAAATTATCTCACATAAAAGAGAAATAAAAGCTTATTCAATGGAGGGGAAGATGGGGGAGTAGTAGTGGGCAACACTTGAACCTTACTCTCATTGAAAATAACACACACTCAGATGAGAAGGAAGTAGAAGGGAAGAGAATAGGGATGGGATGACAGAAGAGAGGATGGACTGGGAAAGGGAAAGTCAGAAGCAAAATATCTTCGAGGAGGCCCAGGGAGAAAGGAGAATGAGAAAAGGATAAATGAAGGGGCGAGGGGGCGCAGTGCAAGGAAACAGGATAGGTGTAGCTGACCAGAAGTTACAAAATATTCTTACCTGGGTTGACCACCTGAAAGAGAAGCTGGGGACTCTGGGACTGAGGGAAATATGGCTTGATGGGTTTAAAGATTAAGATAGGGAAGACAAAGAGAGGGTAAAGAAAATAACAAAAACTCAGGGTTCTTCAGAATAACTTCCAGTCTGTCCATTGCTCCTCTAATGGTATGATAGTGAACTACAAATGAATTCAGTTTTACTGAGGTTTCAAGGAATGGGGAAAGGGAGATAGTTAAAGTGACATGAGAATTTAACATCAGCTTGGTAAACGACCACAAAATGAAAGATGGAGGCTAAGACAATGTAGTAGCCAGCACCCAGCCCAGAGGTTCATTTGATCTTTAGACTACAGGTATGGGGAGGACACAGAATATCACAAGATATGAGTCCCAATTCATCTCAATGATCCAGAAATCAATTATGTGAAATATTAGAAATATATTCATAAAGTCTGATACATGAGTACATTGCTCATAAGAGTCAGCTACTGAATTCATCTTTAATATTTTCATGATTTGTATATATCTGGAACCCCACATAGGGAATAGAATGGAGGGAAATACATGTTAATCATAAGTGAAAAAAATTCACAGTAATTATCTTTTATAAAGGCCTCATTTCTCACTATACATAGAATTGAGTTGAATTGTCACAAATACAAGTAATTTCTTAATGGATAAGTGGTCAAAGGATGTGAAGAGGAAGTTTTCAGAGGGAGGCATAAAGACTGTATATAGTCATATGGAAAAAAATGCTCTAAATTGCTATTGATAAGAGAAATGCAAATTAAAACCACTCTGAGATAAGACCTCAGATATATCAGTTTTCAGACCTCACATCTATCAGTTTTAAGAAGACTGGGAGAAAAGATGAGTAGAAACCAATGGTCTAAAATTCTTTTTTGTTGTTTTTCAGTCATTCTGTCATGTTCGACTGTTCATGGTCCTTTGGACCAAGGCACACAAAGCCCTTATAATGCTTTACTATCTCCTGGTCTGTCCAACCTCATGTTCATTGCTTCCATGATACTATTTATCTCATTCTCTTGCCAGCCCCTTTTCCTTTTGCCTTCAATCTTTCCCAACTAAAGGGTCTTTCCATTGAGTTCCCTAAAAACTACGATCCCCAGCAAAATGATAATTCTGAGCACCCTACTCACTTCCTGATGACACAGACAGGATATAAATTTGGTGTAGCCTGGCCTTGCATGCTTTTTCCTTCCTGTGATGGCTTTGGTGGACAGGAATTTTTGAGCAGGTAGAAAAACTTGGTCACATGGTTCTATTTTATCAAATAATAAACTTTATAAAAATAATACTTGAAGTATTGCACATTAATTTAAAACCTGTAGTATTTAAGCTTCAGCTTCAGTAGTTGTCCATCCAATGAATAGTTCTAATCAGTTTTTAAAACGACTGATTTGATCTCACTGCTGACTCTCAAAAGATTTCTTGAGCCCAACAACAGTATTCAACTATCTTTAAAATTCAGCTCTCATAGACATATTGCTACTAGAAAAACCATAGCTTTCACCATATGGATCTTTATTAATAAGGTGATGGCTCTGCTTCTTAATGTGCTCTCAAATTCACTATAACTTTCCTTCCAAGAAACAAGTGTCTTTTAATTTTGTGGTTGTAGTCACCATCTGCAGTAATCTTTGAGCCCAAGAATGTGAAATCTGACACTGCTTCCATTTCTTCTCCCACTATTTACAAAGAGGTGATGAGACCAGTTGTCAAGATCTTTAGGGTTTTTTTTCCATGATGAGCTTCAAGCCAGTTTTTATACTCTCCCCTTTTACCCTTAGCAAGAGGTTTCTTAACTCTTCCTTACTTTCTGTTCTCACAGTGGTATCATCCACACATGAGATTATTGAAGTTTCTCCCAACCGCCTTAATTCTAGTTTTGGATTCATCCTGCCTGACATTTTACATGATATACTCTTCATGTAAGTTATATAAAAAAATACAGCATTTGTTCTATTCCTTTCCCAATCTTAAAACAATCAGTTGTTTCCTATTCAGTTCTAAGTCTTGCTTCTTAATTCATTTACAGGTTCCCTTGGATGATCTGTTATTCCCATCTCTTTGAGGACTTGTCACATTGAAACAAAAATCAAATCAATAAGTATGCCAGGAGTACCAACAATGAAGTATGCTTCCCAACTCACTTCAAAAGTGGTAGACTATACACAAATATTGAGACATACTTTTTCAGATATTGTCTATGTTTTGACTTGGTTGTAGTTATTTGCTACCAGGGGAAAGTCCTTTTGAGGGGTCTGAGTCAGTAGGAAGTGAAAGCAACATTTAAAGAAGGAAAGGGGGAGAATGCCTATCAATTGCAGAATGTCTGAATGAGTAATGATATAAGATTATGATGGAATACTTTTGAACTATAAGAAGTGCTGAAAGGGATAGTATCAGAAAAACCTGGGAAGGGTTACATGAACTAATGCAATGAGAGCTGAGCAGAATCAGCAGAACATTGTACACAGTAATTGCAATAGTTTAAGGATGATTAACTATGAAAGACTTAGCTACTCTGATTAAGATAATGAAAATCAATCTATGCCAAATGTCCCATATTACTAATAATTTGAGTAATGCAAATTAAACAACTCTGAGGTTCTTCCATATTACATTGATCACATTACAAAGATGTAAAAAAAAGTGTTATTTTCAATAGCATGTTTTAGAATTGTTTGATGTTCTTTTCCTTTTTTGTGATTCTTTATAAACACTGTGGTACCTTTACACACCTTGAGTTTAATTTGTTCCAGGGCCAAGCTTGTAACTCAATTTGCTCTTATGCCAAATCAAATTTCTCCATTTAAATTAATGGAAATGCAATTAATCCATTCTAGCTCCCCCCCAAAAAAAATTTCTTTTATAAGATTTTAAACAAGAAAATGTAGTTTAAAAATAACAAATAGATATATTTCTAGATAATAAGAATGTAAAGAAATAAACTTGCTTATGGAATTATTTACCTTCAAGGTCAAGCAAAGATGCTGGCAGAGAAAAGTTTTCATTTCATGCACTAGCTTAACATAACCTACTCTTTACACAGACATCACTACATTTAAATGCAAAATTGACCTTACACATTATGTATGTAACTTTATTGCTAAACTTAATTGTTATTTTTTTACTTTACTTATCATACTGTTCTTCATTGAATTTTGGCTGTTTTGCCACACTTGCCTCGATTTCACTTAGAGGCCATTTCAACAAAAACCTTTCCATGGAAGTTTATTTCTTCCTCTCTTTCAGAACGTTTTGATAATGTGTGAAATAAGCATCATTACAAAGCTCCAACACACAACTTGTTGCAACTTTTTATGGATGTGTCTTTTCAATAAGCTTTAATTTTTCTGAAACCTCAATATTTCCCGATTACCTCATCTACCTCAGACTCCTCCCCACTAACTTCCTGCAAAACCTCCATATGCTGCTACTCTAACTCCTTCAATTACTCCATTATCAAGACCCATGGTTAAAAGTTAATAAATTTGCCCACATGTGGGAAGCCATCATACCCCCCCCATCTGTGTGACAGAGTCACAGTTGGGGAAATGGAGACTGCAAAGCAGCCCCCAGAAAATATGACACCCATGGAACTTTCTCTATATGACTTCTTTCTCTAACTTCCCTTACTAATGTAATTGTTATGAGAGCAAATACATACATGTCCCACTTTAACCCCCTTGGAATAGTATCCCAAAAAGATTACATTCACAGAATTAAAACCCAAAGATCACTACCCATTACCCTTCCTTTCTTTCTCTTAGCAGAGGTACATTCAGAGGCCCCATACCAAATGTTAGCCAAACACGCAAGCCTCAATCCATCATTCCTCTGAAACACAAGTTACAGACACACTTTGCTGGTTTGTTATGTTTACCATAACCAAGCAACTTTGCCAGGTGCTTGAATGAAACACAAGAAAAATGCAACTTGGAAATTGAGGAAATTCCAATTCTGGTCTACTTTGTTACCCTCTAACCCTGTACCTAGCTACAAAATGTTTTATTACTCATCTCCTAAGTAATTGTGATTGATTGTGAAAGCTGATCAAAAACAACAATGATTCTACTAGCTGGTCATCCCATAGGTCAGGGGGAACTAACCTCCAGATCATCCTGTTTATGTCATTCATCTATTTCTGTTATAGCAACAATGTTGAATTGACTATCTCCTTAGGCTTAACGTTTGTTGTTAGGTTCTATGGAAACACATATGTTGAGAATGAAATTGTGTGCCAGAAAAGTATGTACTCACTGGACCTATAAAATAAATGCAAACCCTGTGTGATGCCTAAACACAGGATTGAGCATACAGTCTCTCAACACTTATTCAACTGACTGCCACACCTAGACAGAGGACCCTAAACCTTGAGAGACCACAGCCTCAGCTCTCTAAACCCAAAAAACTGATAATGAAGCCAGAAATAAAGAAAACAAAAGCAATTCAATACAGATACTCTCACAGCCAGATAAGCACTAAACTAAACAAGACAGCCTGCTGTAACTTGTGAAACCAAACATTTAGCAGGCTATCTAGTGGAGGGTGGCAGAAGTTCATGATGTGACTTAAAGGTGCTTGTGTATCAAAGTACCACTATATATTTCTATCATTAGATATTTCCCTATTATATGTAAAAAAAAATTAGCATTAATTTTTGACATTTTGAACTCTAGTTTTCTCCATCCTTGCCCACCACCCAGAGAAGGCAAGCAGTTTGCTATTGATTATACATGTGAAGTCATGGCAAATGTAATTCCATTAGCCACACTGCAAAAGAAAAAGTCAAAAAAAATTTTTTTCATCATGGATCCTTTGGAATTGTCTTATATCTCTTGTTATAGCAGACCCTACACATGTGAAAATCTTAACGAATCATTTCATAACTTTTGCTGTGGCCCTCAGCTGACTGACAAGGGAATATATTTATGGCAACACTAGAATAGTCTGTTAGTGGAGAAGATGTGTGATCATTTTGCCTATTTTCTAATCAGTGAAGTTTACAAAAAAATGATTTTTTTAAACCTTTACCTTCCATCTTAGAATCAATACTGTGTATTGATTTCAAGGCAAAAGAATGGTAATGACTAGGAAATGTGAGTTAAGGGACTTGCCCAGGGTCACACATCTAGTGTCTGAGGCCAGATTTGAACCTAGTCTTTAAGCCTGTTTTTGACAGTCTCTTGAAAGACTCCACTGTAAGATCATCTTCAAATAAGTAGCCATCATGATTTTATTCTGACTCCTCTTTTTTTTGTCTATACTCTTTCTCAGTGATTGCAACAACTTTCTTGAGTTCAAATTATCATGCATTCCCAAATCCAATTATTACCTGAACTCTAATCTCCTAACCAGTTGTTTTCATTTTTATCTCCAGTACTTAGCCCAGTGTCTTGCACATAGTATAATCACTTTAAAATAAATAGGTAATCTGGCTTCATATACTTTCTAGATGTGTGATACTGAGCAAGTCATTCATCTTCTATTGCCTAGCCCTTATTGCTCTTCTGCCTTGGAAGCAATAATTACCTAGTATGGACTCTAAGACTCTAAATAAGGGTTTAAAAAAATTTTTTTAATTGTATGTTGTCAAACATGAAATGTACTGGTTAGTTTTGCCAAACTGTTGCTAATCGAGTTTTTAATTTAAAATTTTAGTTTTTACTTTGATATTTTTTTATAATTTTGATACTTCAAAATTTGAAATGCTTAATCTTTTAGAAAAGATAACTTAATAGAAGTTACGGCATATATTTGGAAATAAATGATATAAAAAATACATATATATATATAGAGAGAGAGAGAGAGAAACAAACTATGTTCAACAAATGATTAAATTCATTCCCCTCCTTTAAGTAGAACCATGAAAACTAAAGGTACAGAAATAGTATCTAAGGCAAGTTATCTAACCCACTTATTTTGTCAAAAAGCTTTGCATAACCATTTTGTTACAAGTCAGTGTTCCTATCCAACTGAATAGGAAAGGAAGAAAAGATCGTGGAGCTAAAAAACAAAAGGCAAAAAAAAAATTTCCCCTAAGTTATGTTTGATACTTTGATAAACAAAGAATACCTTTTCTGAATAATTCCTGAAGACTTTCGGCACTTTGACTTAATACAGCCCATATTTCTTCCTCTTGCAGTGGTCCTCCTCGAACCTCCAAAGCCTCAGCTAATGACACATGCATATTATCTAGAAAAGAAAAATAGACAATTTTCACAACTGCCCTACAACTACATTGTCTTTTTAATAAGTAAAAGCTCTACTAAGTGAGTCAATGAATCACCAAAATTTCAAATCTAATTAAACATCAAAAACCAACATAAATATATAATGGAAAGTATAATTATGTACATAATTATAGTTACAATTTTTTAAAACTTTTTGACTTGCCCAGGGTCACATAACTAGGATGTGTCTGAGGCCAAATTTGAACCCAAGATCTCCCATGTGTAGGCCTGGCTCTCATCAGCTGAGCCATCTAGTTGACCCTAATAAATATCTATGTTGCTGGGTTTTTTTTTTTAATTTTATTTAGTCAATTTAGAACATTATTCCTTGGTTACAATAATCATATTCTATCCCTTCCCTCCTCCACCTTTCCCGCAGCCAACTCGCAATTTCACTGGATATTACGTGTCCTAGATCAGAACCTATTTCTATGTTGTTGATGTTTGCATTAAGATGATCATTTATTTTTTTTATATATTTATTTAGTCAATTTAGAACATTATTCCTTGGTTACAATAATCACATTATTTTCCTCCCTCTCCTCCCCCTACCCTTCCCACATTGGGTATTACTTGTGACCTTGATCAGATCCTATTTCCATGTTGTTGATGTTTGCACTAGGATGTTCCTTTAGAGTCTAATCCCCAACTGGAACAACCTCCAGGAAGTGATGCAGAGCAAAAGGAGCAGAACCAGAAACCAACAACATGGAAATGGGTTCGAATCAAGGACACATGTGATACCCAGTGGAATCATGTGTCGGCTATGTGAGGGGTGAGGGGAGGAGAGGAAAAGAAAATGATCTTTGTTTCCAATGAATAATGTTTGAAAATGACCAAATAAAATAAGGTTTAAAAGGGGAAAAAAATAAAAAAATTTTAAAAATAGAGTCTACATCCCCAATCATATCCTTATAGACCCATGTAATCAAGCAGTTGTTTTTCTTCTGTGTTTCTAATCCCACAGTGTTTCCTCTGAATGTGGATAGTGTTTTTTCTTGTAGATTCCTCCAAGTTGTTCAGGATCACTGCATTGCCACTAATGGAGAAGTCCATTACATTCGACTGTGCCACAGTGTATCAGTTTCTGTGTACAATGTTCACTTGGTTCTGCTCCTCTCACTCTGCATCAATTCCTGGAGGTTGTTCCAGTCCCCATGAAATTCCTCCAGTTCATCATTCCTTTCAGCACAATAGTATTCCATCACCAACATATACCACAATTTGTTCAGCCATTCCCCAATTGAAGGGCATCCCCTCATTTTCCAGTTTTTTGCCACCACAAAGAGCTATGAATATTCTTGTACGTGTCTTTTTCCTTATTATCTCTTTGGGGTTGCTGTTGTTAATGAATACTTTGGTTTTTTTTTTAAACTTAAAGTATTTTTCCATGGTTACATGATTCATATTCTTTCCCTCCCCCCTTCTCAACAAGCAATTCCACTGGGTTATACATGTTTTATCACTCAATGTTTATTTCCATATTATTCATTTTTTAATAGAGTAATCTTTTAAAAACCAAAACCCTGGGGGCAGCTGGGTAGCTCAGTGGATTGAGAGTTAGGCCTAGAGATGGGAGGTCCTACGTTCAAATCTGGCCTCAGACACTTCCCAGCTGTGTGACCCTGGGCAAGTCATTTGACCCCAATTGCTTAGCCCTTACCATTCTTCTGCCTTGAAACCAATACAGAGTATTGACTCCAAGATGGAAGGTAAGGGTTTAAAAAATAAATAAATGAAGGAATGAATAAGTGAATAAATAAATAAATAAATGAATGAATAAATAAATAAATGAAAGCCAAAACCCCATATCCAATACCCATATAAAGAAATGATAAATCAAATGTTTTCCTGCTGCATTTCTACTCCCACAGTTCTTTCTCTCAATGTGGATGGCATTCTTTCTTATAAGTCCCTACCTAACAAATATCTTTTTAAAACCACAGTTTGACAATAAAGAAACAGGCTCTAGGACCATAGGTGTAGCACTATAAAGGGTCTTCAGAAGACTGTATGGCAAGTCTCCAAAAATTTTAGATGAGGAAACTAAGGCCCAAGAAAGCTAAAAATATTAGCTCAATGTAGCAGAAAAACTCTAAGAATTTTCATATGAAGAATTCAAACATAACCTCTTCAGAGTAATACTTCCAGCTGGATTGACTGAGCAAGCTACAAGGTCCCACACATCTATTCCAATAAAACCCCAAATTTTTCACTAGACTGTGATCAGAAATCCCAAGTAGAAACAGCAATGACTTCTATCACTAGAGTTACCAAAAAAGAAGTCATCCAATATTCTTCAAGTAATATGAAAGTAGGATGCCCACAAAGACAATGCCAAGAAAGGTAAACAAGCCCTTTGCCTCCCAGTAATACCAGAAAAGGGTCATAGTCACATATCTGTATAAGGGTCTTGACAGCATAGAAGGACAACAGCAATCAATGCAAGCCAGTCAGTCAGCAGAAAAAACAAAAAGGATTCCCTCACTGAACAGAGGTCAATGGTACCTCCATGACCTAGAACAGTTATGGCAAACTTATGGCACAGGTGCCAAAGATGGCATGCGGAATGCTCTTTGTAGGAACATGGCCTCCCCTGACCAGTTCATTACTAGAAAGGCAGAAGGACTTGGGTAGAAATGAAATGCCTTCTCCCCCTCTCCATAGCATAGAGCCTGACTATTTTTTCACATTATACACTCCTCTGCCCAGTAGCCCAATGGGAGCATACAGGGGAGAAGGTGATTACAGGTGGCAGAGCTGGAAGGTAACAGAGAAGTTGGGCCACTCCCCTCCCCACTTCTATACTAATAGAGGATATTCTTCTTTCACCTGCCCTTTCTCCCAACAGCCCAAAGCGAACTCTTTCACCTTCCCTTGTGTGAGATAAGGAGGATGGGGGCATGCCCAGCCTATTGTGGGGAGGGGCTCAGCAAAGGGTCTCTAGGGGTCGGGCACAGCACTTGGACTACAGGGGTGGAGTTGGGGTGGGGCCTGGCACTGTCTCTAAAAGTTTTGCCATCACTGCCCTAGGGGGTCATAACATTAGGAAGGGGAGATAAGCATAGGAAATTAAGAGACCTTGAGAGAGAGTAAGGCACATCATCCCATCCGAAAGCACAACAGATTGCAGAGTCTAAATTGTGACACAAAGCTATAATTCAGGAAATAAAGCGGAAGAGATGAGTATATCAAAGAAAACAAGAACCACTATATAAAAATTATTGTAAAACTAGAGAATTCCCCCCAAATAATAATTCTGTAACAACTGGAAGCCAAGATTCAAAGGAAACTATTATTTTCCATAAATATATGGCAAGAATACATAGAAAGGGAAAACAAGAGATGAAAAATGAAATGAAAGCTCATAAGGAAAGAATTAAAACAATAAAAGTCCAGTAACAGTCTTTGAAACTAGGATAGAGTTAACATTAATAAGGAAATTAGAATATAATCAAAAGATTAAAAAAACTGAATCATGAAATGTGATTTTTTTAAAATCTGGAGAAAAGGTGGAAGAGACTTTAAGAGATAATTTAATAATCATTGGACTATCTGAAAACTACTATTTAAAAATAACCTCAAAAATTAGACATTGTATTTTTAAAAAGTATAAATAAAAACAGTCCAGATATGTTAGAATCAGATGGCAAAATATAGAAAAAAAAATCATGAAGGAAACATCAGAAGGTAAAGTCCATTAATGTCATAATCCAAATCCAGAGTACTCATATCTACTACAAAAAAAAAAAATACATTAAGCACTAAGAAAGAAGCAGTTCAAGTATTAAAGAATCACAGTCAGGATAATACAAGACCTTCTCTAAACACAAAAAAAGGGAGTTTAGGATACAATATGCCAAAAGGCAGAAGAGATGCTTGCAACCAAGAATAACTGACACCTGGTAAATCCAAGGTTACAGAAAGGGGTAGGAGAAACACATTTTTAATGGAACAGAAGATCCTGAAGATTTTCTGATTAAATGACCAATATTTCTTTATAGTAATTTTGAAATACAAACATAAAACATATTTTTAAAAACCTAGACAGGTCATTTTTTTGGAGTAACTGTTGGAGGCTGTGTTTCTGTATATATGTATGTGTGTTTTTAAACATTCTGAGGGAGGTAAAGAAAAAATTTTCAAAACCTCAATGATGTTAAAGGGTATTAAGAGAGTTTAACAAGAAAAAAAAAAGGCATGGGAGAATACATCATTGCAGGAAGGACAAAAAAAGGGGGTAGCATTTGCTATGTGTGAATTCTGTGGGGAAAAAGATGGGTTTAAAAAGTATATAAAAGGGGCAGTTAGGTGGCTCAGTGGATTGAGAGAACCAGACCTAGAGGCAGGAGGTCCTGAGTTCAAATTTTACCTGAGTTTCAAATTTACATAAACACCTCCTAGGTGTGTGATCCTCAGTAAATCATTTAATTGCCACTGACCTACCTCTTACCTCTCTTCTGGCTTGGAACCAATACACAGTATTGATTCTAAGATGGATTCTAAGATTTTTTTAAGTATATAAACATATAAGAAGGAATAGAGGGGGAAAGCCATAAGATAAGCCTTATCTGAACTGGTCAAGAAAGGTAGAAAATGAAATGCTTATAAATTGGGAATGACTGAACAAATTGTAGTACATGGATGTATTATTGCACCATAAGAAATGATGTAAGAATTGCAATGAATCCTAGGTAGTATGAACTGATGCTGAGTGAACAAAACCAGAAGAAATTTTATGTAAGGATGACACCATAAAGAAAAAACAATTCTGAAAAACAAAAGGACACTGATCAATGTAATGATTATCTCCCATTAATAAGACTGGGGTCTCACAGGTCTTCAAAATCATCATCCAGTCCATTTTCAGGTTGGAACTGAGGCCAAGACGAGTTAAATAACTTATCCAAGGACATATAAACAAATGGCTGAGTCAGAACTTGAATCCAGATCCTGTGACTCCAGAATCACTTCCCTTCTTGTGCTATACCAACACTACAAGAGTTGTTCTCTATTTGTTTAGTGGAACTTGCTAGATTTTAGGACACAGGTCCTGGGTTCAGGTTCCAGCTCTGTCCCTTCCTACCTCTGAGACCTTAGTTGCCTGACTCTCTGGTTCCTCAAAATGAGGACCTGCAGAGCCATGAGATTAAAGCAGCAGAATAAAAAGAGCCAGTAGCCCAGCAAACAAGTACTCTGGCACAACCTGTGCCCAAAGAGCTAGAGAAAATGCCCCAGGCTGAATCCTAATCATGAAATCCAAGAGGAAAAAAAAAAACCTAAAATGAATCTTATGTCTAGACCAGAAGAGTAGAAAGAGGCAAATGAAAGACTGTAAATGAAAGTGGGTCTAGCCAGGGGTCTGCCCTGTGGAAGATTTTAGCCCACAGAAACTGAAAGAGGTAGAAAGCTGTAAGCCAGGGCAAGAAGATGCCCCAGACTTGAAAGGAGGACTCTGTTGATGTCACTAACTACACAGTGCCAGGGCAGACTGAAGACTTGTACCAGAGTGGTGGTCCAGAGTGAAGTGTGATCCCGAAGGAACAAGTTTGGAAGCAGAGTAGCTATGTTCTAACCTAAGGATTGAAAGTCCCAGGCTTTGTCCCAGTCTGAAGCCTGCAGTGGAAAAACCAGGACAGGATTCACAGACCAAAGGGATTCTTCTTCAGTTGTCAGTTCAGTGGAGGATTTAGGGGTGGGGAGGTGAAGGATGGAAGTGAGGAACAAATATTACCTACGTGCCAGATAACTGTGTTAAGCATTTAATATCATCACAACAACTCTCTGAAGTAGGCATTATTAATATGAACTTTTTACACTTCAGGAAACTAAGGCATCAAGTGACTTGGAAACATAGAAAATAATAATCAGAGGTCAGAAGTAAAATCTCCAACTCCAAGTATGGCAACAGTTTTGCTCAAAGTCAAACCCAGGTCAAGAACTTCCAGACCAATCCTCCTTGTCTGTTCACCAAACTTTTCGTGTATCAGATCACTTTGAGAGCATGAAAAGCTTGCAAGTACCCAGTCTATATAGCCTGAAGATCCTGGCATAATATAATACTCAACATATGAAGGAACTAACAGAAGCATCCGAGAAGATAAAAGTTTGGACTAGATATGTGGCCCCAGGAGTGTGTAGAATCCATACCCAAAACAAAGTATTAATCCAGGAAGTAGGGTATGAGAATGAATAAACTAAAATGGAATCCCAACATAAATATCTATTATGATGACAAGTAAGATAAAGACACAAACCCAGAAGAGAATTCCAAAACACATACAAGCAAAGGTTCAAGGAAAACACAACTTGGTTGTAAAAGTCCAACCAGAATTCTTAAAAAAGATGAAGTTGTTTTTTTTTAAGAGTCGAAATGGCTTTAAAAAGCAAATGCAAGAACTGAAAGGAAAATTGGAAAACTATGAAAGAACTAGAATGAGAAGTAACAGTTTAGAACAATAAGTATAAAACCTATCCCCCAAAGACAAAAACTCCCTAAAAATTAGAATGAATCAATTAGATGTTAATTATTCTATGAGACAACAAGAAATGTTAAAACAAAGTCAGTAAACACAAAAAGAAGAAGAAATTCTAGAGGTATCTCCATTGCAAAAACAATTGAATTGAAAAAGAAAATAAAAAAGTAATTTAAGAATCACTGGAGAGGGAAGCTGGGTAGCTCAGTGGATTGAGAGCCAGGCCTAGGGATGGGAGGTCCTAGGTTCAAATCTGGCCTCAGACACTTCCCAGCTGTGTGACCCTGGGCAAGTCACTTGACCCCCATTGCCTAGCCCTTACCACTCTTCTGCCTTGATACACAATATCAATTCCAAGATGGAACATAAGGGTTAAAAAAAAAAAAGAATCACTGGACTTCCAACTGGGGATTGGCTGAACAAATTGTGGTATATGTTGGTGATGGAATACTATTGTGCTCAAAGGAATAATGAACTGGAGGAATTCCATGTGAACTGGAACAACCTCCAGGAATTGATGCAGAGCGAAAGGAGCAGAACCAGAAGAACATTGTACACACAGAGACTGATACACTGTGGTACAATCGAATGTAATGGACTTCTCCATTAGTGGCAATGCAGTGATCCTGAACAACCTGGAGGGATCTATGAGAAAGAACACCATCCACATTCAGAGGAAAAACTATGGGAGTAGAAACACAGAAGAAAAACAACTGCTTGATTACATGGGTCTATGAGGATATGATTGGGGATGTAGACTCTAAATGATCACCCTAGTGCAAACATCAACAACATGGAAATAGATTTTGATCAAGGACACATGTAAAACCTGGTGAGAAGGGGTGGGGTGAGGGAAGGGAAAGAATATGATTCTTGTAACCAAGGAAAAATGTTCTAAATTGACTAATTAAATAATTTTTTTTTTTAATTACTGGACTACCTGAAATGCATGTCCAATAAGAAAAACCCAAATCTCAATCCAAATTCAAAATAACTTCAACTCAGGAAAGTGGAATTTTTTTTAAAAAGCATAAAAGAAAACCCAGCTAAAATCCAGAGCTTCTAGGTCAAAGAAAAACGCTGTAAGCAGCCGGAAGGAAAGAATTCCTGTACCAACAAGCCACAGTCAGGAACACATAGAATTTAGAAGGCACCATTATTAATGTTCTAAAAAGCAAAAGGCACTGGCTCACAATCAAAAATAGCTCACCAAAATTTAGTAGAATCCAATTGGGAAAAATGGGAACTTTCAATGAAATTCTAGCTTTCTAATCATTCTTGTTGAAAAGACCAGACCTGAGAATATGAAACCTCAAACACAAATGCAGAAAACCAGGTATATCATGTCCATTATTGCAAATACAATGTAATGAAAATGATATTTAATAAAAGGCTACTTAGAAAAATATTAATTGGAAACCAAAATTCTAAAGAATTTATGGGTCAAAGAGCAAATCACAAACAATAAACAATTTCACAAATCATAATGGCAACAATGACACAACATACCAACATTTTGACATAAGTACATAGAAAATACCAACAAAACTAACTTTATAGGAAAATGTATTTCCCTAAACATCTTTCATCAATAAATGATGACCTTTTTAGATGACTAAAAAGAGCAACAAATTTTAAAACTCCAATTAAACACCAAAACCAAAATCCTGAAAATCAAAGATAATAGTAACAAAATTAAAGCAAAAAACTGAATTAATAAATAAAATGAAGAGTTGTTTTGTTTTGTTTTCAACAGATACATATACAATACAAATACACAACATTTACATAATTATTTCAATATGAACAGGGCACTAGGTTTAGACACAGGAGAAAACCCAGTTAGATAATTCATAGTCTGCCTTCAATAAGGTTTCAAATTGCTAATTCTGAGGAAAATAAAATAAAACAAAACAAAACATTTGTCCAGATCTACCTCTCCCTTAGCAAATCTCTCTTCCTTTTCATAGCTAAATTCTCTAGAAAAAGCTGTGGACATCTGTCTCTACTTCCTCATTTTCCACTCATGTCTCAACCCCTAGCTATCTTGACTTCTTCAAGTGAAACAGGTTTCTCCAAGGAAGAGCTATGATTTCGTGATGACTATGTATACTGAAATTGGTTTTCTTTTTTCCTTTTTCAATAAAGGTGGAGAAGAAAAATAAAAGCTTATTTTTAAATTGTCATATTTTAAAATACATAAAAATATTTTTTAGTTGAATGAACTAATAGGAGAAAGGGAATAAGCATTTACATAGTGCTTACTATGTGCTGGGACATGGAGCAACTAGGTGGAACAGTGAATATAGTGCCAGGCCTGAAGTTAGGGAGATTCAGCTTGCTGATTTCAAACCTGGCCTCAGACACTTATTAGCTGTGTGACCCTGCACAAGTCACTTAACACTGTTTGCCTCAGTTTCCTCATCTATAAAATGGAGAAGGAAATGGCAAATCACTCAAGTATCTTTCCCAAGAAAACACCAAATGTGGTCATGAAGAGTCAGAAACTGAACAACATGCCAGAAACTGTGCTAAGTATTTTATAAATATTATCTCGTTTGATGCTCACAACCTTGTAAGGCAAGTTGCTCTTACTATTCCCAATTTAAAGTTGAGAGAAATGAGACATTTAGTAACTTGCCCAGGGTCACACAACAAATAAGAGTCTAAGGCTGGATATGAGTCTTCCTGACTCCAAGATCAGTGCTCTCCCCTCTCTGGGCCATCTGGTTGCCTTAAATGGAGATTGAAATCAGCAGACCCAGAAGAATTGACACAATAACTACAATAGTATAAAGAAAATTTTGAAAAAGTTTAGCACTGTGGTCAATGTGGCTTACTTCCTGGCAAAAAAAAGTGAGGGGATTGAGGTGGAGAAGATGTTTATAGGCATGGTCAATTTGTTTATTTGTTTTGCTCAACAAAGGAGAATTCCTGGGAAGCAAGGAAGAGTTGGTGGGAATTGATAATAAAACCCCTCCTCCCCCCCCCCCAAAAGAAGAAGAAAATAAAATGAAAAAGCAAAAGGAAACTCCTAAGGGGACACATAGGCAGGGCAGTTTTTTTAAAAAAGTATTATTTTAAGTTCCATATAACTTTTAAAAGTATGTAACATAGTTCATTTGCAGGTAAAATTCCATTTTCTGGGCTCTGCATATTGAAATGTTTGGTGCTCCCCATTTCTAATTGAGTTTGACAGCACTGAAGAAGAAATTGTGCTAGGGAATGAAGAATGACTAAGCCAAAGGGTAAGAAAGCCCAATTCTACAAGTCCTAGTAATCTGATACACTGAACC
Organism: Monodelphis domestica; assembly: GCF_027887165.1. NCBI lineage: Eukaryota > Metazoa > Chordata > Mammalia > Didelphimorphia > Didelphidae > Monodelphis > Monodelphis domestica. The sequence goes on from NC_077232.1 coordinate 267,427,488, forward strand.
AAACAATAATACCAAGAAATATATACGTATTCTCTCTGATTTTCTCCATTTAGAATTCCAAGAAGTAATCTGTCATTTCTAAAATTTTGGTCTCCATCAGAATGAAAGAAAACATGGCTCTTTGACCTCTGAAGCAGCAGGAGCCTCTCTTCTGGCTATTTATTTATTTATTTTGAGGGGAAGGGAAGGGGGAGATCCGTATGTTAAAGGAAAAAAACATGTTACTCTTGGGAATACCAATATAATAAAGATAGGATTCTCTTTACCTTTTTCTCTTTTCATACAAACTGACTAATATTTAATGCTTTTGGAAAATATGAATTAAGGCAACACAACTACAAGATTGTTTTTATTAGAGGTCTGAAACAAATTTTAAAAATAAGGTTGTAGATCTAAAGATGTTTTTAAAATGCACATTTTGGGCATTCCTTCTCTCCTTTCCTGACCTCACTCTCCCACACCTCAGCCTAGCAGAAAAAAAAAAATTACTAGCCAGGACATTCTTCCACCTTTTCTTTCCTTCCACTCATCTGGGTCCCCACGATACAGAAAAGTGAAGTAGCTATTCCTTCTCCTTGGATGAGCCAGGAAGTATCAACTACCAACCTTTAGATGAGATGAGGAGGACTATAAGGTCTTTCATCTGCTCTGACACAGATTCCTAATGTTTTCTTGGTCTCATCAATTGCACTGCTAGTGCAGTGATGTCATCTTACCTTCAAATGAACAAAGGAATCTTGGGTCTTGCCATCTACCCTACCAAGGCATTCTAAGATCCTACAACTGCCCTACAGTTAAACTCTTTTCTATATGTTGTGGCCCCAAATTAGAATAAGAGTTCCTTGAGAACAGGGATTAATTCATTGCTTGCCACAAATAAAGACTTAACAAATGCTTTTAAATTCATTCATTTGTAATAAATCTATATTTTCCCTCTATTAAGGACAACTTTGATTTTATCATAATTTATTTTCTGATGCAAAAATTTCAATCTAGAATTTAATTCAACAGATACATATACAAATATACAACATTTACATAATTATTTCAATATGAACAGGGCACTAGGTTTAGACACAGGAGAAAACCCAGTTAGATAATTCATAGTCTGCCTTCAATAAGGTTTCAAATTGCTAATTCTGAGGAAAATAAAATAAAACAAAACAAAACAAAACTTGACTAGATGTGATTTCCATCTATTTTGCTTTTTTATCTAAGGGAACACTTATATAAGATTCATTCACACTGAATATTTAATGGTTTATTAAAATTCACTTATACTATTTCATATTATATAATTATGGCAACAAAAATTAGGTTAATGATTATAAAATTGAAATTATGGTATGACTCATAACAAATCACAGTTTAATGTCAAACTTTGAGTTCAGGGTAACTCCCTTATTTTGCAGGCAACTCAACTCCCTTTTTTGGGAAGTCATGTTTCTCAAGAGTTAGTGATCAGACAGCTTTCATTTTAATTATGCAAAGCTCTTGGGTAACTTTCAAAAATAAATGACTAATATACAAGAGTATGATTCCATGTTAATGAAATTCAGTGTAATTCATAAAGCATTTATTAAGGCACTGTACAGAAAAGAAAAATATCAAGGACTGCCTTCCAAGAGTTTATATTCTAGTTGAAAATTAAGGTATTGTATTCATCCTTATCATTAAAAAAATATAAATGAAACTATTTCAGACCAGAATAATTTGAATAAATGTGCAGCTCTGACACCCAAAATTTATTTGTTCATGCTCTTTCTTGAATTTGTGACCTTTATAAACACAGTTCAAAATATGAGCAAAAAAAAAAATACATATTCACACTAAATCTCTCTATGAGAGATCCCTATATAAGAACTCAACCATTATCTCCTTATTTTTTAGAGAAAAATTTCAATTTCCACTCCTGCTCACCAGCGATTAAACTGAATTTAGCTGGTCTAGTTCTCAGACAACAAAATAAGGCTCCTTTGTCAAGTACACTCAATCCTAGCATGGTTATTTTTTATATAAGTCTATAATATATTCTGTCTTCTGGAAAATCATATTCTGGGGGCAGATAGGTAGCACAGTGGATAGAGAACCAGGCCTGTAGTCAAAAAGACCTGGGTTCAAATCTAACCTTAGACACCTAGCTGTGTTATCCTGAGCCAGTCACTTAACCCCAAATTCTACCCTAGTAACTGATACTAAGACAAAAGATATGGGTTTAAAAAAAGACTTCTCCTCTTGAGGTGATTTAGTAGAGAGAGAACTAAATCTAGAGATGGGAGGTCCTGTTCAAATCTGGCCAGTCACTTAACCCCATTTGCCTAGCTCTTACTGCTCTTCTGCCTTCAAACCAATACTTCAGTATGAATTAAAAGAGAAAGTAATGGATTAAAAAATAAATAAAAGAAAATCATATTCCAACTTCTCTGTTCCTTTATAGTACTGACTGCTAAATCTTTTGGTATCCTGATGGAGGCTCACAAGTACTTAAATTCTTTCTTTCTGGTTGCTTGAAATGTTTTTTCTTTGGTTTGGAAGCACTGGATTCTGACCATAATGTTCCTGAAAGTTTCTGAGTGTCTTATTTCAAGAAATCACAAAGGAAAACTTCCCAGATCTCTTAGAACCAAAGGACAGAATAAAAACAGAGAATTCAGTAGTCATCTCCTGAAACAAACTCCAAAATAAAATCTCTCATTCCCATACATATAAATGCATACACATACATATATAATTACAGTTATAAGTATATAGATATATAGTAGGAATAAATATAAACTTATAAAATCTATTCCCCAATCAAAAGTCAAAAGGCAATTTTCAAAGGCAGAAATCCTCTATCTATTGAATTATGCTGAGAATTCAATTCAACTGACCTTTATAGAATTACTACTATATATGTACAAGGCACTAAATTTGGGAAAAACGAAATTAAATTAGATACAGTTCAGGTCTTCATTAAGGTTAAAATTTGCTAAAGTCTGAGGGAAAGAAAAAACAAAACAAAACAAAATTTTGTTAGTCCTGATTTTAATCTATTTTTGCTTTTCTATCTATGGGAATACTTATATAAGATCCATGCATAATGATTATTTAATAGTTTATTAAAATTCACTAGTATTACTTCATATGACATAACTGTAGCAGCACAATTAATTATTATAAATTCTAATTTTGGCATGACTCAAAACAAATCAAAATTCAATGCTGAACTTTTGAGTTCAGGGTAACAAGGAAGTTATATATATGTAGGTCACTACATATATACAAGGGAGTTAACTTATACTTAAAAGTTTGATATTAAATATATATAAAATTATCTATTAAAATATATGTAAATTGGGGGCAGCTGGGTAGCTCAGTGGATTGAGAGTTAGGCCTAGAGTCCTAGGTTCAAATCTGGCCTCAGACACTTCCCAGCTGTGTGACTCTGGGCAAGTCACTTGACCCCCATTGCCTAGCCCTTACCACTCTTCTGCCTTGGAGTCAATACACAGTATTGACTCCAAGACGGAAGGTAAGGGTTTAAAAAAATAAAATAAAATAAAATATATGTAAATCTATGTCTCTCTCTGTACACTTACACACTTACACACACACACACACACACACACACACACACACACACACACACACCAATAGTCAATGAAAAAAGTTCCAAGTCACTAACAACTGGAAAATGCAAATTAGAGTAAGTAACTCTGAGGCTCTATCTCATATATTCATCAGTTTGGCAAAGTTGATTAAAATTTTTTTTACAAATGTTAGAGGACCTCTAGAAACACAGGTAAATTAATTCATCATTGGTCAAGCCTGGATTGATCCATTCACTCTGGAAAGCTATTAGGAGTTAATACCCAAAAGTTACCACTTAATGAAAAGGAAAATATGTCTAAAAACATTCAAAGAATATCTTTCTTTTGTGGTGGCAAAGAACTAGAAACTAAGGGGGTATATATCAATTAAGGAATGGCTAAACAAATTTTGGAATACTATTGTGCTATAAGAAAAGATGATGGGGTTTTAGAGAGGATTAGGAACACATTTTCAAATAAAAATGACAAGTTATACAGGAAACTATGTAAAAAGAAATGCATACAGGTACCATAAAAATAATATATGAAATAGCAGATCTTTCTATAATTTTTAAAAATCCCTTATCATCTTTCTTAGAATTGATACTAAGTATTGGTTCCTGAAAGAAGAGCACTAAGGGGTAGGCAATTGGGGTTAAGGGACTGACTCAGTCACACAGTTAGGAAGTGTTTGAGAATGGATGTGAACCTAGAACCTCCCATCTCCAGGACTAGCTATCTTCCAAGCCACCTACGTACCCCCTCTTTCTGCTCATTTTTAAACAAAAATTACAATAAGGTGAAAAAGCAGAGTTGGCATAATACAAGCATAGTTTGCCTCCACAATCAGACATTGGCAAGAACTGTTAGTGAAGAGGTCACTGTGTGAATCCTTCCCATGATTCTGATGACAAGGATACTATTACTAAGAAGAGATGAGATGGGGCAGCTAGGTTGCTCAGTAGATAGAACAGCAAGCCTGGTGTTGAGATGTGGCTTCATAAACTTCCTGGCTCTGTGTCCGTGGGCAAGTCACTTAACTCCCAGCTGTCTAGCCCTTATTGCTCTTCTGCCTTGGAAGTGATAGTAGACATCAATCCCAAGATAGAAGGAAAGGGTTTTTTAAAAAGAAGAGATGAGGAGGCTCTCCATTGTACTTCAAGCCTACCAAATGAAACCAAATGGTTAAATGCAGTCACAGAAGCCTGAGGCTATACATTTAAAAGCATTATTCTGAGAAGGGCTCCAAGAGTTTCATCAGACTGCCAAAGCACCACAGGACACATAAAAAGGGATGAAATGCCTGCTTTAAAGAGCCATTAGACTGAGTTCATCCTTGGCAGCAGGAACTACTTTTGGTTTTGTCTTGGTTTTACTTTTGTCTTTCATTGTATCCCCAGCCCTTAACACAATGCTAGCTGACTGACTGACTGATTGGTATTATGTCAATCAGTCTAATCTCATTTTACAGACAGGACTTGCCCCAAACTCACCTGAGTAGTAATGGCCTGGATTCAAAGCCATCAAATCTAATGAACAAGCATTATACAATGCTTTCTGAATAAAGACAATTGGTTCATGTTTTACTCATGTTCTCTTCTACCCCTAACCCCTACCAAAAAAATGAAGCCACAAATAACCTGTAGAGTGGATAGATCTGGCCTCAGACCCGAGTCCTACCTAACACACACTGATAAGGACTTCATTTTACAAGGTCACTTAACCTGTAAGGGATCTAGCTAATGAAGGCTGTAAACTGAATTCTTGGGGAGAATGTCTTAGAATCAATACCATATATTGGTTCCAAGGTAGAACCTAGGTTCTAGAACAGTGCTAGGTTCTAGACAGTGGGGGTTAAGTGACTTACCCAGGATCACATAGGTAGGGAATCTCTGAGAACAAATTTGAACCCAAGACCTCCTATCTCTAGGTCTGGCTCTCAATCCACTGAACCACCTAGTCACCCTCTATGTCTCTCCCTTGTCATAGGATCAGCATTTTCCTGATACACCTTCCTGTTCTAGGGGCATAAAATGTCTAAGCCACATATGTCTGGAGACCTCTCAGACATAGAAGTTGCCTCAGACCACTCAAGTTGCCATACCCTGATGACTTAATGACCAGATACATTTCCAAGCAGAAATGGGTTGGGAATGGGCATGTGCACCTAGAAAAAGCTAAGTACTACTCCATCCTTGTGGTTTATTCTTGCTGTTAGAGCAAATTAAATCTCCTCTTATGTTGAATGTGCATTGCCTTGCCAGTGCCACTTCATTTCATCCTAACACCAAATCTGAACCTATACCACCATCTAGCCACAAAACAATTTGGGGGATGGTTAAAAAATAAGATAGACACATTTAAATAGATTAGGTACACACGATCTAGCAGAATGTTTGATAAACAAAAGGATGCCAAACCCAAAGGTAAAGACTTTCCATTTAATAAAAATTTCTCAGAAAACTAGAGAGCGGGCTGAAAAAAATTGTTTCATAAATGATTCTTAGAATTGTGGTCTAAGACATTTGGGGATCCCAGGAGACTCTTTCAGTGGTTCTGTGAGGTCAAAATTGTTTTCATAATACTAAGATGTTTTTAATTTACATATATATACACAGGCATACATATATGTTGAGTGCATGTGTGTGGAAATCCCACATAAACAAGAATTCCTTTTGATCTGCTATTTTTAAGTGTAAAGATGTCTTGAGACTAAAAAGTTTGAAAAGTGTTAGCTGAGACCAACATATAATCATAAAATCTGAAGGTTGAAAGGGGCTTCATTACCTTCTAGACCAATCCATATATGAAAATGATCTCCACTGTAACATATGGAACTCACAAAAAAGTTTTAAAGGAATACACAATATATTAAAAGTCCTATCATTAAAAAAGAAATTAGAGTATAAATGATAAAAATGGGTTATCACAGAAGATAGAATAGGGAGTTCCAATTATTTTTGAAAATAAAAAGCTTTTCCACAAGCAAAGTTAATTAAAATCAGAAGGGAAACAGTTGGGGGGGGGGGGGTAGGGTTGTAAATCTTTGCAGCAAATTTCTCAGACAAAAACTAATATCCAAATTATAGAGGGAACTGATATGTGTATGTATGTGTGTATATAAATGTATAGGCATAGATACATAGACACATTTATACACATATAAGCCACGCCCAAAAAATAAGTAGTCAAGGGATAGGTGCATATAGCTATCCAAAAGAAATATAAGCTAGAGAAATGCTAATCACAACAACTCTGAGGTACCACCTCACACCTAGCAGAGTGGCCAATATGACAGTAAAGGAAAATAATAAATGTTGGAGGGGTTTTGGCAAAATTGGGACACTAATGCATTGCTGTTGGAATTATGAATTGATCCAACCATTCTGGAAAGCAATTTGGAATTATGCACCAAGAGGTTTAAAAGAATGCATGCCCTTTAACCCTGAAATACCACTACTAGACGTTTGTATTCCAAAGAGATTTTTTAAGAAATGGGAAAAGATCTGTTTGTACAAAAATATTTATAGCTGGGTTTTTTATGATGGCAAAAAACTGGAAAATGAGGGTATGTTCCTCAACTGAGGAATGACTGAATAAACTGTGGTATGTGATAGTGATGGAATACTATTATGCTATAAGGAATGGTGAATCCATGGATTTCTATAAGAATTGGAAAGACTTACATGAACTGATGTGGAGTGAAATAAACAGAACCAGGAGTACATTATACACAGTAACTGAAACATTGAGGGGCGATCAAATTAATTGTCTTTGCTAGTAACAGCAATGCAAAGATTCAGGGCAATATCAAGGGATTTATGAGAAAGAATGCTATTCACATCTAAAGAAAGAACTGTGGGAGTAGAAATCCAGAAAAAAGCACATGATTTGTCACTTGTTTATATGGGTATATGATTGGGGTTTAGGTTTTAAGTGATAATATATGTATAACCCAGTGAAATTGAGTGGAAGAGGGGAGGGAGACAACATGAATCACGTAACCATGGAAAATATTTTAAAATTAAATTTAAAATAAAAAAAGGGACACAACTACCGTCTTTTTAAAAAGCTCTAAAAAGTTAATAAGTACTCATTAAAATTCCATGAGATTCCATCTTATACCTGTGTAAGTAGGATTTGCTCCCCAGAACTCTAAATCCCAGCTTCTCATGTTCCCTCTCACCATAAGTGCTACCGTAGGGAAGATATAGGTTTTGTGTGTGCCCCTCGCTCTCCTTAACCCTGATGACAGTTTGTAGAGGGTGGTGAGGTGAGAGGCAGGAAGAGTTTTACTCGAGTTTTATTTCTATTTCTTTCTTCTTCTACTTCAAGTGATAATTCATAGATCTTATAAAATATAATACTTGGAGTTATTGGATATTAATTTAAATCTTACAACTTATTAAATCAAATATAAAACAAACAAAAAAATGGCCATTGTTGGAGGATCTCTGAGAGAACAAGAAGAATAAAGCACCATTTGTTGGTGGCACTGATAATCAGTGTAGCTATCATGAAAAGCATTTTGAAATTGTACCCCCCAAATTATTAAAAAGTGACTCAAGAGATACTAATAGTAGGTGTATACCCAGAGAAAGGCAAAAGATATATGTACAAAAAACATTTATAAGCAGCACTTTTTTGCTATAATAAAGAATTAGAAATTAAGTAGGTACTTACCAACTGGGGAACGTTTAGACAAATTTAGATATACATCAATATAATGGAATATGATGTGTTATAAAAAAATTAAATATTATCAATTCAGAGAAACCTGAGAAGACTTACATTAACTGAAGATGATTGAAAAATGTATAATCAGGAGAATAATTTACATGGCAACCAAAATAATTTAAAATAAAACTTTGGAAATACTACAGAGTAATGTCTCTGAACAATCTGCAGGCATCCAGCAGAAATACTACAGAACTTGATTAAGGCCGACCCAATGGACATAGTGGCTAACATAAATGCTCACTGATTTATAGGAACATTCCAGCCACCTCATACCTTAATGGTGATGAACTCGAAATGCAGAACAACCCAGACATTTTCAGATATGACCAATGTGTCCATTTCCTTTGTTTGACTATTCCCAATTACAACGGATTTTGTTCTATTTTGATTGACAGGGCAAGAGGGCAGGGGAAGGGATATGTAAGTGGGTAATGATAGAAATGTCAAAAAGGAAAAAAGAGCATCAATAAAATATTGAGAAATAAGTTCAGGAGGAAACTGATTTTGTTATAATTACTGTACATTAAAATTTATATAAACTTACAAAGCAAATTATAATATAATAGCAGTTTATAGTTTCACATACAATCTTCTTTCCATACTTTTTTGTTAAATTCTTAACAGAAAAAGAGGCAAGAAAATCGAGGAAGCAGATAATACTCTAATGGAATAATTAAGTACTATATAATGTCTTTGGACCTCAGTTTCTACACATGAAAAATGGGATGAGGGAAATTATTTGTAATGTCCTTCCCACAATTAAATTCCATCTGTTTAGGTAGTTATAAAGTAGCTAAAGATCCATATATGGTCAACTAATTTATTATATTACATGTTTTCAAACTGCATCTACAACTGTGGCCTACCATCTTGTTAATGTGTTTCAAAGGACATCAAGAAAGAGAATGTGCATAGATATGTACAAAATCACCAGTTATCTGAAAAATAATTCAGTTAACATGTCTTAATGCTGGTGAATAAGTTTTATTATTTTTATATATGGAGGACCACAATGCTATTATTTTTTCAAAGAGAAAATTTATACTACTTAAAATACTACAGAGCTGCAAGATTTCAGTAGCATTATTACATATCAAAGAAATGTCTTATGAAATATTACCTCGATTTAAAGGTGGTAACAATAAAATGTGCCTCCTTGAAAAATCTCAATGGAAACATACTATCATGAGGGTAATAGGAAATCAAGATAACTCATTCTAGGACTCTAGGATAAGGAATGGGCTGAGATCTGCTATTGGCTCTCTTTAAGCATGAAGGATAATAGATGATCCAGGCTGAAAATTATAAAGAATCTTAGATGTATTCTAATTTTACTGACAAATTTTACAAATGAAGAAATTGAGGAATAGAAATATGAAATAACCTGGGTAGTAAAAAGTAGAGCCAGAATGCAAATGCATGTCTCCTGGTGCCAAATTCAGGATTCTTCCTATTTGATGTTCTTTATGATAGTCGTTTGATTTGCTTTTACTTTAAATATTAATCTTCTACTTATTCTTGTGATTAAAAAAAAGTTTGAATCCCATCATTCATATACTATTTCTCTTATTTCTGGTTAGTGAGAACTAAAAACATATTTCTCATTAAACTTAATCCTTTAATTTCTTTCAATGAACTTTCCCCAAATTGCCCATCACTTCTTTCATGCAATATAACTACACAGACTATTTAATTTCTGTCAAACCACATGACATTTAATAAATTTAAATCTGACTTCATTTCCCAATTACACAGACAGTTCCAGAGTCAGTCTATCTCAAATGGTTATTGCACATGGATAATGAAGGGTAGGAAGTAAGGAAGATGGATCACATTTGGGAATGTTTACACTGCTTTCAAGGAACCCAAATTTCTCACACTAACAAAAATCCTCTTTTTAAGACTGATGTTCTTTTAATGATTCTATGTGGCTACAAATCATAAAGAATGACAATCTTAAAAGAATCAAAATTGTAGGTCATTCCAAGTGCAATGGAAAAAAGCTTGGTGGCATAGGGAGGAGACTACTGAATTAAGAGCACAAAGAATCAAAGATGTCAGAGAAACATAATCAGAAAAGGATTCTTATTCATGTTAGATGGTCCATTTGCAATCCAAAAGAATTCCTTTCTCCTCTTCTCTTCTTCTCTCCTCTCCTCCCCCAACCCCCAACCTCTTTCCTTCACCGGCAAGGAGGAAGACTGGTAAGGGCTAAGCAACTGGGGTTAAGTGACTTGCCCAGTGTCACACAGCTAGGCAGTGTCTGTGGCCATATTTGAAGCTAGGACCTCCTGTCTCTAGGCTTGGTTCTCTAACCTGGTTCTCAATCCACTGAGCCATTCAACTACCCCTGAGACTATCATCATTAAACAAAATGGAGAAATCTCTTAATTCTTTATTTGATGTATTTTTTCCTTTAAATAACTGAATCATACATTTCATATTTCTTTCCTTCCACCAGGCAGTTATTGCTCTGTCCTTGAAACTAACATAACTTTAAAATGATAATTTGTTATTCTATAGGAGAAAAAAAGGATTTTATAGAAAAAATACTAAGAAATGTTCATTTTTATAAGGTTTCCATAGAAAGAATTCCTATTCAATTATATTTCCCTGCTGAGCCTTCAAATAAAACCAAGTCCAAGTCTGAGTTAAATGAAGTTGCCAGTAAAGTTATTTATTCTACAAGCTTTCATTTTCATTTAATGAGCATTATGAAAGGTTGTTCAAGCTCACTGAAATGGCACTTGAACATGAGGTGATTGCTACACACTAAACATTCCATAATCCTTTCTTTCATTGAATAACTTTGAATCTGTTCTCCTCTCATTTGCTTAGCTGCAATGGGTAAGATCACTTTAAAAGATCCTAAGGAAAAAAGTGTTTTAGCTCAAGCAACAGAAGAAAACAAAATTGGTATTTGCCTCCCTCTCCCCCATTTGCTCCTAACAGCCCTACAAAGAAAAGAATAACTTTGATTAAAGGATGTCTGTTTTCTATTAATTATGTGGTGGTCAGAAAATCTAACTAAAAATGCTTCAGAGCTAAGCTACTATGGTTAAAAAGTAACAAACACCATTACGATTTATGGCACAGAATTAACCATCTGGAACATTCGAACTCCTACCCTAATGTTTGGCTGTCTACATGAGTGAGTGGATGAGTGGAAACTTACTTAGTCCAATCTAACTAATCCCAGACTAGACCACACTCCACATCCCATCCAGTTGCCCAAACCAGCCTTATGGGCATCTTCCTTAACCCAGAGATGTTGCTTTCCCAACAGCACAAAGCATAATATATATTAAACATTTAATCATTTCTTTCTCATTCGTTTAGGGAAAGCAGAGGGGTACAATAAAAAAAAAATGCTGGTTTTGGTGTCCAGAGGAGCTGGGTTAGAATTTTGCCTCTGCCTCCTCTTTGACAAACCCTTCTCCCTGTTTGAGACTTTGATTCTTTATGTGTATAATGAAGGAATGGCCACATGGAGGTTCCTTCTACTTCTAAATCTTTAGTATTATCCTTGGAAACCCTTTTTTCTGAAAAGATTGCTTGCTGTTGTGAAAAACCTTGATGGCACTTTTGCCCAGACCCCTGGATCCCTTTGCTAAAATGACATGCCTGCATTTTTATAAGCTTTACATACCAATTAAAAGAAAAGGAGATCTACAGTCTTCTCTCCCCTAAAAAGATAAAGTAGAAAAAAATAATATATCATTTCAGAATAGGAAAGATTCAAAGTCTCTAGGTACCTGTTAACACCTATATGTTGAAATCAACTATTAAAAGGGGCCTAAAATAAATGTCCCATTGATGCCAGGATTTATTGACAGATACTACAATATCCTAAAGACTTCTATTAACTGTAATGAAAATTCATGTATTTTGACAGAAAACACAAAATATAAAGAGTCTAAAGCCAACCAATACAGAAGCTTCCTAATCATCTGATAGTCAATACAAATTTATAACTGCTTCTAGGGGAAAAAAAAAACTTTATAAATCAAGTGCAAAATACATGAGTAGGTAGCAAGGTGAATTGAGAGCCAAGCCTAGAGATGGGAGGCTCTGGATTCAAATTTGGCCTCAGATATTTCCTAGCTGTGTGACTCTTAAGCAAATTGTTTAACCACCCCCACCCACATTGCCTAGCACTTCCCACCCTTCTAAAGTCTTGAAACTAATACACAATATTGATTCTAAGAAGGTAAGCATTACTTAAAACACACACACACACACACACACACACACACACACACACACACACACACACACACATGAAAAATACAAGTATACAAGGAGGATGTTTGGAGGGAAAGCAGTCCTGTAATATCCATGGACATGCAAATGATTTGACTGTGATGATAATGACATTTGAGTCTGAGGGATCTCCCCCATCACCACTGAACCTCTTTAAAAAGTTGCCTCAACTATATGTTTGGCCTGTTTCAGTTCCCTAGCTCTGTAACTGGTCATTTGCCATCTCTTACTGGAAGTGTCCTGTCTTCCTATTCACACTATCTAATGGTAACTCTTTGTTCTTCATCATTTTGAACCTTTCTAAGATTTTTGGCACTGCTGTTCCTTTCCATTTGTACTATCTTTCCCCACATTAGACTACCTTCCTTCTGCCTTCTTTAGCTTTTCCTGGTCTCCTTTACTGGCTGCCTCCTCATTCTCTTCCAGGACTCTTAAGGATATATTCCTCCAACTTTAATCAATCAAACAAGCTTTGATTAAGCTCTGTGCCTGTCCTTGCACTCAGTACTGGGGGGACATGAGATATGCAAAAAAGACATGTGCCAAAAAATTGGAAAATGAGGGGATGCCCTTCAATTGGGGAATGGCTGAACAAAGTGTGGTATATGTTTGTGATGGAATACTATTGTGCTCAAAGGAATAATGAACTGGAGGAATTCCATGTGAACTGGGATGACTTCCAGGAAGGGATGCAGAGTGAAAGGAGCATAACCAGGAGAACAATGTACACAGAGACTGATACACTGTGGTACAATCGAAATGTAATGGACTTCTCCATTAGTGGCAATGCGGTGAACAACCTGGAGGGATCTATGAGAAAGAACACCATCCACATTCAGAGGAAAAACTATGGGAGTAGAAACACAGAAGAAAAACAACTGCTACATGAGTCTATGAGGATATGATTGGGGATGTAGACTCTAAATGAACATCCTAATGCAAACATCAACAACATGGAAATAGATTCTCATCAAGGACACATGCAATACCCAATGGAACTGCGCGTTGGCTACGGGAAGGGTAGGGGGAGGGAAAGAACATGATTCCTATAACCAAGGAATAATGTTCTAAATTGACTAAATAAATTAACTAATTTTTAAAAAGACATATGCTAATATAAGCATTACACAGTAGATGCAAAATAAATATGGTATAAGGGAACTTTTCAGGACAGGAAACTAGCAGCTGGGCTGTAATTCAGAAGAGACTGCAATTAGGAAGTGGAACTTGAGCTAAGTTTTCAATGAAATAAAATTCTATGATCTAGAGGTGAGAAAGGAGGTCATTCCAGGGCCAGGTGGCTCAGTGGATTGAGAGCCAGGTCTGTAGACAGGAGGTCCTAAATTCAAATCCAGCCAAATACTTCCTACTGTGTGACTCTGGACATGTCATTTTACTCCATTGCCTAGCTCTTACCACTCTTCTACCTTGGAACCAATACTATGTATTTTCTTTAAGACAGAAGGTATGGGTGTGTCTGTGTGTGTGTAATTTTTTTAAAGACTATATATTTGTTCTAAGGCACAAGGTAAAGATATTTTTAAATGTAGATGGGTATATAAATATTTTAAAAGACTACATATTTGCTTTAAGATGGAAGGTAAGTATATGCATATATATATAATGGTATATAAATATGTTTAAAAGACAGAGAGAAGGAAAATAGAGGGTCTTGTTTGAGCAATATTCAGAAAGTAAGATCAGCTAGACCTTAGAGAATGAAAAAATAATAAACTATAACAAATCTTGAAGGGTAAGTGAAGCAGGTTGTGAAGGCTTTTAAAGAGTTTTTATTTGATGCTAAAGGCAACAATAGGGAATCACTGGAGTTTACTGAGAAGGGGAGTGACATCATCAGACCTACTTCTTAGTAAATTCCCATTACCCATCCTGTGAAGGAGGGATTGGAGACTTGAAGCATGGAGACCAATCTGAAGGCTCCTCTAACAGTCTAGGTTTCAGGTAATTGCAATGTGAATGCAGAGAAGGAGGTTTTTGCAAGAGAAGAGGTAGTATAGAGGTATTAGGAAGATGTAATAACTGACTAGATACCTGGAGTAAGGAAAGGTGAGGGAGGAGTCAATGAAAATGTTTAGGTAATTGCACAATGTCTACCATATATTTCTCCAGCATTATCTCAAACTTCTTCCATTCCCAGTGTTCTCTACACTAAAGTAAAACTGGGCTAGTTTCTGTTGCACAAAACCCCCTATGATTTTCTACCTCGAGGCCTTTGCTATGTCTGGAATATCCTACCCTCCACTGTAATTCTTAACTAATAATTTAATGCCCAACTCAACTGCCACCTCCTCTTCTTATATTAAAAAGTCTTCCCTAATTCGAGCCATGCTTTCTCCAATATTTCACTCTGTACTTTTTTAAAATTTTATTTATCGCATAATGTATTTGTGTTATTATCTCCCTAGAGACTAGTAGTGTCACAAAGGCAAGAATTTTCAAATGCAAATATGCATCTTTTCTAGCATTTAGTAAATATTGTTTTATTTTATAGAATGACAAAACCAAGGACATGGTTTAAGATGGACTGTTCCATTTCTTTCATTGAAGACCAGTCCTGCAGCTTAGATGGAGCCAGAGGGGCTGAGACCTGAAAAGCCAAGTGCTACTGTTTCTTTGTGGTGTAAACACTCTTTTGTTAACTATTCAGTGATTTGTGAGTGCCTTATTTTATCCCACTATCTACCCAGAAATAACAAGATAGGCTGCAGACTGGCCTCAAACAGAAGCCTATTCAGAGAACATTGGAAAGATTGTAATGACTTCAGCATTGGGATGTACAGTGACCAGTCACAAGTAGTTGGCCTATGGTGGTGCTGACTGTGTCGATGTCCCCTTTTCCTATTGTCCATGGGCTTCTACAATTGAAGATGGTCAATCCAATAAGTACTTATTATGGACCAGGCATTGTGCTAAGTGCTAGGGTTACAGAGAAAGGCAAAAGATAATCCCTGTTCTCATGGAGCTCACACTCTAATGAGGAAAAAAGTTACTTAATATAGCTTCTCACTAATGGTAGCCACGCTTTTTGGCAGAGAAGCAAGTAATGAACTCAAGGTGCAAAATGAGTTCTATATTTTCAGATGTGTTAAGTTACTTAATTGGTTATACATATTTGTCAGGGGTGGAACAAAAAAAGAAAAAAGAATAGGAAAGCCAATTAATAAACCATTTTAAAATGCTCAGAAAACAAAAAGCTGTTCAGAAGGAGCCATATATGCAATATTGTAACTCCTTTGTTAAATATAATATACAAACTGAATACCACTGAAGTCCATGAGTTAAAATATTTTTTCTTGCTTGTTCTTTATATAGTAAAATATTTACCCTTCTTAATTGCTTAATTAACAATAAAAACATTTCAAACTTTTTTTGAAACTCCTACCTTCCTTCTTAGAATCAATTGTGTATTGGTTCTAAGCCAGAATAGCATTCAGGGTGAGGCTTAAGGGTTTAAGTGACTTGCCCAGGGTCACACAGCTAAGTGTCTGAGGACACATTTGAACCCAGAACCTCCCCTCTCTGGGCTTGGCTCTCAATCCACTGAGCCACCCAGCTGCCCCTAACATTTTTTAAATACTTTTAATGAATTTTATCATATCCTAAAGAATACCCAAGAATCTAGTGGGGGGGGGGAGGAGTTCTTAAATTTTTTTTTATATCATGGACTTTGAAAGACTGATGAAGACTATAGAATCTCTCTTGGAATAAGATTTTATATTATATTTATATAACATCTATAAAGCAAGTTTGCAAAGAAAATATTATCTTGTTTTATCCTCACAACAACCCTGGAGGGCAGATGCTATTACTATCCACATTTTCCAAATTAGAAAAGTAAGGAAGACTCTGAGGAAGCTTAGGTAACTCACTAAGGCTGGATTTAAACTCCCAGATGGAGGGCTCTCATCCACTCTGTCATCTAGGATTGCAAAAGAAATCAATTATATTGGAATTTTTTTTTTTTGGCAAAAGAACAAGTTAAAGAGCCCTACTTAATAATCCCTGATCTAGTCCAAGGCTTTTATTTTTACTGCTGTGGAAATTCACATTTAGGGAGATTAAATAATTTGCCCAAAATCAAGCAAGCAGTAAAATTCAGAAGCAAGATCTGGTCTTATTTCCTCTAATTCCAAGAAGGCCTTGAAAACTTATTCTGTCAGTGGTCCTTATTCTACACCGCTCTCATGAGGCCCCTTCTCAAGTATCTACCTAACAGACTTCATTTACTGACAGAAACAAACAGGGCAGGACAGGATAGAACAGGATATGGAGTTTGCAGAGGACTAGCACTACACAGATAGGAATCTCCCAGATGTTTTCATTTTCCCCTCAGACCTGGAATGTTGGAATCACTCCACTACCTACTCCCTCCCTTATCCCCTTTTCCCCCACCCCTCCCATGGTTTACAGAGAATATTGTAATCTTGACAGTAACTAAGAAAGTAGTTAAGTTTAACTTACTTTATTAAGAGTTCTGTATTAATATTTAACTAACAAAAGTATGTTTCCTCTACCTGATTCCTTACTAAATAGGGAAAATAATCTTTTATTCGTATAAAGGATATTTACCTTGTGTTCACAGAGGGATTATTGCTAAGGGAACAGGGAATCTCATAGCACTCATTTCATTCTTCTCCATACTCCACCTAATTAGACCAGAACCTTCTCTGCCCCTTTCCCTTTCTCTGCTTTGCTTTGAGTATAAGTATTATGAATTCATGCCAGATACAAATAGAGTACAATAGACTTACCTAAGGACATGAGAGCCTCATGGTTGGAAAAAGTACAATTACTATAGCTTCAAATTATTTAGAGTTTTGCAAACATCAAAATGTATTTATTTTAAAATAAGATTCTTCCCAATTGGCAAATAGTCAATGGATTTGAATGAAAAGCATTTCTTTCCTTTCAAAAATCTAAGCTACCTATATGTTCCAAATCAGTAATAATTAGAAAAACACAAATGAAGCAACTCTAAGGTTACACCTGATAACCATATGATTGACAAAAATGAAAGGAAAAAAAGACTGTGTTGGAGAAACTGTGGGAAAATTGAAGCATTTTACAAAGTGGAACTATAAATTGGTCCAGGCATTCTGGAAAAAAATTTGGAATTGTCCCCAATGTTACTAAACTGTGTATATTCTAGTACCAAAGAATCCTATAAGCCCAAAGAAGTAAAAGAGAGAGAAAAAAGTATTAAATATGAAAATATGTGGCACTAAGGTAAAGAACTAAAAACCAAGTGCATATCCATCAAATGAGGAAAGGCTTAAGAAATTATGGTATATGAATATAGTAGAATACTAGAAGAAATGATAAATAGGAAACAGACCATCTCAGAGAAATCTGGGAAAGCATGTATGAAATGATGTCCAGTGAAGTGAGCAGAATGAGGAGAATAATTTATATTTTAAATGTTATAAATTTACATTTTAACATTATAAAAATGGACTTTTGAAAGGCTTAAAACTTTTGATCAATGTAATAATAAATCATGATTCCAGAGGAATGATGATGAAGAATGCAACCTGCCTACTGACAATAACAAAAACAAAAGATATAGCATTTTTGATACAGTTTGGGCCAGTCAATATGGGACCCTTGTTTTACTAGGAGGGGTTAGTATTTTTTTTCACTGAAGGGGACATAGTAGGAAAAAAATAAATGCTTGATAATTGGGGGAAAGTAATTACAAAATTTTAAATGTGTCACTCCATTGGGGTTTAAATGGAATAATTAGTCATTAAATCCAAACTGGATCAACTTAAATTCCCTCCTTTGAATTTCTTTACCTTGTGGATCACCTAAAGAGCTAACCCAAAATAAGAAAACTACTATTCCTAGGAGGTAGCATCTATAGCAGGGGTTGTAAACCTGGGGTCTATGCACCTGTTTTATAAAAGACTTTTAAAAAACCCTTACCTTCCATCTTAGAATCAAGGCAGAAGAGTGGTAAGGGCTAGGCAATAGGGGTTAAGACTAGTCCAGTCACACAGGTAGGAAGTGTCTGAGGGCAAATTTGAACCCAGCACCTCCCCTCTCTGGACCTGGCTCTCAATCAATCACCTAGCTTCCCCCTTTAAAATATTTTGATAACCATTTCCCAATATAATTAACTTCCCTTATAATCCTATAATAAGGTATTCATTGTGAGAAAGGGTTCATAGGATTTGCCAGATTGCCAGACACACAAAATTAATAACCTTGAATTCATAAGATCTCAGATCCAATCCGTTTTTTTGACAGTGGGAGGGCCTGAAAAGAATTATTCAGGTTCACTGAAGGGCAAGGTTGAGGGCAAAAAGATGCAGATTTCCCCTCCCACTACATACCTGGAACCTTGCAAGGGTTTTAAACCTAGTCTTAATTTTCCCTTAGGCTACTAAAAAATAAACAAACAAACCTCGATAAGTAGGCTACTAACTATTCGGCTAAAGAATTAATTTACCAAATACACATGAATCTTTAGCAATCTGTTCAAATAGTCAATTTGAGGGAAATGGTCTATGAAGAGAAGTATACAATGAAGGGCTTGGAAGAAATTACCTCAAAAGTCCCTTCCAGCTGGCTAAAAATACTAGGTGTCCCCATTCCCTTTCCCAAATCCTTAATCTCCTAAGAAATCAAGAACTATTTCATTGGTCTTTGTGAGCACCTTTCACAGTTCTCGATCTAACGCCTGAATTTATTCATTAAAGAAAAAAATTGTGCCCAGCCTTGTTTCCATATTGTCTGATTCTATATTTCCACAGCATTCATCAAAGCCTACTTAGAAAAATTTTGAAAGAACCAATTTCGAACACAAATACAGGATGAGGGAAAGCTAAGTTTTAAATTCAAGTAGATTAAGTTTAAAAAACAACACAAAAACCACTACCGACATTTCTGTAAATCTACAGGGGTAAAAAAATGTACATTGTGAAAATCAAACCAGATGTTGTTATAATTTTCCATCACATAACCACTGTAATATAAGGAGTACATTCAAACTTCTGGAAATATATCATCAGGGATCTGGAGAATCACAAACGCTTCCTGTATTTCATCGCTTATTTCAGAATGCTTTTCTAACAACAGCTTTTCTCCACTTACAACACACTCAAACACGTCTAGATAAAAATAAAAGTCCTGATAATCGATTCCCAACCCGCCTCAGCCCACAGTTTTGAAGTCCTACATTTTGTTTAGGTCCCCGCCTTGAAAACAAACCCACTTGCCCCATTTTCTCCCGTAAACAGAACAGAGACTCCTCAGAATCCGCGGCAGCTCCGTATGAAGTCACCGCGTTCGTTGTTTCAAACATGCAATTAAAGGAAAATGACACAGACAATTCAGGAGATTAGTTGGCGAAGTGTGGAGGTGTAGATCCTCGGGATAACGCCCAAGCAGGCGGGATTCCTGCAAGTCTATCCACCGGCAGGAGATAGGATTTCCCAACCCATCCCCCCCCGGCTCTCTTTCCTCAACCCCAGCATCCCGACTCCAGCCCGACAGCTCAGAGGGAGCTTCGAAACTTTAGAGCTAACTTCAATCCCCTTCCCGTTTTCTCCAGGGCCGCAGAATACCACAAACCCCGGGAAAGGGAATGGGACGGGAAGGGGATTGATCTCTCTTTCTGTCTAACACTCCGTGGCCGCGCTCTGCTGCTATCCCCGGCAGCCGCTAGCCTACGATCGTTTACTGGAAGTAGAAAGATGCAGACCCAGTGCCCCGAGTCCCAAGGGGTGTTGGGGAGCGCAAATCTGGCCCCCTCCTCTCCCGCTGCAGCATCCCTCCCCTCTACAGCACAATCCCCAACTCTCCGCCCAAGTCGCTTCAGGCGGGATGGGAGCAGAGCCCACCGCCTCCTCTCAAACCTCGAAAGCACCCCCAACCCAGCCTGCAGTCCTCGGCCCCCAGGCCCCCAGCGCCAAAGGTCGAGAAAAGTTTCTTCCGAATCCTCACGGCGGACACTACCCTGGAAGATGGGGGAGAAGGAAAGAGGGGGGAGGGGCTGCTCCTTGTGAAGCCCAGGAAGTTAGATAACTTGTCCCAGTTCTTTTGGGGGGGAGGGGGGGCAGTAGGTTAATTTCAGGCTTCCTATCCCCGTGCCCTGTACTTACCGACCCGTCCGAGGCCACTCTGTGGCGGTTCGAGAGCTGAGAGACTGCGGACTCCGCAGCCCCAACTGGTAGGGGGCGGCGCGGGCCGGGGGCACTGGGGGCGGCTGCAGGCGGCGGTCGAGAATATCAGGAGAGGAGCCCAGGGAGGGGGAGCAGGGGAACAGCATCTCCTTCTCCTCGTCCCAGTCTCGGAAGCGCCTCTCCCCAAAGCAGATGCGGAGGGCGGTCCGGGGCCGGTCGCGGCGTTGCCCTAGGTCCCGCTGCCCCGCGGTGCAGCGCGGAACCGTAGCTGACTGTCCAGGGGCCCCCAGTGCCCGCATAGGGGCCAGCCCCAGGCGTCGCCGCCGCCACCGCCCTCGACCCCGCCCAGCCCCGCTGTCACTCAGCCGAGCACGCCCCAACTCCCGGCGGCCCCGCCCCGCGTCTGGGGCCTGCCTCCAAAGGGTTCTGAGGCCGCCCCCGCCGCAGACCCCTTCCCAGTTCCGCACTTTGGTTCGCTGCTAAGCCCGGTCGGTTCCTCCTGCCCTTCGTGCTCTCTCCTCCCTCTGGTAGGATGTTTCCTAAAAAATCACCGCTGCCCCGCGGCTCACCTGTAAATGGGGAGCCATCTTCGAGGCCCCTAGCATTCGGTCAGGGGGACACTTCACTCGACTGGGAACAGGGCAGAAACTGTGAAGCCCGGAGAAGACGCAGAGGAAGGGAAGATACAAGTAAGAGGATAAAAAGAAAAGAAAAGAAAAGAAAAAGAAGGCACCGGGACCTGGAGTTAAAGCCCCACTCAAAAAATCCAGAAACAGAAACAATTCGCAAGAATTAATTTAACAACCACTCAGTGCCCTCAAAGGCAAAAATAAGCCATTCCCCGCCCTCTGGGAAGTTAGCATTCAGTTAGCATTCTATTGGGGTATACAGCACCTTCCCAGGTAGGTAAATACAGGTGTAAAGGGGGCATGGAGCATGCTCAGATTTGCACTTCCTGGTGGGTAACACAAAGAAGAGTCAGTTATGCCCTGCCTGTTTCCAGTGGGAGCTCTAGGGGCCTGCTTTTGACCTCTTGACTATTGACTCTAGATGGGAGAAGACTTAGAACCCCCTAATTGGCAGCGAGCTGATGGCTCTGGAAATACATTAGGAGCCAAAGGACCTCTGGCTCCTCTCTGTTTCGTGAGGGCAAAGCAAGAGGGTTGATTTCAAGAAGGTTCAATTGCCCTATCTCCCAGAAGGACCCCATTGAGCAAGAACACATTTTTTTCAGTGTTTGTTTTTCATTAATTTTTGTCAAATGAGTATCCCACGGTGGATGGATTGAGGACTGATAGTCACCTTGTGTGTTCTGAAATTTCTGATATCCCTGGAAAGCCTTCATGTGCTGCTGCTACATGACTGACAGGGTTAGAAGGTGATGGCCAGAGATGCTTTAGGTGTCAGAGAGGGCAGTTGTTAGAAAGATCGAGCTTTGTTATTTGATTGGATGGAATCCAACAAGGTGCAAGGTAAATTGCTTAATTAGTAGTATTGTAAAAATTGTTGTATTCTTTTTAAAAATGTTATTGATGTTTTTATTTTGTATCCAGTTTTAGATATCATTCCCTCTTCATTGTATCAAAGTAGAACAGTTAAGTAAAACCAGTGACTTCATCTGAAAGTGTATACATTTCATATCTCTATATTTTGTTTTTAAAAGAACAGAAATACATTTTCTCTTTCTCCCCTTAAGGAAAAAAAAGAAAAAAATTTTCTTATAACATATGTGCATAATCAAGCAAAACAAATTCCCAAATGGCTGAATACAAAAATAGGACTCATTCAGCTTTCTAAATCTGTTTTATTATTGGTCATCTGGAATCATGAATGGTCATTGTATTGATCATAGTTCTTACAGCTTTCAAAGTTGTTGGCATTTGCAGTATTCTTGTGAAAATTGTTCTATTTATTTTATGTTTCAAAAGTTTATAAAAGTCCTCAAAACAGTTTTAAAAATATATGTATAGTATTGATGTTATAGTATAAATTTGTCCACTTCTGCTTACTTTACTATGTACCAGCACAAATTTGTCTTTGTCTTTCTGGAATCATCTATTGTCTCTTTTCTTATACTATTTCCTTCATGTTCATACACCACAGCTTACCTAGCCATTCCTCAATTGATGGATGTCCCCTTAATATCTAGGTTTTTGCCACCACAAAAAAAGAGCTACTGTACTTCATTTTTGTACATAAAGGACCTTTTTCTCATTCCTTAATCAGGGATTTCTGGATCAAAGGAATGTTTTGTGCATAATTCCAAATGAAGTTCCAGAATGGGTTGTACCACTAATAATGTAAAACATGCCTATATTTGGAGCCCCTCCAAATTTCATTTTTTTGGTAATCTTTCTCACTCTGATGGGTGTACAGTAGCACCTTAAAAATGCTTTTAATTACATCTTTCTAATTAGTCATTATTTGGTATATATATTTTTTAAATATGGTTATAGATAGCCTGGGATTGTTCCCTAGAGAACTGTCCATATCCATTAGGGAATAGCTTTTTTCCCTGACAAATATGAATCAGTTCTTTATATATCTTACAAATGAGATCTTTATCAGAGAGACTTGCTGCAAAGATTTCCCCCAGTTAGTTGTTTCCCTTTTCATCATAATTTATGACTCTAAGATTGCAAGGATGATGATGCCCTTGACAGAAATAGGGAACTTTGGAAGAAAGGTAGTTTTTTTTTGGGGGGGGCAATAAAAATTTCTTACACTCATGGGGTAACCAAGTAGAAATGTTTATAAGCTTGTCGGAGATTTATGAGACCAGAATTCAGGAGAGAGGTAAGAACAAGATATATTGAATCAGGACATCATTCTTTTAACATGCCATATACTGAGTAGATCCTTCATGTGGTCCAGAGCAAGCTTTAAGAGATCCTGTAAAATTGGAAAAGATTCCAATATGGGCCCAGCAATGGACAGTTTTCTAAGAGGCAGGCTGGCTATATGCAGAGAGACTTATCAGCAGAATGGTAGTCATTAGGTGATAAATTTAAAGATGTATATGCATATTGTTGAGATCAAGGAACATTTGAAATACTGAAGTACCTAAAATGTGACTGAAATATGTCACCTCCCCACTAAAAAATCTTCAGTGTTACTCTATTGCCTATAGGACAAAATAAAAAGTCCTTATTCTGACATTTGAAACCTTCCTAGTTGGGGATGGCAGTAGACAGAGGGCTGGGCCTGAAGTCAATAAGACATGAGTTCAAATGTGACCTCAGACACTAGCTGTGTGATTGGGCAACTCACTAAACCTCTGTTTGACTTAACCCATTGAAGAAGGAAATGGCAACCTACTCTAGTATACTTGCCAAAAAAAACACATCATGATCAGTATTGGCTTTCCATAACCAGCATTGATTCTTCATGACCCCATGGAACACCAATAATTTATGAGATTTGTTTCTGCAAACATTTAAAAATATTATATAATCAAAATTATCAATTTTATCTTTTGTGACTATTTCTTATTTACAAACTTTCTCCTATCCATATCTGATGGATAATTTGTGTTATATCTTATGAGACTTAAATACTAGCCTCCATGCCAGGTATAACTATAATTATGTTAACTTACTGCATCCTGTTAATTGGACTAATTATGTTTCAGCCTTGACATGATTCTTCCATTTTTAGCATTTCTTTCTATTTCAGAATAAACTAGGGGGCAGCTGGGTGGCTCAGTGAATTGAAAGCCAAGCCTAGAAAGGTTCTAGGTTTAAATCAGCCCTAGCTTTGTGACCCTGGGCAAGTCACTTAACTGCCATTGCCTAGCCCTTACCACTCTTCTGCCTTGGAACCAATACACAGTATTGATTCTAAGACAGAAGGTTAGAGTTTAAAAAAAAAAAAGAATAAACTACCTGTCCATACCTGATTTATATTGTAACTTCTTTTATATCCTCCTTTTTAGGGTAAATCTTAGACTAGAGAGCCATAACTATTACTACAATTAACATCATCCCTGGTTCACCTGGGTAGGGTATTTAATGAGCTGAACACTTTGAAAATGGGGGCCTTCATTCCCCCCCCCCCCCATTCAGCTTCCTCATGACTGAACCTGGCTCACAAATGAAAATGGGTGGGGAGGGAGTGGAACTGGAAGAAGTCCAGTGAGCTCCTCCTGTGTAGCTCTTTAGCCTAGGGAGAGGCTATGGCACTAGAGCAATAAGGTGTCCCAGATTCAGTACAGAGAAGCCTAAACTTTTGTAGGGTATGGAGACAACTTTATCCCCCAGAATCCAGTCCCAGGTCACAGATCCAGGTTAGACTGAGGAGGGGACCATTGCCCAGGAGTGGTCAGAGACCCTAGATTGTGTACAAAGAAATCTCAAACCAAGATCGCAGGAATAGAGTGGTATCTCAGCTCCAACCCCCAGCCCAGTCTAAAACCTATAGAGGAATCACTGGTCCAGGAACCCTAACAAAAGGGGAGCCTGCAGTTCTATCCCCCTGAACCAGTAGAGCTTCCAGGATGACTGATAGGAGCCAAAGGTCAGCAGCATCTACTTTTGCATAGAGCCAAACCCAGGTCAGAAACTTGCCAGACACTTTGCTGACCACTGAGAATACAATGAAGAGGAAAAACATGGTGTCTGCCCTAAAAGGACTTAAGTTCTGGGGGAGAAGGCAATAAAAATCAATTATATAAAAACACGACATAGATATGCAAGTATATACATATCTATTCCATGTGGAAGGTAAATCCCAGATGGATCTACACTCTTACAGAGAGGAGTCTGAGCTGAGACTTGTAGGAAGTTAGGATATCCAGCAATCAGGTGAAAAAGGAGAACATTCTAGGTATGGGACAGCAGGTGAAAATGCTGGTTATGGAGCATTCTGGGCGAGAGACAAGTAATCCAGGATAGCTACATTGTAGAGTCCATGAAGGGGAAAAAAGTTTTAAAACACTGGAAAGATAGGAATGGCCAGGTTACAAATGACTTTTTAAAAACCAAAGGGTTTTATTTGATATAGGAGATAATAGGGAGCCACGGGGTTTTATGAGTGCAATGGCGACCTTTGCTTTGGTCTACCTCCTAAACTATAATCCTGCAACACCAATTGTCTTTTGGAATCTAAGACTTTATATCCTGTATAGGCATTCAAACTCAACAGATCTAAAACAGAAATCAACATTATCTTCCAAAAAAAAAAAAAAAAAGCTCCTCTCCTTTTGCCAACTTTCCTAATGTACCATCATTCTCCTAGTCTTCCATCCTGAATACTCACTACCCATATAAAATCTCTGGGCCAATCTTATTTCTCCCTTTACAACATCTCTCATACATGGACTTTTCTCTCCAACCACATAACTAACTGCCTCCCAGGTGCAGGCCTTTATCATCTCCCACTTGGATTATCTTTATAGACTGTTGGAAGGTCTGCCTGCTTCAAGTCTCTCCCTATTCCAATCTATCCTCCTCTCAGGTATAACTCCAGTTTATGCCCTCCTAGTAACTCCCAGTTAACTCAAAGAGAAAATTTAAAAATAATCTGTTTATTTTTTAAAGCTCTTCAAAACCCACCCTCTTCCTACCTTTCCAGTCTTCATCTCCTTGTACTTTGTCTATACTATTTTTCTTGAATGTTGTCATTTACATGTTGTCTTTCCCATTAGAATGTGAGCTCCTTGAGTGCTGAGATCACCTTTCATCCTCTCAATATAAACTGCATGTATACCTAGTTTACAAGTTATATTACAAGTTTACAATTTATATTATTCGATTATGAGCTCCTTGAAGGTGGGAACTATTTTTTTGGCTTGGTTTTGTTTTGTTTTCTTTCTTTGTATTCCCTGTATGTAGCACATCACATAATAACTAGTTAATAAAACACTCACCAATTAATTATTTGCTCAGAGTCATAACTCCAAGACCAGCCCTATGCCTATCAAAGTGACTCAAGAATGAAAATACTATAATTCATAAAGAGTCTGATAGTACTAAAAAGTACCAACCATATCTGGCGAAAATGCCCTCCAGTAACCCAAATCTTGATGCAGATAAAAATAAATGAATTTTTTAAATAGGCACATAAACCCATTTGGGCATGTTAGAGAATTTCTCAGAATTCCAGGCTGGGGTTCAGAGGGAGATCTCAGTCATCAATCTGTAAGATCAGTGGTCAAATAAAATACATAACCAAAATGAAGGAAAAAATTATATTAGTGTGCTGAGACTGCCTGCTGGTGACAGTCTCCCTTCCTCCTATCCCCCTATGAAGTTTCAGGATTAAATGACATTCAAGGTCTTTTTCCAAGTCTAAATTTCTGTAATAAGACATTTTGCTCTCTTAATCGCAATAACTAGTCTTCAAGTAATTTACACCCCAGAGAAGTACAAAGAAAACTGATTAGGTATAAAAACTTATGAGTCCCCACTGGGAAGAGATACTGGAATTCAAATAAAACTCAGTCTCAAGTCCACTGGACTAAAAAAATCTACCTCTGTGATCTTTGACAGAGCATTACTCAGGGTAAGTTTGAGGAGAAGGTTGAAAAAAAAGTTTGAATTCCAATTCTGTCACTACTGAAGTGACCTTAGACAAACCATTAGCCTTCCTGAACCTCAGTTTCTTCATCTGTAAAACGAAGAGTTTGTACTAAATGACCTCCAACTCCCTAGATCTCCCTCCAAACCTGAGTTGTAATCCTGTACTCTTTGTGATCCCATTTAGGGTTTTCTTGGCAAAGACACTGGATGGGTTTGCCATTTCCTTCCCCATTTTACAAATTAAGAAATTGAGGCAAATAGAGTTAAGCCTAGGATCACTCAGATAGAAAATATCGGAGGCCACATATGAATCCATGTCCTCCTGACTCTAGGCCTGGCACTCTTTCCATTGTGCCACTTATCTGCCCCCTATACCAAATAGGTCTAGCAAAATCTTCCAAAGCCAATCAAGAAATCAACAAATGCTAATTTATCACTTCCTAGGAGAGCAATCATGGCATAGAGGATAAGGTACTAGACTCAGAATCTGAAAGACCTCGGTTCTACTGGAGAAGTTCCTGTGACTCCTTCTTGCCCCTAGGACAAAAAGTTAACTCCTCTGTGTGGCATTTAACACCATTTACCATCTGATTCCAGCCTACTTTAATAGCCAAGCTGACCTACTTTCTATTCCCCATACATGATGTTCCATCTTTACTCTCTGTGCCTTTGAACTGGCTGTCCTGTATGCCTGGAACGAAATGAACTCTGCCTTCAAGCATCAGCTTAAGTGCGGGAGTCCTCATCCCATCCAGCATAGATAGCTTTTCTGCTGCTGGAGAAAAACCAAAAACCAGCTCTTTCTATATTTATACATATATTTATATACTTTATATCTATGTAGATGTATACTTATTGCTTCCTTTCCATAGAATATAAGCCCCTTGAGGGCAGGGATTATTTTTTTTTTCGGTCTTTGCTTCCCAGGAGCCTAGCAAAGTGCTTGGTTTAATAGATACACATGGATCAAGTACAATAACTGTTTAAGGAAATGCTGAGATTTAATAATATGGGTTGTAGAAGGGAGGCTTCTTAGAGGTTGTAAAGATTGGGCAGTATCTGGATGGAAAGAAGGAATGGATTCCAGGTAGAAGGAAGCAGTATTAAAAAAAAATTGCAAAAGATACAAATGGAGATACTAGCTTCTGGAGGGAAGGTGTGAAAGGAGGATATAGGGGAAGATAGAACCAAATTATGTTGGGGGTGGGAAAAAAAAAAGAATTCTTCCCATGCTCCTAAGAATAGCTGACTTTTATATAGTGCCTTCTACCATCAAGGGACTTTCATATACATTAAGTCACTTCCAGTTACCACCCAGTGAAGTAAGTAATGTCCATAGTATTACTTTACAGTAAGGTAACTGAAACTCGGAGTATTTCTCAAAGTCACAATATAGTTTAGTGGCCAGCTGGGATTGAAACTCATGCTTTAAGACTCCTAGGCCAGTTTTTTCCACAATTCAACTACTACCTCATTGCCCTCCTGAACTAATGACCTGTTACTCATCGAATTGGACAGTTTCAGAGTCCAGCAACACCCTGGGTTCTCTTTCATGTGCATCATACAACAAAATAAAGGTTAGTCAATTTTCTACTTAATGACAAATTAATGAGGGCAAAAGCCTTCGAGGATCACAAATCTCAACCATTCACTACTGTTTAAAATGAAAAAAAAAATCCCAAAATAACAGAAAACCTCACCCAAATTAATGAAAAAGAATAACATTTATATGACACCCATAATAATGGCTAATACTCATATAAGGCCTTAATGGTTTACAAATCACTTTTCATATATTATGTCATGTTATCCTCAGAACAACCTTATGAGGTCTGTCCTATTGTTATCACTATTTTTAAGATGAAGAATCTGATATTCAGAGGGTAATCTGAGATGATGAAGAGAGAAGAGGGAGGGCTCAGCAAATAACCTTAGTTTTGTTTTTTTGTTTTTTTTCAGTAAGTATGACTTCAACTGAGAGGCTGAAGGAACAGGATACCTAAAGAGCAATGAAAACACTAGGAAATAAATGCTGTGGTGAAAAGTGGACTAGCTCACACGTGAAAGTGTAAAGAAATTGCCTTGTCCATTAAAGGTCCAATTGAGATTATGTATCATAAATTTGTAGTGGTCCCAGTTAGCAGTTTCATTATTTTTTTCTAGCTCTATTCAGCAGCATATGAATAGCAGTGGAGGACATGGATGATGAGGTTGGTGTTTCACGAGCCAAGATTAGTGATAAAGCAAAGGGGTTTAAGGGATTCAAGTATAACAGATTAAGTTAAACTGATTTACTAAAGAGTGTTTAGTATGTAACAGGTGGATTTGAGGAGTAGGAATTGGGTAGACTAAGGAACTGGGAAGCTACAATACATGTGAAGGAATTTCCATTTGTAGGTTGAAGTCCTCTAGTCTTGGGGGATTGGGGTAGGGGGTTTGTGAGCCAAGCACTGAAACTCTAGAGGAAGGAGAATATCCTAAGGGTGGATAGATAACCTCTACCCAGGTCTGGACTGAGAAATAAATTTGAATAGTGAATCACAAAAGAGGAGTTGTTTTGAGGGTGGTAGAGGGAGAATCTGAAAGTGGCCATGGGGAGCCAGGAATATCCCAACTCTCCTCTAGTGAGTTGGAGGAGTTTGAGTCAAAGTACAACCTGTCCTGGAAAGGGTAGTCAGAGCTACAATGTCAACAGGAGAGGGCCAGGTCTCTGTGAGATCAGAAAATGGAAAAAGTTTAAGATGAAAGAAAGTTTGTGAATTACAAAGCAGGAATTCCAGAAAGTACTATGGAAATTGTTGGCACATTTGGAGTAATTCAATATTAATTATCTTAAGATCATTAAAGTATCCTTGTTCTATCATTAAATGACTTTTTTATGGTTTTGAAATATACATTGATAGACATCTTTGGATGCTAGAGGGAAGCTTTTATGGCAACCTTTTCCTCTATTAACTGACATTGTTCTTTTAGTAAAAAATAAAAATAATCATCACAAGATCTTTGTTTACTATATTTTCAGTCAATTCTATAAGTGTAAAGATGTGATCTGCTATAGAATATTATTTATGAAAGCCAGCACATTCCTTCTCATAATCAGGATACCTCAATGAATATTGTTACACATTTCACTTTGGGACAAGTTTGACTGAGTACTAACTTTTTATATATCCTCCTCCCAATAGGAAAGAAAATAATTTTATTCTTTTTTTAGATCTCACCTTTCTATTCCCATTATATTGCCATGAACTGGCTTTTGGTTTCCAACTCTCACTTGGATATACTGGATTTGCCTGAGTCAGCTGTGGTTAAGACATTTGCTATAGAAATGGTCATGTCTCACTCTTTACCCTGTTTGGGAGTTGATCTTGTCAACATGAAATCTAGAAACTCCAAACTTGTGGCCTAGTGGGATCTGGTAAACCCCAGGTTTGACCTTGTCACCTGAGAGTTCCTTCCTGAGGGAAAAATCCTACTTTACTGCTCTCATACTAACAATAGACTTTAAGATGTCAAATGACTCCCCTAGTCTCCAGAAGCCTCTCCCAGTATATCACACTTTCCTTTTCCAAGGAAGGAACTCTGGACCTTCAGCGCTACCCACTTATTTTTATGGAAAGAAAAATTGGAACATAAAAGGTATTTAATAAATAATGAGAAAACTTGATTGGGAAGTACCCACTGGCAGCAAAGGATAGAGAAAATTGGAAGAAATTAAGCCATTTTTAGCTTTTCCTTAGTTTTTAAAGGTATGGTCTGAGCAGAAGCACTAGCTTCTTAAACTAACCTGCTACACTACAAGATATAAGTGTACATAAGATATCTTCAGGGACCTGATTACCTGCTCTGCTTCATCTGTCTCCCACAGGCAATGAGTCATCCAACTTCTGCTTGAAGATTTCTAAGAAGGAGGAACATTTTACCTCCTTAGGTTAATTGTTTTTCCCAGTTTTCCCAGGCATTCTACCTTATAATATGGTTCATACCAATCCCATACATTCTCTGCTTTATTCTACTTGACAATTGTTACAAGGAAATCACTTTAAAAGACTGATATATATTAATTTAAGGTTGCCAAGGAATCAGCTATGTAATTCCTAAATGAAAACTTAAGTCAGCAGTCAATCTTTTCTGGAGTTTAATTACAATAGGAGGAAGTAATTAGAGAAAGAGAGAGAGAAAGGGGAGAGAAGGGAATAGGGCTTAAATACCCCTTCTGTTTAGGCTGGGCCAAAAGGCCCAAGCCCTTAGATAGCTGGGGCAAAGAAAAGAGATCAGTCCCTATTACTCACGTGACCAAAATGGAGAAACAGTCTCAGAGGCCCCCACTTTCAGCTTCCTTCAGAGCAAGCTTCTCAGAGCACACACCAAACACACCGACCAACTTCTCAACCCCCCTCCCGAGTCTTCAGACTCCCCTATCTTTAAGGAAACCATCCCAGTTGCCTCCCCTCAGTCCTCACATCTACCAATCACCTGTCCATCAATTTCCCTGCCAATGGAGGCTCTAGCTTAAACCCAGGACCGCCCAGAGGTCTCTGGCTTTTGCACATGTCTGTTGAAGGTCATATTTTCAAATAATTAAATCTTTGATCCTTTGCTACAGCCCTTTCCAGAGATTGGAATAATTAAATTTTTATCTAGGCTGCAGCCCTTACTCAATCCTGTTAGGACTGAATAGGGTGGAGATTGATTCCAAGTATCTCCATTGTATCAATTCTAAAATCAATCATGACTCAAAGGAATTCCTGTTCTATGCTTAAGCGTAGGTCAAAGTCCTTTCCATTGTTCAGCAAAGGGTTTCTGTCCTAAAGTAATCTTAAGAAGGGAAGGAGAAGGAACCTCCCATGCCAATGGGATTCACATTCCAATAGTCAAGACCCACTATCAATAGGAAATTTTTCAAGTATGAAATTTCCCAATGGTGAAATTTCCAACATTTATAAGTCTAAGAAATTTTAAGGTTTACACAATTTGGCAATTTGGGGCTGCTTCCAACAGTGTGGTAATCCATTACTGAAAGGACTTTTTAATATATCCTGAATGGTCCCTTGGATGACCTCCACCCCTCACAGAAGCAATGGGGGACAGGAATGTGGGGTACTATAATAGACAAAAAAATTTCTAGTCAGGATAGACTCGATCTCTACCCCAGTGTCATGGTGATCTCACCCATATTAGCTAAGGGTGAGGGGCTATAAATAAGAAAGTTTGTACCTGGGTCCTTTGAGATCATTGCCTTTCAACGAGTAAGTGATTTAATTAGTTGGAAACCTTTGGAGGTCTGTGGAGACCCAGGAGTAGTAGTGTATAAAATAGAGATCTATAAAATAGAGATCATAATATGAGATAATATTTGAAAAGTGCTTTCCAACCCCCCAAATGCTATGAAAATTCTAGTGATGATGATGATTATTGAAAAAGGCCTTTCTCGGTTCTTCTTCCCCTTGGAGATTACCTTCCATCCATTCTCTCTATATCTTGTGGGTACTTATTTAGTCTTTCATTCACTTGGACTTTTTCCTCATAGAATTTGGGCTCCTGAAATCTTTGCCTTTTTCTGGATACCCTGCTCTTACAGTGCCTGGCATATAGTAAGTGCTTAATAAATATTTGTTGAGGGCAACAAGATGGCTCTGGCTTAGAGACAGGTGGTCCTGGCTTTAAACCTGGCCTCAGACACTTAGCTGTGTGACTCTGGCAAGACACTTAACTCCAATATTAATTCTAAGATAGCAAGTAATGGTTTTAAAATAAAAATAAAATATTTGCTTTGTATAGGCTGGAAATTCATGTCATTCTCATGACAATTCTATAAATATGGGCTTCCTTTGAGGTCCAGCTCAGTTACTACCTCATTCTACTTACTGATGCCTTTCCATTCCCTTAATCCTCAATCAGTCTGTATTTCGTTCATCCACAATCTGCATGTTGTTATTCATAAATGTATTGTAACTTCCCCCACTAGAGTAGATTAGATCCTTGAGAGTAGAGATTGTCTCACTTTTATATTTATATCCCTAACATGTAGCATGTCATGTCCATTTGGAGTTATCTTAGCAAAAAATACAAGAGTGGTTTGCCATTTCCTTTTCTTGATACAGAGTAGATACTTATTAATTATTGTTTGATGGACTGATAGAATCAATGAGTTGCTTAGAATATTCCAATATATAATAAGAGAATTAAGCAAGCAATTTGCAATTAATTTGATTTATAAATTTAGGTAACACACTAATTAGGCAACAATGTGCTCAGCGCATGTTCTTTCCTCCCTCACCATAGCCTGAAATTGGTTACCATTTGAGTCACATGCATAAAACATAAAATTTTTTGGTGCTATTTGAAAAGCCAATATACATTTCCACCAGGATAACTCACTTTTTTCTTTGTAAGATCTATGATTTCCCTAGTGTAGATATTTCTTCTTCTCTCAGTGAATCAGCACTTTTGGCTCCAATTAGTCCTAGAGAATTTCCTGGAGGTATTGAGAGGCTATGGAATATTGAAAGTAGCACAGCTAGTGGGAGTCAAAGGTAGGATTTGACCCAATATGTTAACATAAGTTACTTGATCTGATTAGTCATTTGTCTCTTGGGACTCATAGAGGGTCAGATATAACAAAGTTAAGTGTTTGGGTTTTTTAAACCCTTTCCTTCTGTCTTAGAATCTATTCCCTTTTACAGTTCTAAGGCAGAAGAGTGGTAAGGACTGTCTTAAAAAAATAAGGAAGAAAAGGGAAGGGAATGTAAGGGATGTATCCCGACAAGGGGAGGCTTAGACCCCCAGGTATGTAGAGAGGGATGTAAAAGAGGAGAACTCCCTACTGCAAAATGGGGTTCCAGGGGAGGCAGCAGATATAATGGGTTGGCTCAGAGAGAGGAGAGGAGGTTTGAAGATTTTCCCCCTTTTGCCTTCCCTCCTTAGCTAAGGCTGCTCTCCCCAATTCACTCTTGTCCCTCTTGTCCCCTCTCCACTACTCGAAACCCAAAGGTCTCCCCTTGATCCGTTCACTTACACTCAGCTTGGGGAATAGATAACTTTAATGTTAACTCAAGTAATACAACAGGAATAATGGGAAGGGAAGAATGGGAAAAGGAAAGTGGGGAAAGGGGGTCCCTGTCTCTATCTAAACCCTTTTCCTCCCTCCTCAAGTTTGGGGAGAACTCAGGCCTTGGCAGCCTGAGCCCCCTCTGAGAAATTCAGATTGACTCACCCCTGGGCAACAGGAGCTGAGGTAAAGTCTGTTCAGGTTTTTCTTCAGAAGGTCCCTTCAATTGGGAAGTGTTGGGGGGAAATATTTCCAGGAACCAGCAGGAAAAGTGGTTAACCCTCAGGAGAAAGTCTTTATCTACCTTCTCTCTTCAACGTCTCAAGACAAAGAGACCCTCACTGCTCTCCCAGCCAGCCTTCTCTCCTCAGGAAATTCACTCCTGTGGCCCCTCCCCCGTTGAGGTAATCAATTTCATATACTCTTCAGTCTGGCACTTTTTCTCTAGTGCCAGCCTCTATCACAGGGCTAGGCAAATGGGATTAGCTGACTTGTCCCAGGAAGTGTCTGAAGCCAGATTTGA
The DNA here is from genome assembly GCF_027887165.1 of Monodelphis domestica. Classification (NCBI taxonomy): domain Eukaryota; kingdom Metazoa; phylum Chordata; class Mammalia; order Didelphimorphia; family Didelphidae; genus Monodelphis; species Monodelphis domestica. Next base: position 267,462,302 of record NC_077232.1, read on the forward strand.
ACTCAGGTCTTCCAGACTCCAGGCATGGCTCTCTGTCTACTTGGAGCAAAGTTGAGTTTAAACAGAAAGGGAGAAGAGCAGTGAGGTAGAAGGAAGGATTCTGTTTAGGGCCAACCATGATGCTGTAGCACTTGGAGAGGAAAGTCACTGAAAGGTCTGTGGTGCTGGAGGAAGTGTGACAACAAACAAAACCTTTACATACTCCACAATTCTATTTAAGTCCAGCTTTGATTCTGACTCATTTCAATGACTTGCCTGAGCATGTTATGTAATTGCTTCTAACTTGATCTAAAGGGGGACAGTGCAAACGAGTCTAATACTTAGGTCCTTTCGGTTTCAACCATGTTAGAGCATGTTCAAAGTGTCTCATGACGAATTTTGCTATCGGCTAAACTTGAGCTTAGGGACTGTCAAGTGCTGTTCTTGGACCTGTAAAAATGACTGTCTTAGACAATTGCCTGAGTCTCAGAAATGTAAAGACAAAAGTTAAACTAGTCCCAGTCTTTCACACTAGATTCTTATTCTAGTGTCCACTCCTCAAGGGTGTGAGGAAGCATTTCTTTTTCTTTTCTTCTCAATTCTCCCTCTCTCTAGTCTAATTCATTCCTCCATTTCTGATGGGCATATTCAGCTAGCCAGGGGACATTTTCATCTGGATGTCCAACTGGCATTTCAAATTTCACATACTCCAAATAAATATCTTGTCATTCTTCTCTGAGCCTGCTTACCTTTCCTACCTCATTATTTTTGTTGGTGACATCATTGTTCACCTGGTTTCCTTTGTTTGAAATCTCAGATTATTTTTTATTCTCAGAATCACAGAATAAGAGAATTGGAAATGACCTTATAAGCCATCTACATTTACCTGAGAAGAAGTTCTTTCTATATCATCATAGTGGTTTTCCCCTCTCCCTCTCCTGTTATATCCAGCCCTAGTAGAGGCTACCAAATCCCACTGACATCTCTCACATTCATCCTTTCTTCTCTAGTCTCACTGTTATAACACTAATTCAGATTCTTATTACCACCTCCTTTGACTTTTACAAAAATGTCTTCATAAGACATTTCTACCTATTTGTTTTATTTATAATGTCACTCCCCTACTCAAAAATCTTCAGAAACTATCTCTTGCCTTCTAAATAAATTCTTTTGTCTGGCATTCAAGAGCCTCCACACTTTGACATTATTCTTTCTAATGTCAACTTGGAAAAACACAGGACCACTAAAGAAGTTAAAAAAGAACAAGTCTTTAATGAGGACAAGGGAAACAGTTTTTATGGCCATCACACAGAGACAACACCTCACAGAACCAAGTTCTGGAACTCTGGGAACAATGTCTCTGGGAAAATAGGAATGTCAGTCATGGAAATTTCCAATGAATTGATGAATTTGGAAGGACAACTGATTAGATTTCAGGGGGTAAGGGAAGGAGAATTCCAGCCAGGGGATGGACTACCTGGGAGAGGGTGAAACTTCTAAGACAAAAAGGGTACTTAAGATTAGATTATATCTACTACTGTCTAGGCTGAGATCATTGGGCATTTGAAATTTTAATATTCTGTGTAGAATAAATCTACTGATTCTATCCAGGGTGACTCTGGGGTGCCTGAGGGTTACATAAAAGAACTTATCACCAACTTTACTGCATATTGGTCATTCCTGCAAACTACCAGAACAAGTTCTTCTCTGTTCTTCTATCATGTCCTACACTTTTATGCCTCAGTGTCTTGTCTCTTTTGGGTGTACAAGCTTGATCATTATAATTATACAGTGTTCAGTTTCATTTTTGGTTCTTTCTATTCATATACATTTGTTTTCTTACTGAACCTTGGAATATCCTCTGGCCAAACTTCACCTCTTGACTGTTTACCAATTAAAAAAAAAACACTTTACCTTCTGTCTTGGAATCAATACTGAGTATTCATTCTGACTCAGGAGAACCATAAGGACTAGGCAATTAGGGTTAGGTGACTAACCTAGGAAATGTTTTGAGGATAGATTGGAACCCAGGATCCCTCATTTCCATGTCTGGATTTCCATCTACTAAACCACCTACCTGCCCCTGTCTACCAATCATTTAAAGCTCAATAATTCCCACCTTTTTTGATCCATCTTGTTGTCAGTAGTAATTTTCCCTCTTGGATTTCCTATGTAATGGGAGTATCTGACACTTGTACAAAATGCCTCAGATAACATCTCTCCATGATGAAGATCCTAAAGAGTTTGCTTTTCAGAAAGTTGCAATGACAGAGTGCTTTGGGGAAATAGGGGGGCATGCATAATCATTTTGTTACTGGGTTTGGTTAGCTAACTATATGTTGCAGAGAAAGCTCTTTGATTGGTCAAAGAAGCTTTTAGCTTTAGCCACATCCTCTTGACCTCATTTGATGACTCTTTTGCTCATGTAATAAAAACAATAATTTATATAGAACTTACTATATGCCACACACTTTATAAATTTTGTCTCATTTGATCCTTACAACAATGCTGAGAGTTAGGTAGGTGCTATTATTATCCCCATTTTACAGATGAAGAAACTGAGGCACAAGTCTTTAAAGACCAGAATTGGGCAACTGGAAGCCAATGATCTTGCAAAACAATAAGAATTAATAAAGCAAATTCAAAAGACTGACAAACTAGAAGAAAACAAAAAAAAATCTCACTGACAACATGACAGATTAGGAAAACAGAGGAAGGAGAGACAATTTGAGAATCATTGGTCTACCTTAAAAGCCAGAAATAAACAGAAACCTTGAAATCATCCAAGAAAACTGCCCTGATGTTCTTGAACAAGGCGGGAAAATAGACATTGAAAGAGTTCACAGAACACCCTCTACACTAAATCCCAAAAGAACAACTCCCAGGAATGTAATTGCCAAATTCCACAGCTTTCAAGCTAAGGAGAAAATTCTATAAGAAGCCAAAAAGAGATAATTCAGAAACCAAGGAGCACCAATCAGGATCACACAAGACCTGGCAGCTTCCACACTAAAGGAACACAAGGCATGGAACATGATATTCAGAAAGGCAAGAGAACTGGGTCTTCAACCAGGAATCAACTATCCACCAAAATTGACTATATACTTCTAGGGGAAAGTATGGGCATTCAACAAAATAGAAGATTTCCAAGTATTTGTAAAGAAAAGACCAGAATTAAGTGGAAAGTTTGATATCCAAACACAAAGATCAAGAGAAACATAAAAAGGTAAATATGAAAGAGAGGGAAATAGAGAAAAATTTTGTTTTTTAATTCAAACTCTCTTCTTTAAGGGCTACAATGAGAACAAATTATATATATTAATATATGGGGGAAATGTTATTTGTAACTCAAAAACTGTATTCATTTTATAGTAATTAGAAGAATCACTCATAGGAAAAGATTGGGGCATTAAGGGCTATAAAATGATATGCAAAAAAAAGGGAAAAGGGTGTGGGGGGGAATAGATGATGGTACCAAGAGATACTTGAAGAAATAAAATAAATAGAATAATGTTTTTCACACAAAGATACACATGGGAAGGGGAGGGGAAGAATACTCTTATAAGAAGGAGAGGAAGAGAGTGCTAATACATAATACTTAAACCTTACTCTCAATGTAATCAACTCTGAGAGGGAAGAGCATCTAGATCCATTGGGATCTTGAAGGCTATCTTATCCTATAGGGTAAGGAAGAAGGGAAAACTAAGGGGGGTAGGGAGGAGGGAGTACAAAAAGGGAAGGAGAAGGGGGAGGGAACTTAACAGACCCTAAAAAAAAAAAACAAACAAGAAGGGAACAAAAAGGGCAGGACCAGAAATAGAGCCACAGTAAGGGAGGGGAGTAGGGGGATTGATTAAAAGTAAACCACTTTTTTTAAAAGGATATAGAAAAAGAAGAAAGGACAGAACTAGGAGAGGATATCAAAATGCTAGGGAATTAATGAGTGACAATCATAACTTTGAACATGAATGGGATGAACTCACCCATAAAATGTAGATGAATAGGAGAGTGGATTAGAATCCAGAATCCCACCATATATTGTCTATAAGAAATACATCTCAGGTGGGTAGATACTCACAAGATCAGGATTAAAGATAGGAGTAAGATCTATTGGGCCTCAACTGAGAGAAGGAAGGCAGGAGTTGCAATCATAATATCAGACAAAGCCAAAGTAAAAATAAACCTAATTAAAAGGGATAGGGAAGGTAAATACATCCTGATAAAAGGGAGTAAAGATAATGAGGAAATATCACTAATCACCAATGGTTAACAACCCAAATTTCTAATAGAGAAACTAGTAGAATTGAAGGAGGAAATAGATACTAAAATGATACTAGTGGGAGACCTAAACCTACCACTATCAAATTTAGATAAATCAAATAAAAAAATAAATAAGAAAGAGGTAAAACAGGTGAATTAAATCTTAGAAAAATTAGAGTTAATAGATATATGGAGAAAAATAAATAGGGACAAAAAGGAATACACCTTCTTTTCAGCAGCACATGGTACATTCACAAAGATTGACCATATACTACATCAGAAAAACATGGCATACAAATGCAGAAAAGCAGAAATAATAAATGCAACCATTTCAAATCAAAATGCCTTTTCATAAGGCAATAAAAATAATGATCAGTAAGGGTACATGGAGAGCCAAATCAAAAATTAAGTGTAAATTAAATAATATGATTCTCCAAAATCAGTTAGTTAGAGAACAAATTATAGAAATAATTAATAATTTCATTGAAGAAAATGACAATGATGAGGCATCCTTTCAAACTCTATGGGATGCAGCCAAAGCAGTACTCAGGGGAAAATTTATATCCTTGAGTTCATATATTAACAAATTAGGGAGGGCAGAGATCAATGAATTGGACATGCAAATCAAAAAACTTGAAAGAGAACAAATAAAAAAAAACCCAGAAGAAAACCAAATTAGAGATCCTAAAAAATAAGGGGGAAATTAATAAAATTGAAAGTGATAGAACTATTGAACTAATAGATAAGACTAGAAGCTGGTATTTTGAAAAAACAAACAAAATAGACAAAGTATTGGTCAAGCTAATAAAAAAGAGGAAAGAAAACCAAATTAACAGTATCAGGGATGGAAAGGGAGAACTCACCTCCAATGAAGAGGAAATTAAGGCAATCATTAAAATCTATTTTGCCCAATTATATGGCAATAAATATGCCAATCTAGGTGATATGGATAGATATCTACAAAAATATAAATTGCCTAGATTAACAGAAGAAGAAATATAATTCTTTTTTTTTTTAAATAAACCCTTACCTTCCATCTTGGAGTCAGTACTGTGTATTGGCTCCAAGGCAGAAGAGTGGTAAGGGCTAGGCAATGGGGGTCAAGTGACTTGCCCAGGGTCACACAGCTAGGAAGTGTCTGAGGCCAGATTTGAACCTAGGACCTCCCGTCTCTAGGCCTAACTCTCAATCCACTGATCTACCCAGCTGCCCCCTAGAATTCTTAAATAATCCCATATCAGAAAAAGAAATCCAACAGACCATCAAAGAACTCCCTAAGAAAACATCCCCAGGGCCTGATGGATTCACAAGTGAATTCTATCAAACATTCAAAGAAGAGCTAATCCCAATACTATACAAACTATTTGACATAATAAGCAAAGAGGGAGTTCTACCAAATTCCTTTTATGACACAAACATGGTACTGATTCCAAAGCCAGGCAGGTCAAAAACGGAAAAAGAAAACTACAGACCAACCTCCTTAATGAACATAGATGCAAACATCTTAAATAAGATACTAGCAAAAAGACTCCAGCAAGTGATCAGGAGGGTTTGTTCACTATGATCAGGTGGGATTCATACCAGGAATGCAAGGATGGTTCAATATCAGGAAAACCATCCACATAATTGACCATATCAACAAGCAAACCAACAAAAATCACATGATTATCTCAATAGACACAGAAAAAGACTTTGAGAAAATACAACACTCATTCCTATTGAAAACACTAGAAATATAGGAATAGAAGAGTCTTTCCTAAAAACAATATAAACAGTATCTATCTAAAACCATCAGCCAACATCATCTTCAATGAGGATAAACTAGATGCGTTCCCAATGAGATCAGGACTGAAACAAGGATGCCCATTATCACCTCTATTATTTAACATCATACTAGAAACACTAGCAGTAGCAATTAGAGAAGAAAAAGAAATTGAAGATATTAAAATTGGCAATGAAGAGACCAAGCTATCACTCTTTGCAGATGACATGATGGTCTACTTAAAAAATCATAGAGAACCAACTAAAAAGCTACTAGAAATAATCAACAACTTTAACAAAGTTGCAGGATACAAAATAAACCCACATAAGTCATCAGCATTTATATATGTCTCCAACACATCTCAGAAGCAGGAATTAGAAAGAGAAATCCCATTCAACATGACCTTAGACAAAATAAAATACTTAGGAATCTATCTCCCGAGACAAACACAGGAACTATATGAACACAACTACAAAACACTTTCATCACAACTAAAGCTGGATCTGAGTAATTGGAAAAACATAAACTGCTCATGGGTAGGACGAGCTAACATAATAAAAAATGACCTTCCTACCCAAACTTATCTATTTATTCAGTGCCATACCCATCAAACTTCCAAAAAACTTTTTTACTGAGTTAGAAAAAACCATAACAAAATTCATTTGGAGGAAAAAAAGATCAAGGATATCCAGGGGAAATAATGAAAAAAAATACAAAGGAAGGTGACTTTGAAATACCAGATCTCAAACTATATTATAAAACAGTAGTCATCAAAACAATTTGGTACTGGCTAATGTAAACCTTAAAATTTCTTAGACTTATGAATGTTGGAAATTTCCCCATTGGGAAATTTCATACTTGAAAAAATTTCCTACTGATAGTAAGAACTCTATTGGAATATGAAACTCCTTGGCATGGGAGGGTCCTTCTCCTCCCTACTTAAGACTACTTTAGGACAGAAACCTTTTGCTAAACAATGGAAAGGCTTTGACCTATGCTTAAGCATAGAACAGGAAGTTCTTTGAGTCATGATTGATTTTAGAATTGATACATTTTACTTCTATAGAAGCAAGTTGTAAATATAGTAAAAATTTCTAGAAAAAAAATTCTGCCTTATGAGGCTTTAGTCTTTACTTGCCTGGACAAAATTGCATATGTTCAGTGTTCAATTACATTTTAAAAGGTCAGCTAAGGTGACATAGATGTAAAAATCATTATTGTTGTTGTTGATGAGTCATTTTTCAGTTGTATCTGATTCCTCATGACCCCATTTGGGGTTGGTTTTTTTTGCAAAGGTCTTGGAAAGGCCCATTTCAGCTTATTTTACAGATGAGAAACTGAGGCAAGCAGGGCTAAGTGATTTGCCCAGGGTCACACAGCTAATGTCTGGGCCTAAATTTAAACTCAGCATGATAAGTCTTCCAGACTCTCTCCACTTGCACCAACTAGTTGCCCAACAATCCTTATAGGTACATTTAAATCTAAAAGTGAGGAAAATAAAGTTTTAGATCAAGAATAAGTTTCAATAAGAAAATGGTTGGGATATAGTGATATGTCATAACAAGTAAGAAGTTTTATTTGCTTTCACTGGCAGGGGGGAAATCAGGCAGTTTCCATGCATTGAGGTCATTTTTCTTACAACATTGATTATATACTTCCCCTATTCTTAAGTCCAGTATTCTTGAGCCCTTATCTAGTACACTTTCTCTCTACACAATCTTACTACTCACAATAATATGCTTTTGTATCTTAAATTTAATCATTTACTTAGTAAGGAGAAAAAAATAATATTCCAGATTCTAGTATATAAAATCAAATTACATAAATTAAAAATGCATCATAATTCACATATAAATCAATATATTTGATAGCTATGGTGATAGCCCACACTAGGAACTTGGCTTGGAAATTTCTGAGGGAGGAGAACTTATAAGCTTGGGGCAATTCACAGTCCTGGACTGTAGGCTTTAATGTTGTTGGCCCATTTAGGATCACTTGCACCACATGAAATTATTTCTTTGTTCCTTCTTTAATGGTTGATCCATCCATTGTCCATCTTCTTGTGGAGGAACCTTCTTTTCTCCTTCAACACAACCTTTATAAGTTCTTTCAGTTAACCATCACCCTTAAAAGAGCATTTTGAAAATATGAGCCCTTAATGTGAATATCAGACCCTTTAGGATAAGCTAATTCCTAACTCATCAAACTGGCCTTCTCTGGAAAATGTAGCTCAGTTCAGCCATTATTCACCATAGCCCCACTTGCTAGAGAGCAAAAAAATCCTAACTGAAAGCATAACTTTTTTCCAATTCATGTTGAAGATGTTGAAAGACAATAGCTCTCACTACATATCTTGTATAGTGATGCCAAATGCATCATTGATTGTCTAAATTTAAGAAAGTGATGGGGGAAATGTAAATAGTATGTATTAAACTTGAAAATATGTAGTGTATGCATTTTTTCCCCTAGAGACCTGAACCACTGATTTGAACAAGACTCTCCAGACTCTATAACCTAAAAAGTTGTAACTCCATCTAGTTGACATTCCTTTTTCAATCATATCTCAGTATCCAAATGTTTTTATGGTTTTTATTGTCTTAGATTCATTCTCTTTAATCAGCATTACTGTAGAGATGCTCCACCCATTCAGATTCAAAAGTTCACAAAGAATTCCAGGAAGGAGGAGAGAAGATATAGCTAAAGAAGAGGAAGGGAATCATAGTGCATCAAATTTGTAGAGTTGAGCAAAGGTTCTGTCCGCTACTGCTAGAGAGGGAATAGGGAATGTGGCGATTCTGGCAGCACACTAAGCAAGGCTTGGTGAGAACTTCTCTTTTTGATAGAAAGGATGGATAAGACTCCAGTATATAAACAGCCTTTCTGAAGTCCCTCTGCTTTCCATTTCACAAGTAGGAAAAATACAAGGGAAGAAATCCCTATTACTCTTGCGAGAAGCATTTGGTACTGGCTGCTATTCTTTCTTTCCAGTGAAATGGATTGGACAGCTCTTCTGTGCTCTCTTCCCCTTTTTCTCCATTCCCTCATGAATGTTTATTCCATTGATCTACAAAAGAAATGAGCAGGGTTACTAATCCATCTTTTCTGTCTGATATTATTACCTACAATATTATCTTTCCTTTACTTATTTGTCTTTGTGTCCTCAGTGTTTAGTACTTAAGAAATTTTGTTGTATTATATATCATGCAGCCCATATTTGCTGCTAGATTCCATTAAGCTCTTAAAGCTATAGTTATCTGTAGTCCCTAGGGGAGAACCTAGTAAAAAATGTGCCATATTATTAAAAACTTAACAAAGTTATGGATAGAAGTGGTAGACATATTTATTTTCCCCAGTGAAAAGAGTGGGGATATGGATGAGTAATGATCTCTTTTGTGGGACATTATAGACCTGAGTAAACCTGTTACAGTTGGGGGGAGGGGGGTTTCTTCCAGCCCAAGATGATAAGCAGGCAAAATAATAATTAGAGAAAATGTATAACCATAAGCAAATAATCTTCCCCTAGACCAAAGATAGTAGTGAATCAAAGTCTGGGATGAAGAGGGACATGGCAAGAGCTTATTCTCATAGGCACCACAGGTTCCTGTTAGAATCTTTTAGTGGTACATTCCTGGATCCCTCTCCTACACTTGCCCCCCCCCCCCTTTCAGCTTAGCAGTGAGTGAGGATATTTATAGGTGGAGGGATTATTCTCCTTCACTGACAACCATCAGTGGAATATATGTTACATGGGTATAGAAGATGAAAGCAAAGACAAGGAACTGATTTTTTTTTAATTACATAATCCTAGTACTTTCTCTTAGATTACTTCCCATTTACTCTGTAGAAAGTATAATTAGAGCTGAGACTTGAAGGGAGTCAGTGAAACTAAGAGGCAGAAGTGAAGGGGCAGGACATTCCAGACTTGAGTGGGAGAAAAGGAAATTAATGCAAAAACTTACAGGAGTTGGAATGTAGTGCTAGGGTGCCTGGAGGGGAGTATAATGTAAGAAGCCTGAAAAGATAATAACAGCCAATGAAGGCCAAATTCTGGGAATGTAGGCTTTGGTAAATCTGCTTCTGCTTCTGGGAAGTTCATGATGGAATGGGATGGAAGCTCTGCATCTTCCTTCCCCTGGTGGCTATCCTGTAACTGTTTCTCTTTTTATTATTAATTTTTTTTTCCAATTTCAAACATTGTTCCTTGGTTACAAAAATCATTTTCTATTCCTCCTCCTGCCCCCACCCTTTCCATAGCCAACGCACAGTTTCACTGGGTATCACATGTGTTCTTGATCAGAACCCCTTTCCATGTTGTTGGTATTTGCACTAGGATGTTCATTTAGTCTACATCCCCAATCATATCCCCCTTGACCCATGTCATTAAGCACTTGTTTTTCTTCTGTGTTTTTACTCCCTCAGTTTTCCTCTGGATGTGAATAGTGTTTTTTCTCCTGTAACCCTCTGAGTTGTTCAGCATCAATGCGTTACCACCGATGGAGGGGTCCATTACATTCGATTGTACCATAGCGTATCAGTCTCTGTGTACATTGTCTGTAACTGTAACTGTTTTTTATCGGCTTCCTCCTAGATGACTGAACTAGAACTGAATACATGCAAGAGGCTTTAACTGGCCATGTCAGTTTCTCTGTTTCCTTGAGGAAAGACATGCTATGAGAGATGGCATGTAAATGTCCTGTAAATACCTAGCCTCTCTGTTCTTTGGTCTCCGTTGGGTCTTTTCTTCCCTGCTCTTAGAAGAAGGATTGCTGGAAATGATGTTGCCCAGGTAAACTTTAATAGTATGGAAGAATGAACCACCAGAGATCACCCGGGTAGCTCTGAAATCAACTTGTTTGACCTAGTTCAATAACAGATCAAATCCAGTAGCTAAAATGTCATGACCTACAGCAATTGCATGAGTCATCCAGCAGCTATGCTATATTCAAGAAAGAACTTGGGGTGAATGCTCTGTAACAACTGCTTTAAGCAGCCAAAAGACTGTTATTATGTACCTTATCTGTGTGCTTATTTTATTACTTATTTGATTTGTTACCCAAATGACTTTTCAGTCATTTTTACACATACTTAGTCAGAGGACAATAAGGAATTTTATAGAGATATGAGCAACTACTTTTGGAAAATGTCTTTTCTCCAGTTTATTTAATAAATAACATTTAACAAAGAGAGATGGGGATTAGAGTCACTTTATTACTAAGAGAGAGGTTTCAAATTTATAGATTAATATGAAAATCAAATATGCCTCTGGGGTACCCTAGAATGCAGAATAATAAGGTTAAATATGGGATAAGTCCAATAGTAGACTGAGGGTGATTTACAAGTGAGACTGATTGTCTTCTGCCACCTTGCTAAAGCTCTTATAAGCAAGAAGATTTCAGAAAAAGCTGGAAAGATCTGCAGGAACCAATGTAGAGTAAAATAAGCAGAACTGGGAAAACATGGCACACTAGTAGCAATATTGTATGATGATTATCTTTGAAAACTTGGCTACTCTCAACAATGCAATGATCTGGAACAATCCTGAAAGACTTATGACAGGGAATGCTGTCCACTTCCAAAGAAAGAACCCTTGGAGTCATTGTTTACATCAGTGTATTTATTATTTTATTTTGGAATTTTGGTTATGTATGAGTGTGCTCTTGCAACAGTGACCAATATAGAAGTGTTTGCATGACAAATAAAATAAAATAAAATAAAGTAAAATAAAAGTCTTAGCAGAAATGGTGCTTGTAGGATTTGAGAAAGACAAATATCCTAATTTGCAGATTAGAAAAAAAAAGAGTGTTATCTACACACAGTAAACTAGGGAGTTTGACTTTAATTCCTGGCAACACTCCAGAACAATGGTGTCAGACTCAAATCCTTGTGTCTCTATTTTGATTTTAAAAATCAATCTATGGGCTGTGAATTGAATACTTCTGCTCTAGAATATGTCATTAAAAAAATAATCTCTGAGTACTTAGAATGGGAAACAGGTGTAAGCCATCATTTTTTCATCAAGAATAGATATCATGAACTATATTACCCAAGAATACCCATGACCCAGATTTCAATATGCATTTGAATGGACATCCTGTAGCATATTTCTAATAGTATGTTTGTATGGGATAAGCAGTATAGATGTATATAGATCAGGTTAGCTGAGAAAGGAAAAGGGAGGTGGTGAGTGGGCTATATTGTTTTTGGGAAATCATAAAGATCTTTTAGTGATCCCAAACTTCCCCAAAAAGCAGTGCCACGCTCGTTTATGCACTAGTCTGCTGGATGCTGCCAGAGAGGCCTCCCCACCACCCTCTTCCATTGAGCACATAGAGAATTTTTCTGTCTCCATTGTCTAGCTTTAACTGAAATCCTTGACTATAGTTCTTCTTCTTGAGAGGAATAAGCTCTCGTGCTTTCATTTCAAATGTATAAGGCTTTTTGTAGTTCTTTTAGAAACATGGGAATGCTGAATCAGTAAAAATCCACTTAGGGTCTAGGGTAAGTGCCCCAATATTGTTTTCCTTAGAGTTGACTTGAACAGGTTTTTATTTCCAGGTAGGGGTTGGTTTTCATTGCCCCAAAGACCAAACTCTTTAGGACATAGAGCTTTCAATTAATACCTTGTGATAGAATTTATTTTTAAAAAATAAACTTCCTTTTCTGGAAACTTTGTCTCTCTGTGGGAAGCTTCAATGAGGCTTAAGTGGGTCATTGGAAATGTAAGATTAAAATTAATATCCAATAACTCCAAGTGTTATATTTTACAAGATTTATTAATAATCACTTGAAGTAGAGGAAATAAAAAGACAATAATAAAGCCTGAGTAAAGAGCAGTTATCCCCCACTGTGTTCACCAGAGAAGAGAGGGAAAGAGAGGGGCTACCTCAAACCTTATCTCCAAAATGTAAGGAGGTTATGTAAGGACAAAAGTAGGGTTTTGGGAAACAGAGTCCTGGGGTAGAAAATTCTGATTACATAGTATACCTTCAGATTATAATCCTAGGTCACTAGATGACACAGTCATCATCAATGTAGGAATTAATTAACTAACAAAACTTCAAAAAGATCTGTTGGGTCTCTCAGTTTTTCAATTTTATGCCTTTCTCTTTCCCAAGAAGATTAATGGATGAAGTAAAAGATTCAGTCAGAGACAAAGCTAAGCTAAAAGGGAAATGTCTTTAAACTCTCCCTGTCTTCCTACTTTTATTATGTGTGTAATGGAAGGAGTGGTCAATAAGGCTCCAATCATGAAAACATCCTCAGATTTCTCCTTCCTGACAGTTTATATAGAACAATCCCAGCTATTTCCTGCCTGGTTCTACTCCAACACATGGAAATTTGGAAGCCTGTTTCTAGTTATGCAAGACTGAAGGGATGGTACTAAGTGATGACAGAAATCCTCTAATTGGCTGTACAGCTAAAAGAATAAATGACCCAGGAAATGCTGAGCTAGAACTGAATTCAGATAAAAAAGAAATGACCTAATTCAATTTATTTTCTTTCTTGGCATTAAGATATTATTGAGACAAGGCCTACTGAATCTGAAGGAGACTAGGGATTCTAAGAGATGAAGATACATTTTAGGAGTGAGAAACAACCAATGCAAGGCACAAAGATAGAAGATAGAGAGCTATATATGAAGAGTTAAAAAAAAAAAAAAGACCAGGTTAGATGGACCAGAGTGTGCATGAAGGAAAAAAGTAAAAGGAAGTTGGAAATACAAATGGAAAGAAGAAATGGTTTTTCCTGAACTCTTAGAGAGTGTGAAAGGAGTGACAAAAGCAAGAAGCACAGCATCAAAAGGACCATGAACTTTCCATAAGCTAATCCATATATAGTGGGAAAAAAGAGACCTGCTTAAACAGAGTAATTGGGATTCTCATGGTTACCTACAGAGAGAACTTTGTGAAAGGCTTGACTGTGGAACCTGGATTTAAAATAGCTGAAGGTTCTGGTAGCTCTTGCTCCAGAGGTAGGAAATTCTTATAATACTGTCATCTGAGGCTCCCGTGGAGTCCTCTATGGATCAGTTATTCAGGAGTTGGAAACTAGGGAAGAGATAACTAGATAATCATCTACTGGAGGAGGGCCCAACAGCAGGGAGAAGAGAAACAATGGCCTCCAGGAATGGATGTAAGAAGAACCAATAGCCTATTGTCAGAAGTGAAAGACTGAACAGTGGACAAGTAGAGCATCACCAGGAGAGGTGCCAGCTTTAAAAAAAAGAGGAGCAGAGCTTCACCATCCAAGAGTGAACACTAGCTATTGCAGCCTGGGCCTGATTCCAGTCTGGGACTTCAGGTTTGGAACTGAAATGAAATGAGATACTTGTAGATCATCTAATAGTTAACAAAAATAGGTTTACTTGTCCATAGCAGGAAAAGGATACAGCACTGATTCAGCTGGGCTCAGTTTTCCTTGCTCCACCTGTTTGCCAATTTCATCATTTTCTCTAGCTTGAGGGAGAGAAATTTCTACTTTCCACTGTTCTGAATTTTGTACTTAAGTCAGAAATAAATGGCCTGCAACTTAGCAGCACCAGGAATGATATTTCCAGTACAGTTATTGAACCTCATTACATACAGGTCAGGGCCATCTTTAGTAATGTAGTATCCTGGGCCAGTGGCAGGATCAATGCCAAAAATTGTTCTGTACTACCACCTATTCAGGGTTCTCTGGACCAATCACCGGCCAGCACTTCCCCTTTCCTAGAAGGAATATCAAATCTTTGCCCCCTTAGTGTTCTAGGCTAAGGCCTGTCCCCTCCTTCCATCAAAGCTGAGAAGACAGTTTTGTTTCCCTCCTCCCTCATTGCCAAAAAGCAAACTACCTCTCAACCACCTCACCTCTTTTCTCTAAGCTCTCCCTGGGAGGGAATTGTCCAGTGACCACAGGTTATTATACTATGCCAGGCCTGATGTCTGTGGAAGGCACTGTCACAATGATCCTAAGTGCTACCCTCTGATGCCAGAGCCTAGTGATGCCCCTCAGGGTCAGACCAAAAAACGCACCTTTTATTATGGCCTGAGCACAGCTGCCCTCTACCAGGGCCCAAGTACTGCCCCTTTGTGTTAACACTGCCATGAATGCTATCATTTCTGGGGCTGAATACCCAATCCCTTGGCTGGAGTTAAGCACTGCCTTCCTATTTTGGTCTAATTGCCACTTCAGGAGCCTGAGGGATCCTCATCCTTCCATTGTGGGGCCAAATGATACTTGCTGTGCTGCCTGTTATAATGGATGCTGTTGCTGTTCCCTTTTGCCAAGACTGAGTTGTGTGCTCTTATATTAGGATCAAAATGCTCCCCCTCAATTCTGGGCTAAACACTGTAACCCAGGAGCAGTGTGCTTCCATTTTCCTTCATTGTACATCCTATATTCATATGCCAACTATTTCCATCACAGTATGGGAACCCACCTGGGTTCTATTGTGTAGCTCACTCTATAGTGGCCCTTCATTCACTATAGCTCATAGGTTCTAGAGCAGGTGTCTTTTTTTTAAAAACAGATATAGTTCCCATTGTTTTCAGCATTTGGTACATGTTGCATTTGGTACATTTGTCCCTCTCTCCAATTTTGAAAAAGTGTTTGAGGTTCTGAGAAGGTTCAAGCATTCTTTTAAATGCCTTCTTCTCCACTGTCCTAAATCAAAGAATCCCAAGGAAATTACAGGAGATACAGTTTTTGATGGCCCTCATGAATAATGCATAAATCCTCAAATTCTAGTTATTATAAAGGGTCTAGAACTACCAGAACAGGTGGGCCTGGAGTTCTCTATTATCTCAGAAACAAAAATTATTTAAGTTCAATGCGTGAAAGTTTATAGTATTTTTCACCTTTAGGGCATGGCTCTCAAGACCTAAGAGCCTATTCAAATATCTCTATTAGCTAAATGCCTATGGACGATTTATTCTCTAATTCTACAGAGCAAATGGGGTTGCTTCATGAAATTTGGAAAGTGTCACCAGAAGCAATACCAGCAACTCAGAGAATTCTTCTTTATTTCCATCACTTTTCTCATATTGCAGTGAAACCATTCTGATTCAATATGGCCAATTATGCCTTTTGTTGTAGATCAGATCTGACTCTAGTCTTGTACCATAGGCTTGGAATTGGATGGAAATGAGATACTTGTAGACCATCAAATAGTTAACAAAAAGAGATCTTACTTAGCCATAGCAGAGAAAGAATATTAAGCAAAGACACAATGTTGACTCAGTGGGGCATAGCTCCCTTGTCTCGCTGACCATGCTAGTCTGCCAATCAAGTTGGAAAGAGATCAATTCCCACCTCCTTGTGATCTGACTTTTCTACTTAGGCCACAAGGAAGTTATATTCAGGTGGGGGCAATAAGCCATATAAGTGAGAAGATTCTGAAGGTTACCTGGGCCCTTCATATCAAGAGGGAGCCACTGATAAGATGATTACATAATAATAATAGTGTATATTTATACATGCTTTCATTACCACAATCCCATGATGCAGCACCTAACAAAGCTTTCCATTACTCCATCACCACCTACATGTCTGTGTCTGTTCTTCTCTTCCATTATTACCTATTCCATTAACTGTATGCATTTAAAAATACTTACTATATGCATTTCCTATGTACAAGACATTATGCTAGGTGCTGTGGATACCAAGTTGAGTAAGACATGAGTACAAGTTTGTATACCCGTAGGTGAGAAAGATATGTAAACAAATAGCTACTCTTCAAGACAATATGTAACATTTGTCATAAGAATGATAAAATGAACAAAAGCAGTTTAGGGAAATGAAAGCTCTTTTTCAGATCAGAGAGGGGAGAGGGAGAAAGGACATAAGATTCAAACTGTCGATGAAAAACGGGCAGGATGTTAACAGGCACAAGTAGAGAGGCAGAGAATTCTAGACGAAAAGATGACATGAGCCAAGACAAAGATATGGGAAAGGACAATCAAAAATCATGAATCAAGCCAGTTTGTCTGAAGAATGGGGATTCAAAATAGTCTGGAAAGGAAGCTGGGTCAGACTAGGCATGACAAGGTAAAAATCTAGACTTCAATAGGCAATGAGTAACCACTGACTTTTGAATAGAAATTTAAATAGATTTTTTTTTAAATTTCTAAATTATAGTATCTAAGGAAGATCTCTTGCTTTGTGATATGTAAGATAGATTGGAGTGGAGAGAGAATTTATTGAAGGAGACTCATTAGAAGGCTATTGCAATCAAAACAACTCTGAGGTATCACCTCTCACCTAGCAGACTGGCTAACATGACAGCAAAAGAAAGTAATGAATGCTGGAGGGAATGTGGCAAAGGAGGGACACTAATTCATTGCTGGTGGAGTTGTGAATTGATCCAACCATTCTGGAGGGCAATTTGGAACTATGCCCAAAGGGCGATAAAAGACTGCTCTTTGATCCAGCCATAGCACTGCTGGGTTTATACCCCAAAGAGATCATAAGGAAAAAGACTTGTACAAGAATATTCATAGCCGTGCAGTTTGTGGTGGCAAAAAATTGGAAAATAAGGGAATGCCCTTCAATTGAAGAATGGTTGAACAAATTTTGGTGTCTGTTGGTGATGGAATACTATTGTGCTAAAAGGAATAATGAACTGGAGGAATTCCATGGAGACTGGAACAACCTCCAGGAATTGAAGCAGTGTGAAAGGAGCAGAACCAGGAGAACATTGTACACAGAGACTGATACACTGTGGTACAATTGAATATAATGGACTTCTCCATTAGTGGCAATGCAGTGATCCTGAACAACTCTGAGGGATTTACAAGAAAGAATGTATCCACATTCAGAGGAAAAACTGTGGGAGTAGAAAGACAGAAGAAAAACAACTGCTTGATTACATGGGTTCAGGGGGATATGATTGGGGTTGTAGACTCTAAATGAACATCCTAGTGCAAACATCAACAACATGGAAAGAGGTTCTGATCAAGGACACATGTAAAACCCAGTGGAATTGTGCATCGGCTACTGGAGAGGATGGGAGAGGGGAGGGAAGGAACATGATTCTTGTAACCAGGGGGAAATGTTCTAAATTGACTAATTAAATAAAATTTAACGAAAATTAAAAAAAGTCATTGCAATGAAGCATTTATGTGATATTAAGGGTCTGAAGGGGGTGTGGAGTAGGCAGTGAAAATGCAAAAGAATGAATGAAAACTATTTTGAAGGTAGAATCCTTCCCCATTCTTGCCTCACCTTTTATTGTCTACTTTGCTTTCTTTGATCAGTCTTTCATCCTATAAGTATTACCATTTATACCTGGAATTGCCTGTGAGCGAGTCACCAGGCTCTTTCCTCCTCCACATTATGTATGAGAATTCTCCTGGAAAACCCACATAACCCAAAATAACAACCATCGGGCATCTAGATACAGTTTCTCATGGGATGGAATTCAACAAGGGAAGCATCAACAAAAAGTAAGACTGTTTTGTTAAGTGTGGTGAAGAGGGTGGAGGTCTTGATGAATGGCTTCCAGGACAAAATGAAAAGTCTATAGAAGTTGGACTTGAAGCCAAACATTCCATAGGCTTTGAGCAAGTGCAAGGTAAGTACAATAGAACTTCTCTCAGTAGCACTTGTTCTATACTGTAGGGATTATATTAGAAACACATGTACAGAACAGTTCACAGAGTAATCTAAGAAAGTAAAGAAGGTGAGAATTAAATACTTTGTTCTTTCCTTTCTGACCTGGACTCTTCCAGGTAGAATGATTTCATTCTTCTATAGTCACCATTTATAGCTTATTTATAGCTTACCTGATACTGTCCTGAAAACTAACAATTGTGCTTTTCCTTTAAAACTTTACATTACTCTGAAATAGCTTCCTGAAGACTTTACTTAAAGGCTAACATATAAGACAGAATAGTGGAAAGAGTTTTTGTGTGGGAGAACCTGGATTCAAATCTCACTACTGCCATTTATCAGTGTGACCTTGAGTAAATTCTTTTCTCTTTGGGGTCTTCTCATATTTAAAATGAACCCGTCCAGTTAAAAATCTAGAATCCAATGTCTTATGTATGCCAGTCATAGAATTCCCAATTGAAGTAGGTAGGGTTGTAAACAGTCCTTAACACAAAATAGATTAAACTGATCAATCTATGATTTTCCAGGTAAAATGGATGATTTATCAACTCCTCAAAGAAAAATTTGGGAAATGGTGACAATTGGATCCAAAGCTTATTCCAACTTTGTTATTGTTGTTCAGTTGTTTCAGGTGTAACCTATTCTTCATGATCCCATTTAGAATTTTCTTTGCCATTTGCTTTTCCAGCTCATTTTATAGATTAGGAAGCCAAGGCAAACAATGTTAAACGACTTGCCCAGTATCACATAGCTAGGAAGTGCCTAAGACTGGATTTGAACTGGAGTCTTTCTGACTGTAGGCCTGGCATTTTATCCACTGTACCACCTACCTGCCCTCTTTTTCCAATGTCAATAATTCTATATTAAAAAGAAAGTATGACTTAATAGGTCTAGAATACAGATAAATGAGTTCATTTGAAAAGAAAGGAATTAAAACATTTTGTTTTCAAATGAAGTAGACCTATATTAGGGGAGTTTGGAAGCCTCTGGCATCTGAGAATTACTAATAATATTGTTATCCTATGGCTTGATGTGAATTATTCTTATTACTAAAAAATTATTTATATCATTATCTTTAAATCATTTTTTTTTCACCACAGGCATATAGCAAAATTTAAAAATGTGTCAGATCAGTGCCCACAAGATAGCTCAATATGATAATGTCTAGGTTAGGTTGTCATGCAAACAGTGATTTCTATGTTTAAAAGAGTTTCCATTTAAACAGAGAAGAATAAATGAACTCTTCACCTGAGAGTAAAATAAGATCTCAGCTCATGAGAGAGAGAACAATCTCAGTGAGGGAGATCCTTTCTTAGCAGACCATTGAATTTTAGATCCTGGTGGTTCAGGAACATATATGGAATCAGCTCCCATAAATGTCTGAGACTTGGAGGGTTTCAGGGTGCCATTCAAGTCTTTCTCTCCCAAACACCATCTCAGAAGAATGTCTAAAACCAACTCCCTTGAGTCTCTTAAAGGCAGGTACAAAGAATCACATTCAGCATTCTCTCCTCCAATCCAGAATGATATCTCCCTGTGCGTACCCAACAGCTCACAAAATCACCCCAGGCTTGGGTGGAAATCTGGTTACAAATGTTTACTGTTGTAATCATATGACTGATACCATCTTAAATTAAAAATTGGCTGGGCCTGAGTGGGAGTGAAAGGGAGGGTAAAACAAAACACTGGTCCTATGGAGTATGGGACTTGTTATCCTTAGTTTTATTCCAAAAATAATCTTTGTATTTGCTACACTTAACCCAAACTTACTGGATAAAGTGCCAGACCTGAACTCAGGAAGATGAGTCTTCTTGAGTTCCAATCAGAGTCAGAGAGTTTGAGTTCTGGTTCTGGCACTTATAACCAGTGTGACCTTAGGCAAGACAAATAACACTTGAAGGTCTTGGTTTCCTCTTCTATAAAAATGAAGAATGAAATAAAAGATTTATAAAGAAGAGCCCAGAAAGGAGTCAGAAGGGGACACAAACAAGCACAGAGGTGTTAGTGAAAAGGAAGAGTGCAGATATTCTCTGCCCCCTTGTAATCAAACCAGGTGGTAACTGCTGGCTTTGAGTGGGGAAAGGTTTGGTACTATGGGATGACTAAAAATTTTCTAATTAATTGAAAAGCTGGAAGAATTGATGACTCAGTAGATACTCAGCCAGAACTGCATGCATATTACAAAGCTTCCCTGACTCTCTTTTCCTTCCTGCTAATGAGTATGGCAGGATGACCTTAAGCTGCCTGATGGGGGAATGATAATTGAATAACTGACCACATTCCCTCTATGGCTGCTATAAGTCTGAGAACATGGTGCCTCTTTCTTTTGTGTCTATTCTTTCCTTCTCTTAGGTGAATGAGTGTCCTGAGATGGCAGCATCTAGACAACTTTGTGGGTTTGGAAGATGCTAGAAGTCCCATCAGAACCATCAGAGGTCTCACTGACAACTGGATTTGGTAGCAGAGTCTGTCAGGGACATTTTCAGTAGCCACAGGGTTTTGAGGGGATCAGGCAGCAACTTTGAGACTGATATGACATCTTTATGTGAATTGCAAGGTCTGGAGAAATTTCTGGGCAACAGTGGAATGACTTGGTCATTTCAAGGAGAAGACAGCTTGGCGGTTGATCAGCTTCACTGGTAAAGTCCAGCATAGGTCTCTGCTTATGGGGAACCTCATAAGAAAAGGCATCTCCTGGGCCAGGAGAAGAGCAATAACCCTACAGATAAAACATGCATGTTATTTACACTTGCTTCCCTACCATTTACTTTAAGTTTGAGCCCATTCTCCTTAGGGTCTTTGTGTGAATATGGGGAGAGTGCATCCTTGCTTTGCTTAAAGAGAGGGAGAGGATGTGATATTCTAACTATTCTTAGTAATCTCCTCAGTAAATCCCTTTTGTAAATGCTAATAGAGTTGAAGTGAGTCTGATTGGATAATAAGCAGTAGGAGCTATTGTGTTAGAAGGTATAAACCCTTCATGGTTACCCCTTAGAGGAGTAGTGGTGAGTCAATGATTTGAATAAACAAATCTGGAATGCAAATACTCTTTTGGAGGTGCTACAATAGTATCATGTTAAATTCAATATATACTTGAAAAGAGTTGTATGTAATAGATTCATTGTTTCATAGATCCTCTATTTTGTTGTCTATGGAAATATTCATATTTGTTATGTTCATAATAAAATTTTTAATGATATAAAAACAGATCCTTTTAAGTTCTAAATCTCTGTCCCATAGAGAACTAATTCATTTCAACCAGCAGGTGATGATTTGGTTAATATCACATCTTTAAAAAAGACTTGTCCTTCAGCTTTTTCAAAGATGTAAAACCTGCCCATAGTAAAAAGGGTGTGTAGATTAAATTCACCAATCAATATGGAGAGGTAATAGCAGAAAAACCAGTTGAAACTAGGTTTATGTCAGGTCGTCAGTTCACACACAACATACAAGCCTTAACAAGCAGATGTGAATCAGTCTGAAAGGTTGTATTACAGCAGCAGATGAACAAGGCCTCTTTGGAACCTAGAATGGCCCTGTAAACGACCTGATCATGTACATTATCTATTTAATGAAAGCTTGAAGTCTGGTTGTAAATAGCGTACAGTCTAATTGGCCAGAGAGAATCCCAGCCTCTTAACCTTTCATTTTAATCTGTCATGTCAAAAATCCCTGGGAAGCAAGAGAAGGAATATGAACAGAAATGCCCTCAGGCACTCTCAGAGTTGTACTCCCAGGGCTAACATCTGGCCCAATTTAGACAAGTTTGCTTCCTGAAAAAGCCCTCTATGAACATGTCCTCAAGCATCTAGTGACTCTGATGAAGAAGTGAAGAGGAGGAGGCCAAGAGAATGTGTTCTTGTGAGAGGGAGGAACTCCCCAAAGTTAATCCTGACTTTGTCCCAGATCTACTCAATGTCCCTGGGCAAGGCACTGATTGTTTCAGTTTCCTCAACTGTAAAGAAGGCATTATCATACCAACAGGCTTCACAGGGGTGTGGTTCAAATTAATTAAAGTCTATAAAGAGCTTGGAAAGCCATGGATGAAAGATGCTTTTCTAAGTACAAAGAATCACCATTTGTTTGCACTGAGGTAAGAGGAATATGAAAATCATTCTCATGAAAGAAGAAATATGAGGGAAAGATATTTTCCTGGATTATCCATTCATAATCATATTTTATTTAAGAGGAAAGAAGGGATTTGTTATAATTTTAGCTCAAGTATAGCCTTAGTCTTTCATTACAGAACTCTCATTTGAAAATGGAAACCTAGGCCAAAAAATCAGAAATAGAAATATTGACACATATGAGTGGAGTCCTTCATTTACCTTTTTCTTGTCTGTAAGCTAATTGTCTATTAATTTCATAGGAATAACTAAGTCAAAAAAGTCTATTTGGGGGTAAAACATGGGAAACTTAATTTTTACTTGCTGAAATCACTTAAGACCAGGAAAAAACAATTTATCTCTGAACTAGGAAGTTCTCTGTAGGTTGCTGACAAGGAGTGAAGAAGGAATTAGGATTATCCCAAATTCAATATTCAGTACATTGTTTTCCTCAAAAGGATATAAACTCCTTGAAGGCAGGGACTGTTTCATTTTTTGCCAGTGTATACTTACCACCTTGTAAAATGCCTGGAACATATTAAACACTTGATAAATGATAGACTGATTTATTTTTATTGAAATAATTACTCAGCAGAATTACTTAATTATTGATTATTGTATAGGTTAAGGTGTCCCTCTCTTTTAGTATTTTTTATTATTAATGACTTTTTCAAATGTTGGTTCAGCTATAATCATAGGTTAATATTTATTTTGACATGAATTGGACTATACTATTAGGCTATAAGAACAACATCTCAGGCATTCTCATTTTAGAATTTCTATTTGCTATCCTTGTTATAAACAGAAAGGAAAAGTGAATGAGAAATAAAATGGGTAATATTATTAAAACATTTTCAAACTGAAAACAGTTTTATTCAGTTTTGCTTTTAAAATCTTCAGTAATGAACTAGTTCAGATTTCTTTTGTAAAAAATAACATAAAATAAACTTGTTCATCCACTTGGACTTTCAACTCTAAACCTTAACTGTAAGATTGATAACATTGCAATAAATCAACTTAGTTTTGGTTGGATGATGAATGAGTCATCTATTCTTTTGGCTTGTCTGCCCTGTTTTGATGAGTAGGCATGATATTTTAAATGCCTCTTGACCAAAGGGAGATTCGTATAATTGTCACTACTCAACCCACTTAAGAAGAATCATAGAGTAAGAGTGAATACAGAAGATGGTATAAAATTTTGAATATATCTTTTAATCTGATTTTTCTCTGTGTTCTAGAAAATAGCTTTGATTTTCAATTTTCAAAATATTGTAGTCTTAATTGTCGAGAATTTCTACTTGATAGGGTTTATAAATGAATTTTTTTTAAATCTCATTTCATTTTGCTCAGTTGTTGATAGTATATAATATATATATAGATAACAGGAATCTTAGAAATCCTGAGTTCAACCCCCTCATTTAATAGAGGAAGAAATAGGGTCAGATAGGATAAATTACTTTTCTGAGGTCATACAATATGAATCAGAAATCAAACTGGGTCTTCTGACTCCAAATACAGAAACTCTTTCCAGTGCACCAGATGCCCTTGGGACAGAAACCTGAGTTACCATGCTTCTGAGTCAGTTACTCAAGCAAATTTTTCCAACTTTCCCCCACAGTGGTTCCCTATTATATCTAGGATAAAACATAAATTTCTTAACCTAACATTTAAGGTTATTCACAACCTGCCTACAGCTTACTTTTTTTTTTGACCTTATTTCATATTTGCTCCCATCACATACTGTGTGCTAAATGGGAGTATTAGCTATTTACTACAGTCAATATTCTATCTTAACTCTGTTCATTCATATGCATGGAATGTACTCCCTCTTCATCTCTACTTTTCACAGGCCTTTAATGCCCAGGAGCTATTTTATGAAGCCTCTCCATATCTCCTCTAATTACTAGTCTTCTCTTGTTTCTCATATTAGTTTGGGTTGGATTGACTTACCTGTATTCTTGTCCTCTATTAGAATGCCCTAAAAGATAGCAATAGACATTGAAGCACACTGTTTAGTCAAATTATAGCTTGTTTATGATGGAGTAAATAGAAAAAAAAACTTGAATAGTTTTTTAAAAATACTTTTAATAAGACAATTTTAAAAATGTTTATTAGTGCTTTAAAAAAATATTAACATTTCACAGTTACCTCCATTTCCTCCTCCTTCCCTTGTAAGATAGAAGTACAGTTCTATACTCTATTCTCACTTATAGTCTACTGCATTTTGAGAGGAGAGAGGTATGTTTTGTCACCAGTCCTTTTTGGTTAAGAGGGATCTTTACATGATCTGAATTATAATTTTTTAATTGTTTTTCCTTCATATTATTGTGATCGTAGTGTATTTTGTTATCTTGGTTTTATTTACCTTGCTCTATATCAGTTTATACCAAGTCTTCCTAAGTTTCTCTGAATTCTTAGGAATTGTTTCTTACAGTGTATCAATAGTCAACTGCATTAGTAAACCACAATTAAAGACAAATATCTTTTATTTATTTTATTTTTAACATTATTTTATTTGGTCATTTTCACACATTATTCATTGTAAACAAAGATAATTTTCTTTTCCTTCCCCCCTCCCACCACCCCTCCCACAACTGAGCACGATTCCACTGGATATCACATGTGTCCTTGATTCGAACCCATTTTCATGCTGTTGGTATTTGCATTAGGGTGTTCATTTAGAGTCTCTCCTCAGTCATGTTCCCTCAACCCCTGGAGTCAAGCAGTTGCTTTTCTTCGGTGTTTTTACTCCTTCAATTTGTCCTCTACTTGTGGCTAATGTTTTTTCTTCTAGGACCCTGAAGAATAGTTCAGGGACGTTGTATTGACACTAATGGAGAAGTCCATCACATTTGATTGTGCCACAGTGTTTCAGTCTCTGTGTACAATTTTTTTTTCCTGGTTTTCCTGGTTCTGCTCCTTTCGCTCTGCATCACTTCCTGAAGGTCGTTCCAGTCTCCATGGAATTCCTCCACTTTATTATTCCTTTTAGCACAATAGTATTCCACCAACATATACCACAATTTGTTCAGCCATTCCCCAATTGAAGGGCATCCCCTCATTTTCCAATTTTTGGCCATCACAAAGAGAGCAGCTATGAATATTCTTGTACAAATCTTTTTCCTTATTATCTCTTTGGGGTACAAACCCAGCAGTGCTATGGCTGAATCAAAGGGTAGACAGTGTTTTAGTGCCCTTTGGGCATAGTTCCAAATTGCCCTCCAGAATGTTTGGATCAATTCACAACTCCACCAGCAATGAATTAATGTCCCCACTTTGCCACATCCCTCCAGCATTCATTACTTTCCTTTGCTGTCATGTTTGCCAATCTGCTAGGTGTGAGGTGATACCTCAGAATTGTTTTGATTTGCATCTCTCTGATTATAAGAGATTTAGAGCACTTTTTCATGTGTTTATTAATAGTTTTGATTTCTTTGGCTGAAAACTGCCTGTTCATGTCCCTTGTCCATTTATCAATTAGAGAATGGCTTGATTTTTTTGTACAATTGATTTAGCTCTTTATAAATTTGAGTAATTAGACCTTTTTCTGAGGTTTTTGTTATGAAGATTGTTTTCCAATTTGTTGCTTCCCTTCTCATTTTGGTTACATTGGTTTTGTTTGTATAGAAACTGTTTAATTTGATGTAATCAAAATTGTTTATTTTACATTTTGTGACTCTATGTCTTGCTTGGTTTTATCTTTTGTTTATTTAAGTAATAATTTATCATTAAAGCTATTGATGATCCTTTAGTTATAATATCAAGTTGAGATCCATGTTCACCAAAGATACCTGCCATTGCCATGGAAGAAATCCAGGGTAGAGTTCAAATTTTTAAAAAATATTACTTGTATTTCTGAGGTAGGTTTGATTCAAGCCACTTTGTTTAAACTCAAGACTGGAGGAAAAATGAGACACTCAAGACCATCTAACATTTAACAAAAGGAAGCTTACTCAACAATAACATGGAAAAGATATTCAACAAAAATAACATCAATTCAGTTGGATGTGGATTCCCCTTGTCTCTGCATTTGCCATGTGGCTTCCATGTTCAGGCAAATGTGTTGAATTGTGATCAGTGAGAAGTCTATCAAGCCTGAGGAACTCCAGTTACTGAAAATTGGGCTTTTATGTTTTAGGCCCCTGGGAAATTCATCAATTTTTTAACATTAAGTTCCTTGTCCAAATTAAGTATTGAGCATGATTTTATTGCCTATGAAAGGAAGTGCTCTGTGATGAATTTCTAGCAGCACTATCTTACTTATTGACAAATTTATCCTGATCAGATTAGTAGCAGTTGTTCCTACAAAGCATATAATTATTGAAGGCCTCCAGATTCCTATTACAAATAATACTGTGTTGGGGGCAGCTGGGTAGCTCAGTGGATTGAGAACCAGGCCTAGAGATGGGAGGTCCTAGGTTCAAATCCGGCCTCAGCCACTTCCTAGCTGTGTGACCCTGGGCAAGTCACTTGACCCCCATTGCCTAGCCCTTACCACTCTTCTGCCACACAGTATTGGCTCCAAGGCAGAAGGTAAGGGTTTAAAAAAACCAAAACAAATAATACTGTGTTGAATTAATGAGATCCAGAACATTGGAGAGCTTTCTGAAAGAAATCCATAATTATTCAAAGGGTTTGGCTTAAGTAATCACACAGGAAAAACTATTTTGAGGCTGGTAAAGTCAGAGATGGGAACAGCCACTTGTATGAATTTAAATTTAAGTTTTTATGCTAAATATGAAAATTTTAAAATAATATTGTGGTTGCCAATTTAAAAAATTAGCTCTCAAGTCATGAGTCTGTTATTTGCTCGTGACAATTTAGTTTAATAGAGATAAAGTAAAAGAGAGAAATGTAGGAAGGAAGCAGTAATTATTGTGCCTCCTTGGATAGTATACTGACCCAGGACAAGAGGGCAACCAGAATCCAGAATCATGAGAGGCCGTGGACTGGGAGAGGAGGTTTCTTGGCAAATGGAAAAGAAAACTTATTGTAGAGGGAACAAGGGGTAGAAATGTACCACATGATCAACTACAGCAACATTTTAAACACCGAGTCATATTTCTATCCTCACTAAATCCTGAAGAAATTGGTACTTCTAAGAGAGTACCAGGAGGCAAAATGTATAAAGTAATAATAGAGAAATTATTTAGAAGATAGATCTAAAAATAGGTTCCTTAGAAACTTTAATTCCATGAGAAACACAGAGACTAAAGAAGGAATAGATGAGTATTAAGGGACATTAATCAAAGAATAAAAATTTTAAAATAGGAAGAAAATTAATGCAAAGAATGAGATAAAGAAACACTTTTTTTTAGTAAAACATGCAGAAAATGGAAAAAAAAACTTTCAACAAATAAAAGAAGATAGGGAACTTAGGAAGGGAGATTTTAATTAATACTTACCTGAGAGAGGGGGAAAGGGTGGAAGAATTAGATAATTGGGAAAAAAAGGTAGGGGAAAATTTATCAAATAAACCTCCAAAATTAAGGGGAAAGGATACTAAATGGGAGGATATGCTTGAGGGTGAGAGGCAGAGAGACTGTGGGAGTAGAATTGACTTAAAATAGATCATGAAAAAATAGCTTGAAGAGAGTTTATTGTGTTTAAAAAAAAATGAGTAGCAAAAAAAAAATTATATTCAATTATACTAAAAAAATATAACATTAGAGACAAATAGGCCTATCTTTAACTTTTTAAAGGTGGATTCAGAACTTGATAAAATGACAAAATTCTTTTGGAAAAACAAAAAAATTTAGAATATCAAGGGAAATGATAAAAAGAAGTAGGGACAAAGAACTTCCAGACCTCAAACTATATCATAAATGTGACAAGGAAATCACTTTAAAAGACTGATATATATTAATTTAAGGTCGCCAAGGAATTCAGCTATGTAATTCCTAAATGAAAACTCAAGTCAGCAGTCAACCTTTTACAGAGTTTAATTACAAACAGGAGGAAGAGAGGAATTAGAGATAGAGAGAGAGAGAGGGAGAGAGAAGGGAATAGGGCTTAAATACCCCTTCTGTTTAGGCTGGGCCAAAAGGCCCAAGCCCTTAGATAGCTGAGGCAAAGAAAAGAGATCAGTCCCTATCACTCACGTGACCAAAATGGAGAAACAGTCTCAGGGGCCTCCACCTCCAGCTTCCTTCAGAGCCAACTGTCAAAGCACCACCTCTCAGAGCAAAAACCTCTCCAACCAACCACTCTCAGTCCTCAGACCCCGCTATCTTTAAGGAAACCATCCAAGTTCCCTCCCCTCAGTTCTCACATCTACCAATCACTGTCCATGTCTTCCCTGTGCCAATGGTGGCTCTAGCTTAACTCTAGCTTAGGACCGCCCAGAGGTCTGTGGCTTTGCACATGTCTGTTGAAGGTCATATTCTCAAATAATTGAATCTTGATCCTTTGCTGCAGCCCTTCCTAAATCCTGTTAGGACTGAGTGGGGTGGAAATTGTATTTTCTAAGACCTGGTTCTGTCATTCCAAGTATCTCTATTGTATCAATTCTAAAATCAATCATGACTCAAAGAAATTCCTGTTCTATGCTTAAGCATAGGTCAAAGCCCTTTCCATTGTTCAGCAAAAGGTTTCTGTCCTAAAGTAATCTTAAGAAGGGAGGAGGAGGAACCTCCCATGCCAATGGGGTTCACATTCCAATAGAGTTCCCACTATCAATAGGAAATTTTTCAAGTATGAAATTTCCCAATGGTGAAATTTCCAACATTTATAAGTCTAAGAAATTTTAAGGTTTACATAAAGCAATAGCCATTAAAATTGTCTGATATCAGTTAAAAATAGATAGGTCAATATAACATATGGATTCAGGAAGATTCAGAGAAAACAGAACAAAACCCAGCGTTTGGTAAAATGGAAAACATAAATTCACTAGGAAAAAAACCTCTTTATTTGATAAAAACTTCTGGGAAAACTGGAAAGCACATCTGACAGAAATTAGACTGAGACCAACATTTTATACCATATTCCACATTACATTCTAGATAGATAAAAGACCTTAATATTAAAGAACATATAAAAAATAGAAGAGAAACATATTATACATCTCTCGAAGCTTTGGTAGAGGTATTCTTAACTAAACAAGAGATAGGGACAATTACCACAGATAAAACAGATAAAAAGATAGCTTTGATTAATTGAAACTGAAAAGCACAGACAAAATTAGTAAAGTAGTTAAATGGAAAAAAATCTTTGTATCAGATTTTTCTGGTGAGGGTTTGGTATTGATGATATGTAAACAACTATACAAAAAATATTTATATATACATATATTTTCATGATGTATATACTGACTAATAGTAATTCCTCAATAGGTAAATGATCAAAGGACATAAACAAATAGTTCTCAAAAGAATTACAAATTATTCACCCATGAAAGAATGCTTCAGATCACTAATATTAAAAGAAATGTATATTAAAATTTTTAGATTTCACCTAAAAATAGCAATTGTTAATGTTTGGGCAGTTATGGAATGTTAGACATACTAATAGATTATTGGTGAAACAGTGAAATAGTATAATCATACTGGAAAACAATTTGGAATCATGCAAATAAAGTGACTAAAATGTCCAAACCCTTTGAACCAAAGACTCCATTATTGAACTTATAGTCCCAGGAAGCCATTGATAAAAAGAAAATTCCTATATTATATCAAAATATTTATAGGAGCACTTTTTGTACATACCTAAGAATTGGAAACAGAGTAGATTCTCATCAATTAAGGAATAGCTTAAAAAAATTGTGGTCCATAAATGTAATGGCATTTGTTTAGTCTTTTTCAGTCATGTCTGACTCTGTGATCCCATTTCATTTCGGGTTTTCTAGGCAAAGATACTAGATTTGTTTGCCATTTCCTTCTGTGGAAGAAAATTGAGGCAAACAGGTTTAAGTGATTTGCTTAGGGTTACACAGCTAGTAAGTGTCTGAATCCAGATTTGAACTCAGGAAGATGAATTTTCCTGACTCCAGACCTGGCACTCTGTCCACTACACCATCTAGCTACCCTAATGGAATATTATTGTGCTATAAGAAATGATGTGTGTAATGAATATAGAGAAATGTGGAAAAAATCTACAGAAACTGATGGAGAGTAAAGAAGCAGAGCGCAAGAAAACAATATGCACAGTAACTACAACAATGAAACTGGAAAGAATCACGCCAAAAAAATCAAGTGAATATGATAAAAATATAAAAATCCAACAGAACTGACATGAAGACAGATAAGATAGTCTCATTCTATCTCTTTGTGGAGGTGTTATAATGTTATAATTACTATACTGTTATACTGTTATATATACTATGTATAGTATATATAGGTATATATATACTATACTGTTTTATAACTACTATAATGTTAAAAGCTACACATGTTATAAACTGCATATGCACACATTTTTGGACTTTTTCAACACATCAATCAGTTGTGCTGATTTTTTTTCATCCCTAAAAATACTATATGTCATATAGAATGACTCCCCAGAAGGACAAAGGATGTGATGCCAGAAACAGAAAATATCAATAAAATTTTATTTTAAAAAATGTGAATGGATTAAAAATCTAATAAAATGAGTTTAACAGGTCTGATAAGAAGGCAAAACAACCTTTTGATTACAAGAAGCACATCTAAAAATCAAAGACATATATAGAATTAAAAATGAGGGAGTAGACTAAAATTTAGTATGTAAGGTAAATACAAAAAAGCAGATGTTGGGGGCAGCTCAGTGGATTGAGAGCCAGGCCTAGAGATGGGAGGTCCCAGGTTCAAATCTGATGTCAGACACTTCCCAGCTGTGTGACCCTGGGCAAGTCACTTAACCCCCATTGCCTAACCCTTACCACTCTTCTGCTTTGGAAACAATATTGATTCTAAGGCAGAAGGTAAGGGTTTAAAAAAAGCAGATGTTGACATCATGTTGTAAGACAAAGAAAACATAAAAATCAACCATGTAAACAAATAAAGTTGCAAATTATTTGTACTTAAAATTATTCAGATCCATCCCCCTACTCTGTAAACTCCAAAAACTCCTTATTGTCTCCAGGATCAAATATAAAATCCTTTGGCATCAAAAGCCCTTTATAATTTAACTTCCTCTTACATTTTTTTTTTTATATCCCTGGCTCTCATGTAGTGTTTGATCCAGTAACAACTCTGGCATCCTTGCTGTTCTCTAAAGATTCTCCATCTCTTAGCTCCTGACATTTTCTCTGGTTGTCCCCCATATTTGAAATGCTTTCTTTTTCATCTCCTCCTTCTGGCTTCCTTTAAGTCACAACAAAAATCCCATCTACAGGAAGCCCTTCCTAACTCTATTTCAAGTGCCATCCCTCTCAAGTATTTCTTTGAGGGCAAGGAATTGTGTATCCCAAATGCTTAGCACAGTGCCTGGCATGTAGCAGGTACTTAATAAATGGTTATTGACTGGTTGATACTGAAAAGAATCTAAGATGACAATCAGATATTAATAATAAACTTGTGTTCCAAATGAAATTAGCTTAATTATATGAAGATAGATAACACAATCATTGCAGGAGGCTTTGCTGTTCCTCTCTCAATCCTGAACAAATAGAACAGAAACATAAAAACCAAAAATGCTGGAGAAACTCTGTTCATAGCATCTTCTAAATGGTGCTACTAAAGAATATGAATATTCCTCAGTGCCAGATGAAACTTACAAAAATGGGCATCTATTAGGGCATAGAGATAATGCAAATAAATATAAAAAGGAAGAATGAGTAAACATATTCTTTATAGATCACAATGCAAGAAAAATATTAATTAGTTCACAGAGCACAAACGAGATACAAAACCAACTTGAAATTTAACAAGGAAATCTTTGATAATTAAATAACTAGGGCTCAGTCTCTCTGAGTCGACATAGAATCTAGAAACCCTAGAACGTTTAGCCTAATGAGATCTAATGACCATGGGAAGGCAAAAACTTCAAGTTTGACCTGGTTACTGGAGAGTTTCTATCTAAGGGAAAGTCCAACTTCACTAGTCTCAGACTAACAATAGACCTTAAATTACTTTAAGTAGAGATGGCTAATCCCATCAGGTGTTAAGTATCTCTTTTTGTCTCAATGGTTTCTCCCCTTAGGCCAAAGTCCTTTACCTAGGGACTTTTCCCCTTTTGTGTCCATTGTAAAACATTAGCCTCTCACTGTTATTTCAGTCTAAGACTCCTCATTTTCTTTTTTACTATTATAAAGTCAATCAACTATATACTCTCTCTTCCTCTGTCAATCTCTAGGTTGGCAATCCCAGGAGTTCAGAGACTAGAGCTGCTAGAGTCTGGGGACTCTGAGTGCTCAGCTCTGTGGGCTGATTGAACTCCTATCCATAATTAAAGAGTGGTTTTTCTATTAAATAGTTCTGTGGTTTGTTTGTTTTTTCCAGTTTAACAACACAAAATACTTGTATATATTCAGTGACAAAGCACTTCTTAACCCCTACCCCCCCAAAAAACAAAACCTTAAATAGCTAGAGGAATATTCAATGCTCACTACTAGACCATACCAGTATGCTAAAAATGGCAAACCCTTAACAACTATATGAAATAATGCTCCAAATGAAAAATCATAAGAGAATTGAATTTTTGCATTCCAAAAAAACTGTAAAATTTCACCTCATATCTAGAAAATTGGCAAGATGAAAAAACATGGGAATACTTGGTGTTGGAGGAGTTGTGGGGAAATGGAAACTCTAATCTATTGCTGATAAAATTATGAATCAATAGAAATATTTTGGAAAGCAATTTACATTTGATTATGCAAGTAAAGTGATTAAAATGTTAATAATCTTTGTTCCAGTGAGTTTACTCCTAGAATCTATGGAAAGGAAATAACAGATAAGAATAAAGTCCCTACATATACCAAAATATAGCAGTATTTTTTTGGGTAGCAAGGAACAGTAAACACATTGTTGTGGGGTGCAGTGGTGAACCCCCAGGGTTCGGGAAGGATACCTTTGGCAAGGATGCAAGACTAAAAGTAAAAAGAGAAATGTATTAATTTACAAGGTAATGTTGAATCTGGCCAGGAGGGCAGCAGAGGTGGAAGCCTGCCCCCTAGGTGGGACAGCATGGGGAAAAGCTGTTCCCAGATGCCATCAGTTCTGGGTTCTTCAAAAGTGAAGAGGTGACTCTAGAGTGGTGTCACTGAGGCATGGGCAGGGGAGAGGTTTGCCTGAAGACAGGCGGTGATCCTCATAGTTTAGGGGACTGCTGGATGTCAACTTAATGATATCAAGGAGGTGTGTCTCTCTGTCCATCTCAAATCTAAAGGACAATCCAAGGAGGATAATCCACTCAGGGTCTTAGAGGAGTTATCAGAGGTTTTGGGTTAGGAGTCACTGGGATCGCCCTGCTTACAGTTTGTGTGAAACATTTCTTTAGTTTTGGGGGTGCAGTGCCCATGCCAATACGACCAAGGACCAGGGATTGCCTAGACAAATTGTGGCACATGAAATAGAATGGAATGTTAGTGTACTGAATAAAATGGTGAATATGAAAAATGAAGAGAAACATGGAAAGGCTCATGAAATGATGTAACCTGAAATAAGCAGTGCTGCTAAGGAGACAATATACACAGTGACTATAACAATTTAAATGGAAAGTACAAGAGCCAAAAACCCCACTGAATGTGAATTTTGTAGAATTATGAACAAGAATGGCAGCTGAGAAAAAACATGAAAAGACATCTGCCCTATTCTTTTGCAGAGGTGGAAGGCCCATGGGTGTGTAAATTGGATATAGGTTCAGACTTTTTTTGATAGGCATGGTTGCAGCCGAGCTTGCCTGGACAGGCATGGCTACTTCTAAGCTGGGTCAGGCTGCTCAGCTGCTGGGCTCCTCTCTTTACCAGTCACTGGATCTCTGTTGGATGGGTGACTCTTCCTGGGCTTGCTCTTCCAGCGCTTGGCTCACCTGCTCTTTTCTGTAGGAATGCTACATTCTTTTAGAAAGGGTAGAGAGGGATAGCTGGGTGGCTCAGTGGATTGAGAGCCAGACCTAGAGATGGGAGGTCCTGGGTTCAAATCTGATCCTAAACACTTCCCAGCTGTGTGACTCTGGGCAAGTCGCTTAACCCCTATTTCCTAGCCCTTACCACTCTTCTGCCTTAGAACCAATACACAGGATTGACTCTAAGAGGGAAGGTAAGGGTTTAAAAAAAAGGTTGGGGTGTAGAGAACCTTAGCCTAGGTGGGCAGAACTTTCTCTTTTGGCCAAATCAGGGACTCAGCTCAGAGGTATGTCACCTTCTAGGCAGGTGATGGGAGTGGTATAGCCTTTCTAGTCAGGTTCAGAATTCAATAACCTCAGTGACACATCCCAAACTTACCTTTGGTAACCAGTTTGTCCCATTTCTCTGATGACTGTTGGGTTCTTATGCAAATAACTGACTAGTTACTGGGGCAAATCTTTATCTAGAGCAAATTCATGTTCTATGCTAACCTTTTCATATGTTATTGACTTATTCGAAACTTCAGACCTTTTCTAAAGTATGAAATGCTTCATTTATACCTGGAAGAACTTCCCCTTTATGCTTAATTGTCTTTATTTGTCATCTTCAATTATTCTAGAGTCTAAATAAGACACACCCTTACAATAGAGTTAAACATCCCTGCAACTTTGGCAAGTACTTGAAGGGGAGTGTAAAAGGAATTAAGATATGTGTAGGAGTCAAATCTAGTTAAATAAAAAAAAAAAACAGAACAGAAACATTTTAGGGAAATATAAAGAAATGAAATGAGTCACTAATTCAGGGAAGGAAAAGGACAGAAAAACACAAAAAGGCAGTCATTTAAATGTTGCCAGTAAGGAACTTTGAAGGGTGTAAGCCATATATGGCTATGACTGAAGAAATAGAAGTATGATAATTATAGCTGATAGTGGAGGTGGGATGGTAGGATTACTTTAAAAGTAAGTTGATTGAATTTAAAAGTAATTTTAAAATGTTACTTTGCAATGGGGAGAGAGTGTCATTCTATGCAGAAAATTATTTCCTTATACTCTTCTTAGTAAGTGATTCATCCACAAGAGATTAAATTGTTTATATCAATTAAATATTTTAAAATGATGTTTCACCTTAGTAGAATATAAATTATTTGAGAAAAGTTCCCTTTATTATCTTTTTCTCCCCACAACCCAGCACCATTTGAATGGTAGGTGAAATAAGGCTACAGATGTATCTTCTTGTGAATTCATTTCTGTTATTTATCTAGTCAATAAAAGCATCATTTCTTCATATTTTTCAGTTCTAAACATATTGCTAGTTACCCACCAATGTAAGGCAAATTCAGTAAATAAACATATGAACAAAAAATTCGAAATAAAATTACCCACCAAATGTAAGGCAAACTAAATAAACATACACAGGAACACCAATTCTAAATAAATACTAATTTTGATAGTTTTTCAAATTGAGGAATTTTTAAAAAGCTTTGCATTTTGCTGCCTTTGGGTGTCTCGATGAGGTTTTTGTTTGTGAGTGGTTCTGATAAGCTTCAAAGACAATAGTTCCATTGAATGGTTGGAAAGGAAGTTGTTATGTCTAGATTATTTCCTGTGGTAGACAAAGGGCTTTTCCCAATGTAGCTAAATAAGAAGTTACAGCCTGAAGCTGCCCACATATTACACACCAACACATCTATCTTTCAAAACTAGGAGTTGTCCTGAACCATGATTTCAACAGCTTAGGAAGGGGGAAGGAGCTTAGCAGAAGCTCCTAAAAACTGTTCCCCTAAGAAGTTAAAAGTCCCAGAAGCAATATTTTCTTATAATTCTTAGCTTTGATAAGAATTGTAAGCAATGTATTTATGATAGTATTAAACTCTGTGTTGGGTTGGGTGTCTTTGAACAGAAAAAAAAAAATAAACCATCTTTCACATGATGGCTCTTGAAACAACTCTGTGCTAACCTCATATTGAAATCACTCCAGCATTCAACTACGGGAGCTCCAAATGAACACGCTGAAAACACTCCTCAATGTCACCAGGGGGAGTTACAGCTATGTGTTCATGAGTGAGGACATTTAGTGTCAAGGCTGAGGGTTTTGAGGACTCTTTCTTTGGGGGAAGAGGGAGTCATGGAGATTTCTTGGAATCCATTAGTTATCTAAACTGTGATGGAGGATTGGAATTTTTTTGGTTTAGTAGGAAAGCTCATTTCTATCCCTTGAAGAGGACTCTCTCTTATGTGGACAAAGCCATTTCCCCCCAGGACCTTCCTTCACAAGATTTTCCTTTAATTCTGCCTCTGGGGGATCAGTTTCCTTGAACCTGCCACATTGCTGTTCTGCACATAATTTGGACAGGAGAATGATTTGGGTTCCTTTTGATCTCTATTTTGGAAAAAGTCCAAATGCTTTTCTTGTTTGTTTGTTTGTTTTTTTAAGTAAAAATATAGAGGAAGTCCAAAAAGCCATTAAACAAATGAGTGCAGGCAAGGCAACCTGTAAAGACGGGATCCCAACCGAGGTGTACAAGGCCTTAAATGGAAAGGCGCTTCAGGCATTCCACATAGTGCTGAACAGCATATGGGAAGAGGAAGACATGCCCCCAGAACTCAGAGATGCCTCCATTGTAGCCCTATACAAGAACAAAGGTTCACGAGCAGCCTGTGACAACTACAGAGGCATCTCACTACTCTCCACTGCTGGAAAGATCCTCGCCCATG
This sequence comes from Monodelphis domestica, assembly GCF_027887165.1. Lineage (NCBI taxonomy): Eukaryota > Metazoa > Chordata > Mammalia > Didelphimorphia > Didelphidae > Monodelphis > Monodelphis domestica. The sequence continues at coordinate 267,499,691 of NC_077232.1, forward strand.
TTATACTCAACAGACTCCTGTCATCTGTTTCAGAGCAGAACCTTCCTGAATCACAATGTGGCTTCCGACCAGATTGTAGCACCATCGACATGGTCTTCACGGTGGGGCAAATGCAGGAAAAATGCCTTGAGCAGAACCTGAGTCTCTACATTGTCTTCATAGACCTGACAAAGGCATTCGACACAGTGAACAGGGACTCATTGTGGGTGATCCTCAGCAAGCTCAGTTGCCCAGCAAAATTCATCAAACTGATCCAGCTCTTTCATGTCGACATGACAGGGGAAGTCCTATCTGGTGGAGAGTCTTCCGATCGCTTCAACATCTTCAATGGCGTGAAACAAGGCTGTGTCCTCACTCCGGTACTATTCAACCAATTTTTCACCCAAGTATTACGACATGCTGTGATGGATCTAGACCTGGGCATCTACATCAAATACTGACTGGATGGCTCACAATATGACCTTTGCCACCTGACTGCAAAAACAAAGACAACAGAGAGACTCATCCTGGAAGCTCTCTTTGCAGATGACTGTGCTCTCATGGCCCACCAAGAAAATCATCTCCAAACCATTGTGGACTGGTTCTCCACCGCAACAAAACTGTTTGGCCTGACTATCAGCCTCAGCAAAACAGAGGTGCTGTTCCAACCTGCACCAGGGAGGCCAACAAACCAGCCGTGCATTACAATCGACAGCACGGAGCTTTCTAAACGTCAACACTTTCAAGTACCTGGGCAGCACCATCGCCAACGATGGGTCCCTAGACCACGAGATTAATGCCAGGATCCAAAAGGCCAGCCAGGCACTTGGGCGGCTGTGCTCTAAAGTCCTCCAACACAGCACAAAGCTCAGAGTGTATAACGCAGTGGTCCTCAGCTCTCTCCTGTGTGGTTGTGAGACATGGACACTGTACCGGAGGCACATGAAACAGCTGGAGCAATTCCACCAATGCTCTCTCCGGTCAATCATGAGGATCCAATGGCAGGACCGAATCACCAACCAGGAAGTCCTCGACAGAGCCAACTCCACCAGCATTGAAGTCCTGGTCCTCAAAACCCAGCTACGATGGTCTGGACACATCATCCGCATGGACTCATAGCGAACACCAAGACAGGTATTCTATGGTGAACTGTCAACTGGACTCAGGAAACAAGGCCGACCAAAGAAAAGATTCAAGGATCAGCTAAAGTCCAACTTGAAGTGGGCTGGCATTACACCAAAGCAACTAGAACTCGCTGCCTTGGACAGAAGCAGCTGGCGAACCCACATTCACCATGCCGCCACCACCTTTGAAGATGAGCGACGTCAACGTCTTGCCACTGCGCGTGAACACCAGGCCACAACCGCACCTCCCGTAACAACTGGCGTCCCATACCCCATGTGCCACAAACTCTGTGCCTCAGCCTTTGGACTCCAAAGCCACATGAGGGTACACCATAGATGAAACTGCACAAAGACAATAGTCATTCTCAATCACCGAGAGACTACCACTACCACTACTACTGTAATATATTTCTCAAATTATATGTAAAAATAATTTTTAGCATTCATTAAAAAAATTTGAGTTCTAAATTCGTCTCCTCCCTCTCCTTATATATCTTGAGAAGGTAAGCAATTTAATTATAATATGTGCAATAAGAATATGCTTTCAATAAGAAATCCCTTTGCTTTTTGAGTCAATTCCCAGTTGGTACCTCAGTAATTTAGAAAGTGTTTCTCCCCCGCTCCCCCCTTCCCTTAAACTCTCGGGCAACAAAGGTCTGGCTCAGTTATTTGTAACAGGGCAAGACAACGTGTTGCTTTCTCTGCCCTCCTTTTATCTCAAGCAAAACAAAAAACAAAAAAACATGTAAATGCTGTAAATAATATCTTGGAGAAACTGAATTTTTTTTTTTAGAGCTCTTCGTCAATACAGAAAGCAAAGACTTTTTTTTTTTTAAGAGATAGAGAAAGAGAAATAGTTTTAATGAGAGAGCCAGCACAAACGGAAATGGGGAGGTAAAGTTTTGTCATTCCGGCAACCATAGAACAGCTACAGTGCCTTTCTTTTTCGTTTCCATATTCTCTCTACTGCAAATTCAGTCATTACTGTGACTTGTAAGGACCTTAGTATATTCCCTGATGAAATAAGACATGGCTACATTAATAGTGGAATCAATGCTGCTGAGAGGAAACCTTTTTCCTGTCTTTTCTCCCTCTTATTCACCATGAAGAAGTCACATCTAGCTCTGATGTCATTACTTACCTTACATGAGACTTTTGTTCTCTCCTTTTTGGATAAATGGAGAAACTATTTTCAACATAGTCATGACCTTGCCGTTGTGGGATCAAGTGGAGGAAATGCTTGAGTCCTCTGCCAACCAGCAGATATGACATGCCAGAATTGCTCAAATGGAAATTCTTGGAGGAATTAGTTCTAAGAAATGGAGTTAGAGGGCTAGGAATTAGGGATGGATTTGGAGCACAAGGTTATGAAAGTATAGATAGAGGATTACAGTTCTAATTCCAGGCTCATACATTGCAAGTCTTATCCTAAAAACAAGTCCGATTTGCTTTTTAAAAGTCTCATTATTGAGATGCAGGATTATGATTCTAAGAGTTTGCCTTCTCATTGAGTTTTGGAGTTGGCTACCTGTCATGATAAAGCCCTTCAGGCAAAAAAAAAAAAATCTCTTCTATCAGATTGAAATGGTATTTAAAATGATTCCTTTAGAAGCCCATGCCTTGAAGTAAGGGAAAACTTACTGAAAAGATCTATTTGGAAAGAAATGTGATGTAAAAACTAAAGACATCAATAAGACCTGGGGGGAAAAAAAACCTACCCCTAAAACTTTATCCCTTTGAATCTAGACATTATGTTTGTAAAGTAGCCTTTCCAAATACAAGTCCTCCCAAGGCATATGTGCATTTAGTGATCATCAAATACTTTGGCATGAATTAATGTATGAGGTTCCTTTCAGAAATTGGACACAGAATAGGTTTGGGAAAGGATTTTTGGAAGGAAGGTAAAGGAATTGTTGTAGCTGTTGGTCACTGACTAGGGGAGGTGAGCATGGATTCTGTTGTAGTGGTGTTGTACATAAAGTACAAAAGTTCCATTGTGGTGGTGCTGTGCAAAAAAGTACAAAGGAGAAAGATTTCTCACAGAAGCCACTGTGAGGTAAATGACCCTCTAATACAGTCTGCTCCTTACTAGTTGACTAACATGGAGAAAGTTATTTTACTTCTCTAGGCTTTGGTTTTCTTAGATGATGTCTTTCTAGTTCTAATATTCAGTGATGTCAATAATCTGCAATGCATTCCCTCCTCACCTTGGCTTCTTAGAATACCCACTTTTCAGAGTTCATTTCAAGCATTACTTTCTCTCTGAGGCTTATTTTGATTCCCACAGCTGCTAGTGTTCTGCCCCCATGAAACTTGGTTTGTACACGTGTAGTTGTTCAGCTCTGTCAGGCTTTTCATGATCTCATTTGGAATTTTCTTGGAAAAGATGCCAGAGTGGTTTGCCATTTCCTTTCTCCAGCTCCTTTTACAGATGAAGAAACTGAGGCAATTAAAATTAAGTGATTTACTCAGGGTGATGTGGCTAGTAAGTGTCCAAGGACAGATTTGAACTGAAGAAGATGAGTCTGCTTGACTCTAGGTTTAGCATTCTATCCACTGTGACATCTAGCTACTGTCCCAGGAAATTATCCCGTATGTATGTATGATATTTATTTTGTTTATATATATATATCTCAATGTGGATGGGTTTGGATTGAATTCAAATATATACTATGGACTATGAATGTTGGTGGGGTGGCAGACCACACACCAGGTCCTTTCCAGAGAGCCACATGTGCTCTGGCTCCTTGCTAAAGATCATGCAGAGCCAGAAGATCTTCCTGGTTGGTCTCTATGGTTTTTGTCGTTGGGATTTGTCGAGGATAACTGGTGACCAAATTGTAAAAGTTTCCCCCCTGAGTAGATTTTTAAAAGGAAAACTTTTGCTCTTGCACTCTCTTCTCTCTGTTGGTAGGACGCAGGGATGTGTAGAGTATATGGCATGACTTTTATTCTTCCTGCTGCAGCCTACTGCCCTTATATGTGCCATAGCAATCACTTCCTTTATTTTCCCATTTGAATTAATTTATTTAGCCAATTTAGAACATTCATAGCAATCACTTCTTGCTGGGAGCTGACACCTAGAACTCTCGAATTCATGAGAGGTAGCTGCCAAGTCTGGAAAGTGCCATCTCAGAATTGCTGTTTGATCACTTGTACTTGGGCAATGAAAAGCAGGAGAGGCAGCCAGGGCATTTCAATCCCAGTCCCGAATTCACCCATGCAAGCACATGTTCCCACTGCTCTGTAGCTGTTTTAGCTTCTGCTTAAATGGGGTAGGACCCACTTTGGCATGTCCCAGCAAAGAGACTGCCTCAAAAAGAGATCAGAAGTCATATCTTCCATGCCTCACAGCACACCCTTTGGGCAGTTCTTCCTGAATCACTGCCAACCATCTTTGACTCAACTCTCCTGCCATGAGGACCAAGAAGGGCTCTGATTGAACATGTCTTTTGGCAAAGAAGGACTAGCCCATCTGGCCCATTAGGGTACAGGTCCATTCTCATACATGTTTCATAGGTTGATACCTGACTGTCCTCTAAAACAAGGTGTTTGAAATTCATTTGTTTCATTTTGAGAACCTTTAAAAGTCAATTATAGTAAATAGTCCCTCATGACAAGAAAAGCGGCAGGTTTAGGTTCAGTAAAACTGCTTCATATTTTAGCTCTGACACATGACCATGATCAAGTTATTTCTCCCCGAGTTCCTGTTTTCTCATCTATAAAAGGGGATAACTGTATAACTGCTGCCTATATGGGACAGGTAGGTGGCACCATAAATAGAATACCAGATCTGGAGTCAGAAAGATTCATCCTTCTGAATTCAAATCTGTCCTTAGACACTTCCTAGTTGTGTGATCCTGGGCAAGTCATTTAACTCTGTTTGCCTCCTGTCTTCCTATGTAAAATGTGCTGGAAAAGTAAATGTCAAACCATTTCAGCTGTTTGACAAGAAAATCCCAAATGGGATTACAAAGAGTCAGGTGTGACTGAAAATGACAATAATAATAACAAAAATGCTATCGCGGAAATTGTTATGGGGAAAACTGTACAAGTCAGTAAATGAATATTAAAGCAGCAATAAAAAAGTAGAGTCATAAATATAATACGATAAGGGTCAATTTATTTTTAAAAAATCACTATAGTTTGTTATTATAAGAGGTAGCATAACATAGTGGATAAAGACTCCCTCAAACCCAGGAACACCTGAGTTTAAATCTTACCTCTTGACACATACTGCTTCTGTAATCCTTGAGCAAGTCCCATCACCCTCCTTCTCCCTGTGCTATAGACACTTATTTGTCATATTCCTTATTTCTTACAGTTCAATCATTAACTGTCAGTGGGCAGCTACTTTCCTTTCAAATCTTTGCTACTACAACAAGTGTTGATATACATATTATTTTATGTCTAGTACCATTCCCCCTGCCTTTGACTTCCTTGAATGTATATGCCTAATGGTGTTATTGCTGCATCAAATAGTATGAACAATTTAGTCACTCCTCTTACACAATTCCAAAATGTTTTCCAGAATATTTGAACCAAATTCACAGTTCCTCCTAATATTTACCACCTTCTCCTTTTTTCATTTTTGCCAATATGACAACTGTGTGGTTAAACCTCAGTGTTGTGGTAATTTTTATTTTTTATTAGTGATTTAGAGGGATTTTCTATATTGTTTATAGTTTACATGTTTAAAAACTGGCTATTTATATGTTTTGTTCACTTAGGGATTGTGAGGAAACATGTCAAGTTGAAGATGAGGAGGGATAAAGTTCTAGAAATGGGGGACAACCAATGAAAATGCATGGAGTTCAGAGATAGTATGTTTTGAATGAGGAATAGAACAGCAAGGAGGTCTGTGTCATTATTGGTGAGTATGTAGAAGGAGGGTTAAGTTCAAAAATACTGGGAAGGTAGGAAGAGGCCAAATTATGAAGGGCTTTAAAAACTTTCAGACTGGTAAAAATGATGAAAGGGGATGCAATTTTGGTGGAACTATGAACTGGTCTAATGGTTTCGGAGAACAATCTGGAATTATGCTCCAAGTTATGACTGTGTGTACCTTTTGACTCAGCAATATCACTATTAGGTTTATTTCCTAAGGTGATCAAGGAAAAAGGAAAATAATTTTTATGTTCTAAAATATTTAAAGCAGCTCTTTTTAATAGTAGCAAAGAACTGGAAATTGGAGGGATGTCTATGATTTGGGGAACAGCTAAACCAGTGGTGGCATCTGATTGTGACTGAATGCTACTGTGCTGTAAGAAGTGAGGAAGACGTTCACTTTTTAAAAAATATGGTAAGGACTATGTGAAATTATTTTTTAAAAATTTTATTTAGTCAATTTAGAACATTATTCCTTGGTTACAAGAATCATATTCTTTCCCTCCCTCCCCTTCCCCCACCTCTTCCTATAGCTGACTCTCAATTCCACTGAGTATTACATGTAGGACTTTGTGAAATTATGAAGAGTAAAATGAGCAGAACAAAAGAGCATTATATGCAGCAAGAAAAATATTGTTTGAAGAACAACTTTTGTATGTCCATCTCCAGAGAAAGAACTAATAAATAGAAATGAATAAGATATAGTTTTATATATACATATATCTTTTTGTCAAATGATGCCTTCTCTAATGGAAGGAAAGAGGAAGGAAGATAACTGGATATTTTAATGTAACATGTAAATAAATAAATTTAAATTGAAAAAAGCCAAACAGAAGATTTGTATCTTGAAGTAGACATATTTGGCCCTGGAGGTGATAGTCACTGATTTTTATTGAGTAGGGGTGAAACATTGTTAGACCTCTGCTTTAAGAAACTCATCTTGGTAACTGAGTATAGTATGGACTGGAATGGGAAGAGACTTAATATAGGGAGACTATCTAGAAGGCTATTGCAATAGTCTAGGTATGAGATGATGAGGTATGAGGGCCCAGACTAGGGTGATGGCAGAGTAAGAGGAAAGAAGGAATCATATACTAGAGATGTTACCAGTAGTAGAAACACCAACTGATTGGATGTGAGGATGAAAGAGAATGAGGAGTCTAAGCAGACACCAAGGTTGAGGGCCTGGGTAACTGGGAGGATGGTAATAGGAAAAGTTAATAAGAAGAAAAGATTTAGGGGAAAGATAATGAATTTAATTTTGGACATGATTTTAAGATATTTATGGGACATTCATTTTGAGATGTTAATAGGGAGTTGGAGAGGAGAGAGAGAGAAGAGAAAGGAAATGACAGACAGATAGACAAACAGAGAAAGAGACAGAGAGAGTGACAGAGGGCACTGAAATTAATGGGGATTGGGAAAGACTTCCTATAGAAGATGAATTTTAGCTTAAATTTGAAAGAAGCCAGGATGAAGAAATGAGGCAGGAGAATGTCCTATACATCTTGTGAAAGCCTGGAGTTAGGAGAGGGAGTCTTCTGAGGGAGGAATAGCAAGGAGGCTAGAGTCACTGGATCCCAGAGTATGTGGGAATGGATGGATTTCTAGCAAAGATGGATGGAAAAAATGAAAGGTTTTAAGGATGGAGGAGATGCAGGAATGTTTGTAAGCAGAAGTGAAGCAGGTTGTAGACAGGGAGAAAGTGAAGATAAGGAATGGTAAAAAAAAAAAGGCAATCTGCTGGAGAGGGTGGGATTGGTTTGAGCAGTAAGAGGGATTTGTCTTAGAAAGAAGGACCATATCGTGTGAGACTGGTGGGGAGGGAAGGAGGAGATGGCAGAAAGCATCTGTGATGTAAAATTAAGAGTAGAGAACATGACTTCAATTTTGCCAATGAAAGAGGAGATAAGACTGTTGAGATGGTGAGGGAATGTAGAGCCCTGAGAAGTTTGATGAGAGATGAGAAGATTTGTGACAGCCACTGTGGTGACTATGATAGGGAGTTGATTAGGTGAGTATAAACAAATGCCTTGAAGCATGAGAGCCTAGATGAGGTTATGAAGCATATATTTGTAATTTTGTCCAGTTTTGTTTAGCAGCACAGGTAGGGGCATAGGCAGACTTGATTTGGCAATTAAGGAGCTTTGGAGAGAGCAAGGACATCATTAGCCAGATTGTAGAAAGTCAAAAGTGAGATGAAGGAAAAGGCAAAATCTTATCTTTATAATAACTACCATAAAAACCTCCTTGCATAGAGAAAACATTACAAATGATATTAAAATTGTAATGCTTTGATAAAATTAGACACATTTTTTATTCACCCATTATTGAAATATACTGTTTTTTCTGTTCCCAATACTTAAAGTGCTCTCTTGTACAAGACAAGTCTGTTAACCATTTTTCTTCAAATTTAGTAAGAGGTGTCATTTATCCACCAAGTTCTTATCTGTTCATATTTAGAATGTCTATGACTTTAAAATAGAATAAGAATGGCTCTGTTAAGAGTTCAGTGATTAATAAGCAATCATTTTCTTTTTGATTTTTAGAGCAGAGATTTTGAAGATTGGGAAACATAAAAAATTATTCCATCAATTTATTATCCATAGTTCTAACTTTTCATGTATTCAGTCCCTTTATCTTTTTAGATAAGAGTATCAATTTGAGAACTGAAACACAGATTTATTTATAGTACTTAATATTTAAAGAAATCTTCAAACTATGAAAGATTTAGGAGATAACTTTTTATTATGAAATGAATTTGCTTCCTCTTTATTATTATCAGAAAGAAAAACAACAATTTATTTTTAGTCTGAACACCCTTTGAAGTATTTTGGCAAAAGAAATATATTATGTTTTGCAAGATTATAGTTTCCAGAGAAATGCTCTGTCCTATTATCAAAGCACTTTTCTTTTAAAGGCCTATGTTTTTAAAATAAAGTTTTATATATATATATATATATATATATATATATATATATATATATAAACACACAATATGTTTGTGTGTATGAATAGGTATATATTCAAAAGTGATTCTTTTATATCAACTTGGAAAACTATTTGAAGCTTCTAACTCACATCTCTCATTCTAAGTGATTGAAAGTAAGATGTGTATCCAATGTTCTATGGCTCATAGTTCCAGAGCCAGGTTGCTACATCTACCCCTTAGGACTCTAAGGTACTGTGAGGGTTTATTAAGATTATTTTTTTTTCTGTTGCCATTGACTCAAGCCATGAGATGGTGCTTTGGTTTTGTGTCACTAATGTGATATAACCCCCACCTCTCCCTTCCTCTTGTTCTCAGGGACAGTCCCACCTGAACCACTGTAGCCATGCATGAATGCCTCTGACCCTCTTTCAAGGACTGATTTAATATTAATTTTTTCTTTTTCCAAATTGGTAAGAATTACAAATCCCAAAAGGTTTGTGATCAGCTCACTTTTTACCCTGAAAGGTCACACAAAGTAAAAATATTTTCCCTAAACTATCTCAGTCTTTGGGAAAAGATCACTTTCTACATTGGTCCATCCAGCTCATGTCTAAAAGGAACTTTGCTGCTAAATTCTTGTCTCAATTACTTCTGGTCTATGTGGCATCTCTCAGGGCACCAATACTGGCCTGGCTGCAAAGGCCCTCCCCCCCCCCCCCCCCCAGGCTCTGAAGCCTGTACTTCCAGATTATGGGACTCCTATAGACTTGCCCTCTTGAAGTTTTGAAAGACAGAGGCAACAGATTGTTCTCACCACACTCAAAAGATCAGTCACCATGGCAAAAGAACAAGCTCCTTTTTTATAGGTCTACATATGAGCCTCAAAAGGAAAGACCAAAATTTTTCCCTTTACAGCACTGGCTCTCATGAATGTGATCTTTGTTTTTGTTTTTAATTAATTAATTAATTTTTTAATTTGGAAAATTTTAATTAATTTAGAATATTTTCCATGTTTACAAGATTCATATTCTTTCCCTCCCCTCCCTCTCATCCCCTCCCATAGCTGATGCACAATTGTACTGGGTTTTACATGTGTCATTGATCAAGACCCATTTCCATATTATTGATATTTGCACTAGAGGTGATCTTTCAGAGTCTACATCCCTAATTATGTCCCCATCGACCCTTGTGATCAAGCAGTTGCTTTTCTTCTGTGTTTCTGCTCCCACAGTTCTTTCTCTGGATGTGGATAGTGTTCTTTCTCATAAGTCCCTCAGAATTGTTCAGGGTCATTGCATTGAGATTAATGGAGAAGTCCATTACTTTTGATTGTACCAGTGTATCAGTCTCTGTGTACAATGTTCTCCTGGTTCTGCTCCTTTCACTCTGCATCAATTCCTGGAGGTTGTTCCAGTTCACATGGAATTCCTCCACTTTATTATTTCTTTGAGCACAAAAGTATTCCATCACCAACATATACCAAAGTTTGTTCAGCCATTCCCCAATTGAAGGGCATCCCGTCATTTTCCAATTTTTTGCCACCACAAAGACTGTTGCTATAAATATTTTCGTACAGGTCTTTTTCCTTATTATCTCTTTGGTGTATAAACCCAGCAGAGGTATGGCTGGATTAAAAGGCAGGCAGTCAATGGATATGGTCTTTGAAATCTGATGAGAGCAACTTGAGTCAGGTAAGAGCTAGGAGAAGGAGTGGACAGAGTGGTGAGCCTAGAGACAGGAAGACCTGAGTTAAAAACTGGCTCAGATACTTACTTGCTGTGTGACCCTAGGCAAATCACTTAACTATTTGCTTCAGTTTCCCCATCTGTAAAATGAGCTGGAGAAATGAAATGGCAAAATCACTATGGTATCTTTGCCAAGAAAACCCCTCAAAAATGGGGTCATGGAAAAAAAGTGGAGTCATGAAAAGTCAGGTACAGGCAAAACAACTGAACAACAATAATGACAATACATGTAACACACATAGTAAATGATAGTGTAACATAAACTGTATTTATGTAAACTGATGCTTTGGTAAATACTAGGAATATGAATAAAAGTAGAAAGAAAGAGCATTGCAGCCTTCAAGAATCTTGTACTCTAATAGGGGATAAAGATAAAAAGGAGAGAGGGAAAAGGTCCTTGATACAGGGGTCAGGTTGGGGGATGGTGGAAATCCAGAGGACAACCTGTCTGGCTCAGGGACCCTCCTTGAATGGAGTTTCTGGGAGGAACCCTTCAGTTAGAGACTGATGTCATAGGAATGGAGAGTGTTTCCAATAAGTGAATTCTGTGGCTGGAGTGAGACTTTAGCATGGAGAGTTGGGACATGGCTGGAGTTAGGGAGGAATGATAGATAAAGGCTAAAAGTGGTTAAGCCTGGCTGACAGGAGTTTTTGAATGCCTTCACAGCCACTCAAAGAGCCTCCTCTCTACCATGTGATTGGTTGGCTAGAACAAGCTATAGAATGCCCATGAACACTCTGCCATCTTTCTATTTCACATCATCACAACTCTTCTATAAGCAGGCTCCTTAATATTTTCCATGTGATGATGCTACTCAGAAATGACTCTGTACATGCACCAAACTCTCATTATATTTGTAGAATGTACAAATTGCACAAGGGGGCCACATTTAAATTAGTGTTTGTAAACATGTGTGTTCTGTTTTGACATTCACTGGGTGGTAGCAATGTAGAGGCCAATTAATTTTCCCAACATTATATTATTCTTATTTTTAAAAATCCATCAATTATACTGACATCTTTTCTCAGAATTTTCATCAATTGTTTTGAAAACTAAAACATTTTTCCTTATATCTGTTGAAAACACAGTATTGATTAAATATGTAATCAAATTAGCATCACTAATTGCATCTGTTGCTTCATTCACTTTTTTTTTAAACCCTTACCTTTCGCCTTAGAATCAATACTGGGTATTGGTTTTAAGACAGAAGAGTGGTAAGGGCTAGGCAATGGGGTTTAAGTGACTTGCCCAGAGTCACACAGCTGGGGAGTGTCTGAGGCCAAACTTGAACCTAGGACCTCCCATCTCTAGGCTTGGCTCTCAAGCCACTGAGCTACCCAGCTGCCCCCCTGCTTCATTCACTTTTAATGCAAAATAGGAAGATTTAAAATTTTAATTAATTAGTCACAAAGGTCTTTAGACATCATGAGCAATTTTCCATTTCGACTGTATTACTTGCAAATTCAGAACTGATTTAGGTATGATTCACGTAGTTTCAGGTAGCACAAATATTTGTCCTATCAAATAAACTTAGTGAGTTTACATAAAAATTATTTTCCGGGGGCAGCTGGGTAGCTCAGTGGATTGAGAGCCAGCCCTAGAGATGGGAGATCCTAGGTTCAAAATCTGACCTCAGCCACTTCCTAGCTGTGTGACCCTGGGCAAGTCACTTGACCCCCATTGCCTAGCCCTTACCACTCTTCTACCTTGGAGCCAATACACAGTATTGACTCCAAGACAGAAGGTAAGGGTTTAAAAAAAAATTATTTTCCTTCTCATATAGAAATTATCTTGACATATCTTGGTGGAGGGGCTTGCCTAATTCAATGAAACTGTGAGATATCCAATGCAAGATTACCTAGAACTGACAAGTCATAGTAAAGGTGACAAAAGGTCACTGGAGAAAGAAATGCCAAGAAAAACCCATGGACAGTATTAAAATGATTAAAGATATGATACCAGAAGATGAACCCCCTGAGTTTGGAATGTATCCAACACATTACTGGGGAAGGGCAGAGGGCAACTACAAGTAGCTCTAATACTAATGAATCAGCTGGGTCAAAGCCAATTTGATGCTGCAGATGTGTCTGGTGATGAAAGAAAAGTTAAATGCCATAACGATAGAGTATTGCTTAGTAACCTAGAATGTAATATCTGTGAGCCAGGGTAAGTTGGATGTGGCCAAACAGGAGCTAGAATGATTAAACATCAACATATTGGTGTCAGTTAACTTAACATGGACAGGAACAGGTAAATTTAATTCAGGTCATCACTACACTATACCACTATGAGCAAGAATACCTTAACAGAAATGTAGTAGCTTTTATAGTCAATAAAAGGGCAAGAAAGTGGTATTGGGGTATAGTCTAAAAAATAACAAATGATAACTGGTTTAATCCAAAGCAAATTATTTCATATAACAATGCTCTAAACTATGCTCTAATACTATGCTCTAATCTATATCTAATAACTATGCTCTAAACATTGATGCTGAAGAGGCCAAAGATGACCTATTGAAGACCTATAACATCTAGAAATATACCAAAGAAGATGTCACATTCATTATAGGGACTGGAATGCTAAAGTAGGAAATTAAAGATAATTGCACCTTGGAGTACGAAATGGAGAAAGGCAGAGACTAATAGAGTTTTGTCAAGATAACTCATTGGTTATAGTAAACATCCTTTTTCAATGGCTCAAAAGTTGACTCTACACATGGAAGTGACCAGTTGGTTAAGATCAAAATCAGATTGATTAAATACCTTGCAGCCAAAGGTGGAGAAGCTCTATAGTTAAAACAAGACCAGAAGCTGACTGGCTCAGTTCATGAGTTTCTTATTGGAAAATTCAGACTATTTAAACAAAGTAGGGAAAATCATCAGACCATTAGGTCTGACCTAAATACCATTCTTTATAAATAAATCTAAAGAACTGTGGACAGAGATCTGCAATATTTTATAGGAGGAAGTAGCAAAAAACATCCCAAAGAAAAAAGAAGAACAAGAAAAAATGGCTGTATGATGAGGCTTTACAGATAGCTTAGGTGTATGGAGGTTCAAGAAGGAGCAGCACCTCTGGTGTGAGGGCTTTCAAAGTCCTTTTCAGTGTTGTTCATTCATCTTTGGTGTTCACATTCTTGCCTGGCTCCAAGAAGCTCTAGCATGCATAGTGGCCATACCCCAGTATGCCATTTTAGTAGATGGGCTAAACCAGGTTGAGGGTAAACAATAGGCTACAAACCTTCTAGTGAATTAGGGAGGTCTCTACCTCAAGCATTTGAAGACTTCTCCTAGTGGAATAGACAAATGAGAATAACTTGTTTCAATGTCTATGAAGGTCATGCAATGAAAAATGACAAAGTAATCCACTGCATTCTGAACCATCACCACTCATCCTGACTTTTGTCTTTGGACTTTATGACTCTAGAAGAGTCATAAATCACAGAAGACTGTGAGACTGATGACTTTGTGAAACTCTGTTTTGGTTAAATACAATTCATACAGAAGTCAAGATATTATCCTGTGATGCCACTGGTCCTCTTCAAAAATGAAGAACAAACAACAACAATAATTAGCTGAGCAAAGAAGGAAAGCAAAAGGGAAAGGAGGAAGGGAAAGATATACTCAACTTAATGCATAATTCTAGAGAACATCAAGGAGAGGTACGGTTTTCCTAAAAGAGCAAAGAAATAGTAGAAATAGAAATAAGTAGAAGTAGAAGAAATAGGTTGAGAAAGACAAGAGATCTCTTCAAGAAAATTAGAGATATCAAGGGAATGCTTCATGTAAAAATGGGCTTGATAAAAGACAAAAATGATAGGGACTTAGCAAAACTAGAAGAGATTAAGAAGAGGTAGCAAGAACTATACAAGAAAAATCTTTTTTTTAAAGATATTTTATTTTACCAATTACATATAATAATAATTTTTCACATAAAGTTTTCTGAAGTTATAAGATCCAAATTGTCTCCCTCTTCCTTCCTTCCTGGAGATGGTAAGCAATTTGATCTGGGGTATTGTAGCAAGGGAAGGTAAAAGTAGCAAGAGTATGATTGACAGGCCTGGATTCCAAGAGCCATTGGGTCAGGATTCTAAGCTGTTGAAAGGAGCAGGTTTCCAACTGTCAGTCTGGAGCTGAAAGTGAAGCCTGTAAGATGAAGATCTGATCTCTCCTGAATTCCCCTGGACAGCTTGCAAGCAACCTCTTTGAATACCATCAAACAAGGGTGAGAGGAAATTCTCCATACATTCTGGTGGACAGAGTGGAAACTTGGAGGAACCTTTCTTTCCTGGGACATTTGAGGACTTAGCTGGATTTCTGTACCTGACTCATCAAGGACTCTGTGTGTGAGAAATGTGGTTCCCTGTTGGGACTTAGGTATTTAGTTTAGGATAGTTAGATAGTGGATTAATAACTGGGGTAAGTCAGATGCTAACCTCTCCTTTTATCCTCCCTTACCTTTCCTTTCTCTGTTAATAAATTTAATTTATTTACATGTGATTCTTCCCGTGTGTATAATCTTCCTTTCCCCTTTCCTAAAAATCACAATAACAGTAAACATGTATTGTCATGCAAAACTGATTTCCATATTATTGTTTTAGAGAATAATCATATAAAACCCAAACCCCAAAATAACCCCAAATCAACTAAAAGTGAAAAATAGTATGGTCTGATCAGCATTCCATCTTCAACAGTTCTTTCTCTGTAGGTGGATAGCATTCTTTGTCATGAGTCCTTCAGAATTGCCCTGGATGCTCATATTACTGAGAGTAGCTGTCTTTCACAGTTGATCAATTGATAATATTGCTGCTACCCTGTACAATGTTCTCTGGTTCTACTTATTTCACTCTCTTTCCAGATCTTTCTGAAATCATCCTGTTCATCATTTCTTAGCACAATAGTATTCCATCACCATCATATACCATAATTTGTTCAGCCATTCCTCAATTGATGGACACCCCCTCAATTCCCAATTCTTTGCCACCACAAAGAAGGTACTAGCAATATTTTTATACAAGTCTATCCTTCCCCACACCATACCCCCATTTAAAAATTTATATTTTTAGGAAACAGACTTAGCAGTTTGGATACATAATTTTATAGCCCTTCAGGCATAGTTCCAAATTGCCCTCTAGAATGGTTAGATCAATTCACAATTCCACCAACAATGTATATGTCCCAATTTTTCCACTTCCTCTCCATTATTTATTCTTCTCCTTCATTGTCATATTAGTCAATCTGATAAGTCTGAGGTGGTACCTCAGTGTTGTTTTAATGCGCATTTCTCTAATTGAGAGTGATTTAGAACATTTTTTCATATGATAACTTTTGATTTCTTCATCTGAAAACTGCTTGTTCATATCTTTTGGCCATTTTTGTCAATTGGCAATTGGCTATAAAAAAGATGTCAACATCACATCTTGGAGAATGAAGTCAAGTGGGCCTTAGAAAGCATTGCCAACAATAAGTCTAGTAGAGGTCAGCTAGGTGACTCAGTGGATTGAGAGCCAGGCCTAGGAGGTCCTGGGTTCAAATTTGGCCTCAGACACTTCCTAGCAAGTTCCTTAACTCCCATAGCCTAGCCTTTGCCACTCTTCTGCCTTAGAAACAATACACAGTATTGATTCTAAGGTGGAAGGTAAGATTTTTTAAAAAATAAGGCTAATATATAGGTGACTGAATTCTAGATGATAAGATGGTGCTGATAAAATAAATGTGCTAGCAAATTTGGAAAACTCAACAGTGGCCACTGGTTTGGAAAAGATCAGTTTATGTTCTAAAAGACAATTCTAAAGAAATTTTTTTGTCCTTATATCTCTAGTACCTATCACAGTGACTAGTGCATAGCAAGTACTTAATAAATGCTTATCAAATAAATGAATATTGGAAAAACAATGTTTTTTTAAATTCCTTCATTAAAGTCCTGCCTCATCATGAAATTAACTGAGTTCTTGAAGGTTCTAGGATATTCTACCAAGTTGGAAAGTCATATATATCTGCTGACCAAAGATCAATGGAAATAAAGTTCAGAGAGACTCTTTTGTGCTCTGGGTTTTGAAGTGTTCAGCCAGAGCAGCTTCTGAGGACCACCCACTTAAGTGCTAGATGAATTATGACATGAACTAGGACCTAAAGCAATAAAATCAAGGATTCTTAAAGGATTCTAAACCACAAAACACTTCATCAACTTACTCTGTAATTACAATTTATAGATTTAAATTACACTAGGTTTTTACTTAATGCTAATTTTGGTTGAGGCAGCATATAGTAAGACAGAATGGTGGAGAAAGGCAGAATGATGCCAGTCAAGAAGAATCACTTTCATCCTGATTCTGACACTTAGGAGTGTGACTCTGAACAAGGGAAATAACTTCTTAGAATATAAGGCTCCAAGTTTCAGAACAGGTGTTGATTTAATTGGAAGTAGAGGGTTCCTACCCAGGAGTTACCAACATGGATGAAATCATAGATCTGGACTCCCCATTGCTCCCAATAAAACGAGGTACTCAATGAATCATAGCAATGTTATCACTTTATATTTCTCCAGTATCTTTCATCTTTACCTTTCTAAACTCTTTATTAACATTAATTAAACACCATAATACATATTCCCAGCAAAGTTTTATTATCTCTCAGAGTAAATCAAATATAGAGAGATTAAGTAACTCAGATATCAGACATACAATCCCTACTCTCCCATACAAAACCAAAGAAAATGGTGGTAACTCCTCTTCCCAGGTAATGGGAAGCACTTCTGTAAATTAGTACCTAAGAGGTCCTTACAATCCCTAGGGACTCCTGAAAGAAGGAGTCCCTAGGGATTTATCAAGCACCCAGTATGGACCACGCACCATGCTAAGTGCCATGGATAGATATAAGACAAAAAATAAAAAATAATTCCCTATTCTAAAGGAACTAAAAATCTAAGAGGGGAGAGAAAATGCAAACAACATTGTATAAACCGGATAAATTGGGGGTGGTCTTAGAGGAAAGGCACTAAGATTAAGGAGGTCTGGGAAAGACTTCTTGCTGCAGGTGGGAAGGAGCCATATACAAGAGATGTTACTGAAGGAAGAAACAATAACACTCAACAGCTGATTGGATATAGGAATTGAGAGAGAGTGAGGAGTTGAGTATAACACGAGGTTATACATTTTGGTGACTATGGAGACATATTGATGCCTTCAAGAGTAATAAGGATTTTAGGAAGAGAGGTAGGTTTGGGGGAACCATAAGGACATGTTGAGTCTAAAATATCTAAGGGACATCCAGTTCGTGCAGTTAAAGATGTGAGACTCGAGGTGAGGAGAGGAGGTAGGACTGGACAAGTAAATCTGACAGTCATTAGCATTGAGATGATAATTCAAACCAGAGGATAACATGAGCTTGTATTTGGAGGTTGTGGAGTGGAGCTGTCCCTTTTGCAAATTTTTTCTTCAAGCTTTGAACTTTATATTATATATTGTATATATATTATATTATATCAGAAGATATAAAATATAATATGATCTTCCTGGGACAGGTAGAAAATCTCTCCTTAAGTTTAATTTTTTTAAAAGTCTAATATCTAAGCTTTGGAGTTGTGTGTTTGATATGCACAGAGCAAATCAGATTTGGTGGAATTATGTGGGCAATTGGAACAATAATTAACAATAAAATTTAGTAATTAAGGCCTGAATCATGTGGTTTGACAGTTTTCATTATTGACATTAGCCAAATGATTGCCAAATTTCCAATGTATTTTGTCTGGTGGCCCTGGGAAGAGCAGCATATTTAAATCAACAAGTGGGCCAACAGAATTTTGTCTAGGTTCACTTGCAAGACACTGCCTGACTGACCAAATTGCATAATTTTATTTATGAGTTTGTTCTTACTTTTTTCATGGTAGTTTATTTAAATTTTAAATATTTCAGAACTCAAACCATTTCTTCAAAAAAGTATTTGCATTTACATATCTGAGGCAACAAGGCGGTACAGCAGATAGATTACCCCAGTCTGCAGTCAGAAAGGTCTTAGTTCAAATCTGGTCTTAAACATTTAATAGTTGTATGATCCTGGGCAAGTCCCAAGAATTGGCCTCAATATTCTCATCTGTCAGAGGAGTTGGAGAAGGAAATGGCAAACCGCTCCAATATCTTTCCCAAGAAGACCCTAAAGGGGTCCACAAAGTGTCAGCCATGACTAAAAGACTGAACAAAAAAGTTGATTCTATATGAAAATACAAGTCTCTATTTTATATCATTTCCTTTCCCTTCTAGTCTCCAGAAGCCTCTCCTAGTATATCACACCTTCCCTCCTTCCCAGGATGGCCTGGGGACTTCCAGCTTGGGAGACTGACGAGTTGCCTACTGCGCCAAAGAGTCACTCGGCTTTGGTTTGGACTTAGCCCCCATCTGAAATGGATTGTGGATTCTCACAGGAACAGGCTCAAACCTGAGGCTTTCACCTCCAAACTAAACAAACTGGGGATCACCAAATCCTTTGCAAGCTACAAGTTTGGGGACTTCTAGATTCTGCGCTGACAATACTTTGAGGCAACATGTTCAATAATCCCTAAGCTATAAGAATTACTTTTCAGAGTCTGCTCCTGCCTCTCCATACTTCTTCCACTTCCCTTCACTGGCAGCCTCCTAACCATGGAAGATCTGTCTGCCTTTGCAGATCTGTCCTCTTATTGGTCAGTTCCTCCTGTAATCTCCATTTTCAGGAAAGTGCCCAGGCCAGCTGTCACTGCCATCTTTCACCTTCAAGTTTCTTTGTCCACCATGATGTTACCTTCCCCCTTTCATCTTCTTTTCGGATAACATCTGCTCCTTGAAAGCAGGGACTGTTTCTGTGTGCTCATTGGTGTATTCCCAGCATTTATCCCAGAACCTGGCACATAGTGGATATTTAGTGACTTTATTTGCTCTTTAAATCTGTGGGACTTTTTGCCACAACCATTTTGTTCCTCAGCCAATATATTATTTTCTTGCAGGTGTTTATAGCTTTTTATTGGGGATACAGGCTGTAAAACTTCATATAAAGTATATACATATATAATTTGCCTCTGTGGTGTCCTCATATTTTGGTAAAAGATATGCAATGCCTCCTGTTAAGAAAGGTAGGATCAAACTTGCATCTGAGAAGAAGCTGGTAAAGAGCTTTATTAATAATTCATGAGTCACTATGAAGCAATTGAGTCTATAATTATGGGTGTTCTCTAGCCACCACTTTCAGTTTTGTAGAGAAACTAGAGTTTCAGTCACTTTTCTTTATGGTCTGTCATTCATTATCTTTACAAGCTTCCTGTTTGTTAAGTGATCCAATTTGAATTTTTGTAGTGGTGTGAGCATATTGATAACCAGAAACTTTCTACAGCCTCATTTCAGGGAGGATAACTTCTCTCTTTAAAAAAACAAAACAACAAAAAAAAACCCCTTACCTTCTCTTTTAAAATTGATACTAAGTATTGGTTCCAAGACAGAAGGGTGGTGAGGGCTAGGCAATGGGGTTAAGGGACTTTCCCAGGGTCATACAACTAAGAAGTATTTGAGGTCAGATTTGAACCTAGGACCTCCCATATCTATACCTGGCTCTCAGTCCACTGAGCCACCTAGCTATCTCTTCTACATCTTTATTTTAGGGAAGATAACCTCTCTAACTTCTGATTTCTTTAATCCCCAAACGAGAAAAATTATTGATTGGTGCAAAATTGTTTCTTGTGCTGCATTGAATCCTTGCACCACCTTAATATTTTTTTTTATTTATTTAGGGAATCTAGAATTTTTATTTTTATGCTCTTTGATAGATTTGTTCTCTTCCTAGAGCTGTATCTACATTCTTTCACTTGCCTGCTAGAATCTCTGCCAGATGTCCTTTAAAAAAAAATCTATATTTTATTCCAGTAACAAATTTATGCATAAGTTATCCAAGGTTACATGATTCATATTGTCTCCCTCTCCTCTTCCCTTGCCATCCCATAGTTGACAAGCAATTCCACTGGGTTTTATATGTATTATCACTTGAATCCTATTTCTATAGTATTCATTTTTGTAATAGAGTAATCTTTTAAAACCAAACCCCCAAATCATACACCCTAATAAACAAATGATAAATCATATGTTTTCTTCTGCATTTCTACTCCAACAGTTCTTTCTCTACATGTGGATAGCATTTTTTTCATAAGTTCCTCAGGATCGTCCTGGATCATTGTATTGCTGTTAGCAGCAAAGTCTTACATTTGATCGTGCCACAATGTTTCAGTTACTGCATACAATGTTCTCCTGGTTCTGCTTATTTCACTCTGCATCTGTTCATGTAGATCTTTTCAGTTCTTAGAGAAATCATACAGTTCATCATTCCTTATAGCACAACAGTATTCCATCACCATCATATACCATAATTTAGGGAATCTAGAATTCTTGATGTGCTTTTGTAATCCCTAGTCTCTTCTGGGGAAAGGAAAGCCCTCTGCAGTATGTTCTATTTTCAGAAGAGGATAATGCTGCTGATTAGCTGAATGCTGCACATGACACTGTGTACTTGCCATAAGGGACTTACGTTCACTTGGCTGATGAGTCATTTTAAGAGAAGACCTTAAGGGAGACCATCAATAGAGGAATACAAAGCAAAATCATTTGAGTGGCATTCTGGAGCTCTGAGAACCACTGATATGGATAGGAAACTGGGTGCATCATGTTTCTCAAATTCTAGGACTTGCAACTCTAAGAGACCATTGAGAGTGGGCCTCATCCATGTGAGGTTGTTCTTTCTCTCCTGGTTTGAGCTCAAATCTGATCTCTCTTCCAACTGAAGAAATAATTTTTTCTTGTGTATTTGGGGGTGGGCAACTTAAGTGGTGCAGTATATAGAGTGCTGGGCCTAGAATCAGGAAGACTCATCTTTAATTTAAATCTTGCCTAGATGCTTCCTAGCTGTGTGAACTTGGGCAAGTCATTTAACCATTTGCCTCAGTTTCCTCATCTATCAAAAGAGCTGGAGAAGGGAGTAAATGTAAAATGAACCCGAGCCAAATGGGGTCCTGAAAAGACAGGCATTATTGAAATGCTTGAAGAATACTTCTTTGATGTAGTCCAATATGTAGAACTCTGATTTATATTTGCTTTTTTTTGTTTGGATAAATAGATTTGCTATTTGTGATGATCTTTTGTGAAACCTCCTTTTAACAGGAAGGTGCTAAGGTGGTGAGTGTATAAGCTAAGGGTTACCCTTATTCCCCTGAAGAGTGATCAGTGTGGGAAATGGTGCAGCTAGGTGGTTTAGTAGATAGGGAGGTCCTAGATTCAAATCTGCTCTCAGGCACTTCCTAGCTGTGTGACCTCCAAGCCAGTCACTTAACCTCTATTATCTAGCCTTTTTTGTTCTTCTGCCTTGGAACCAATACATAGTATTGATTCTAAGATGGGAGGTAACAGTTTAAAAAAAGTGATCAGGGAAGCAGCTTTCATCCTGAACCTATTGTTCTTGAACTAGAGATGTTTGACATACAGCAGATAGCTATAATCCCCTCCTGATACCCTTCTTGTTGAATGGAGAAGAGATTGCCAAGCCTTCATTGTTTTGGAGCCTGCCTGTCTCTCCTATCCACTAGATTTTTGTGGGAGCATGACCCTTCTGCCCCTTTCCTCAAGGAGGGAAGACAGTTTTCTTGGAGACAAGGTGGACCAGATTTTATCTCAGTTCATAGCTAGTCATGCCACCCACGAGCCATGTCTCTAAATTTAGACAACCCACACACATATACACCTTACACATTTGTTTTCTGGCTTCATTTCCCCATATTTATTTTTTTGTTACTACTATTGAGCAAAGTGGAATTCAGCTTTCTTTCTTTCTTTCTTTTTTTTTTTAATGTGGATACCATTGCTGCCTAATACCAGAGACCACTCCATCCTGGGGCCAGATTTCCAGGAATGCTGACAACTAACCAGAATTTATTCTTCAATTATTAACAAACTCCCAGCTTGTAGTACTTTACCCATCCCAATGATTCTGAATTC
Source organism: Monodelphis domestica (assembly GCF_027887165.1). Taxonomy (NCBI): domain Eukaryota; kingdom Metazoa; phylum Chordata; class Mammalia; order Didelphimorphia; family Didelphidae; genus Monodelphis; species Monodelphis domestica. The sequence goes on from NC_077232.1 coordinate 267,522,360, forward strand.
CTGTCATTGTTCAGATCCTATTTCCCCTTTTCCACTGGCCATTCCCTTGTTCTCTTCCCCCTCACCCAACCTCGCCCTCAAAACATACCACTCTAAAGCTATCTACTACTTTCATTATATTCTTCTGAATGCCTGCTCAATATAGGTTACAGGTTTGCTTTCTTCTTAAACGTTTCCCTTTCTCATGCCCATCTTGCATTCAAAGTGACTTGGCTCCCATCTAGAAGACACAATTTCCCTGGCTACCCTTTCCAGTTGCACTTTCACTTATATGCCCCTGCTCACAGGGTGAGGTGGGGGAGTTGGTATCCTCCTTATTCCTCATTGTTATTTTGATGCTCTCCCTTTACCACCATCTTTCCTTTGAGTTACCCAATTACCCCAAAGTATTTCACTTTCGGGTGATTTCATGTGTATAATTCCTATCTTATTGTCCTTCTACTTCACTCTCTGCAATGCAACTCTAAATTCTGTTCTTTGTCCTCACATTCCCTCTTTCCCTCAGGTCATCACTGGCAGTATTCCCTTCCTTTCCTTATCTTGACTCCTTGGTGAACCAGTTCAACTCTACACTTTTCTTCTTTGGAGTTCTTTGCCCAGTTCTCCTATCATCAGTCTTGTTCAGTCTTTGATGACTCCCACCATCTGCTACTTTCACTTCTACTCACATTCCATTAAATTTAGTTACATAAAACTCACAAAACTGTGCTGCCTGTATCTTCCACAAATTTGTTACATAAGACAGTCCTTTTACAACTCCCTAATTAATTCATTATCTCACTTACTACTATGGATTTTCCAGACCTTTCCTTCTTTCTGAAACCACTGAAGGAAGGTTCCTTCTACCCCCACATCCTTTCAATTGAGAACACTGCCTCATATTTCACTGAAAAAAAAATTGAGATCATTTGCCAAGAACTACCTCTTCTACCACCTTCATCTCATATTATTCAAGTGCTTTGCACTACTTTATCTTCCTTTACTCCCTGAATCCCTTGAAAAGCTAACCCTTTTCTTTGCCAAGGCAAAGCCTTCTGCTGCCTCTTCATTCGGGTTATCACTAACCTTGGTTGTCCTCTCGTGCTCTGATCTTTTCTCTTCTTCCTCCATCTTATTTGGTATTCTCATCGATTCCTGTGGATTCAGTTATTATTTCTCTGCACATGATGCTTAGATACATTTCCAGCTCTTCTGATCTTTAGTCTTGCATCCAACTACCTACCTATTGGACATCTAGAATTAGATGTATTATAGACATCTTAACCTCAATGTCTGAAACTAATCTCATTATCCTTTCTCCAAATCCTTCCCTCTTCTTCATTTTCTTATTCAGTTGAAGGCCAGACTATCCTTTTAGCTACTCAAGTTCCCAATTCAGGTATTATCCTTGACTCTCTCCTTTCTCTCATTCTGCCTCCATATTCAATCTCTCACCAAATTCAGTCAGTTCTCCCTTCATGTCTTATAAATGCCCCCTCTCTCCTCTAATATTCCTAGTATCATCCTCTTGCAGGTCCTCCTGGACTATTGCAGGAACCTTCCAGAAGTAAAACAAATTCTCTCATATAATTCTGATCTCCCATGCTGGGCGTTTATTTTGAAAGTTCTTCATTCAATTTGGAGATGAAATATTTAGCAGGTTTACATCTAGAAATATATTTTCCTTAAGTTTCTTTATGGATCCTTATTGTTGTTGTATTTGTATATCAGATAAAGAAGATCATGAATTGAAAGCTAACCCTCAAGTCATTACAGTTATCTATAACATTTACTGGGTGTCCATTTAGTCCTTCAGAGGACATATTTATCCAACTACTTAAATGTTTGCAGGAAGTCAGTAGGTTGTGGTGGTGACCCAGAGAGAGAAAAAGTTAGGAAGGAGATAAAAAGGAAATTGAAGGAAAAATCTTTGAAGATCCAGCACAAGTGGAAAAGCCTGTTGGATTCTTCTAAACTGTATTCTCAGACTCCCTCTAGTGGTAGCTAACTAAAATAAGAATAAGAACGAAAAGAACAAGTAAGCTTTGAATGAGGGTAGGGATAAGAGAAAATACAGGATGTAAAATTGACATAATTTTTGGATTTGTTTTCACTATACTGAGCTTTTCGGTTAGATAAGTCTGAAGAATAACTAAGCCAGGCATGTTTATCCCTTTCCGAGTTCCACTCGTTCTCTGGACTTTCTCTATAATGTCACAACATATTTTCACCCAGGACATTTACTATGGCACTTTGGTTCTTTCCTTTGATGGTTCAATCCCCTCAGAACCTTCAATTTGTCCTTGTCTCCTGGTTCATTTCCTACAAATATGGCATGTATTATCAAAAAAAATCTCACTTGATTTTCAATCTCTGGTCCTATTTCTCTTCTGCCTTTTGTATCTAAATTCCTCAAAAGAGGTTTCCTACAACATGCCTATCTATCTATCTTTCTATCTTTCTATCTTTCTATCTATCTATCTATCTATCTATCTATCTATCTATCTATCTATCTATCTATCTATCTATCCATCTATCTGTCTGTCTGTCTGTCTGTCTGTCTGTCTGTCTGTCTATCTATCTATCTAAGCCAATGAATGGGCTTTTCTCTATCCTCATTCTTTTTGACCTCCCTACAACCTTTGACATTGTTTTTCAATCTCTCCTTGATATTCTTCTCTCTAGGCTTTTGGGACATCACTCTTTCTCTTTTCCTCCTATCTATCTGACTGCTCTTTCTGTCTCCTTTGCTAGATCTTCTTCTAGGTAACATCCCTTAACTATAAACTATGAAAGTCTTTTGTGTACTTTGGAAGATTAATTCCAGGATACTTTATGTATTTCTAAATTATTTGGAATGGAATTTCCCTATTATTACTTTTTGTGTTTTGTTATTTATTTATTTATTCATTCAGCCATTCATTTATTTATGTATTTGTTTATTTATTTATTTTTTAAACCCTTATCTCCCACTTTAGAATCAATATCATGTATTGGTTCCAAGGCAGAAGAGTGGTAAAGGCTAGGCAATGGGGGTTAAGTGACAGCTGGGAAGTGTCTGAGTCCAGATTTAAACCTAGGACCTCCCATCTGTAGGCCTGGCTCTCAATTCACTGAACTATCCAGCAGTTTCTGTGTTTTGTTATTTTTATGTGGAAATAAAGTTGATTTTGAAGACTTATTTTGGAGTCTCAAACTTTGCTGAAGTTATTGTCTCAATTAGCAGCTTTGCTTATTCCCTAGGATTTTTGAAGTCATCATATCATCAGCAAAAAGGAATAGTTTTTATCTTCTCTTTACATGTTGTTATGATTTTAGATTCTTTCTCCTGTCTAATTACTATTGCCAGTCCTCCCAGAACTAATAAAGTAATAGCGGGGAGAGAATCCTATTTTATGCCTCTATTTATTGGAAAAAGTTCTGATGAAAGTTTTTGTTTTCAGATCAATGTTTTTTATAATATTTTTTAAAAGAAGCCCCTATTCTTATACTTTAAAAAGGTCTTTTTTGTTTGTTTGTTTGTTTTTTAGCACAAAAGAAGTATGAGCCTTGTCGAAAGCTTTTACTTAATCTATTAAAATCATCATGTAGTTTTAGATGTTTGGGGTTTTTAATATGATTATGCTGATTGTTTTCCTAATGTTAAATCATCTTTTTATCTCTGATATAAAGTCCAATTAGTCATAATGAATGATTTCTTGGATATATAATTAGTCTTTTTGACAAGATTTTATTTTTAAAAATAGATGTTGGTCTATACATAATATGTACTAGATTGTTTTTTAGTTCTTCCAACACTATAAATAGTTCCAATAAATACAGGCATAAAATGGGGGAGGAGTGTAGAAGGAGTTGGTACAAATCTTTGCAGGAAGTTTTATTTCAAAGCTATATGGGGAACTGATTTATATTTATGCGAATAAGAGTTATTCCCCAATTGATAAATAATCAAAGAAAATGAAAGTGCAGTTTTCAAAGCAAGAAATCCACTCTATAAGTAGCCATATGAAAAATATTTTAAATCATCTATAATTAAAGAAATGCAGATTAAAACAACTCTAAGGTTCTGCCTCACACTAATCATTTGGCAAAGATCAGAAAAAAGGAAAATGACAAATTATGGACTGGGTGTACTTTACATAAACACTTTAATACATTGTGAGTAGAACTGTGAATTGGTCCTGCTGTTCTGGCAAGTAACTTGGAATTATGCCCCCAAATCTTTGAACTATTCATGTACTTTGACTAAGAAATACAATCTCCAAAGATTTCAAAGAACGTGGGAAAGGATTCACAAGAACAAAAATTTCTATAGTACCTCATTTTGCGGTGGAAAGGAAAAATAATCTGAGGGGGTCCCCATCAATTAGGGAAAGGTTGAACAAGTTATTCCAAATGGATGTGATATAATACTATCGTGTCAATTAAATTATAATGATTGTCCAGCGATTGTTATGTAATATTTACCTGTGGGTGATAACTTGAGAAGGAGAAGGGAGCCTGAGGGAAATGGGTGAATAATAATGACTCAAAGACAAGTTAAAAGATATGGGGAGAGGCGCTTTTCTCCTTAATATTTTCCTTTGGATATTTAATTAAAGGAAAATATGAGAAATAAGAAAACACGTGGGAGTAAGAACTCCTAGATAGGAAGCATGGGGGCGACAGTGTCCTGAGGAAAGATAAAGAGGAGGTTAGGACAGAGAACATTGAAGATCCAGGAAGTAAGAGAGAGATCAGCACTCTTTCCCCAGTATTTATTGGTAGTTCCAGGAATGTGGATTGGAAGGTGATCAATGAATATGTAACATGACATAGGTTTTAACATTGGTTGAATTGACAATGATGAGATCGAAGAGGTGGAGATTAACCTGACATGTGCCAAAGGAATGTGGTTTGATAAGGTGAGAGCTAGGCCTTAGTGGTGGCTCAGGAATTTTCTTGCCCTTTGGACTGTCTATACAATGATTATTAACTGATCTGACCATGTATCTGATAAATGAATATCTATGCAATACATCAATTATACTTCCCAAATGCCAACATGCCTGGTATGCTACATAAATGATAAAGCGGGATGTTTTCAGAGAAATTTAGGAAGACTTTTGTGAACTGGTGTGAAATAAAGTGAAAACAAAAAGAACAATGCATACAATAGCAATAATATTGCAAAAACAAGCAACTTCAAAAGACATAGGAACTTTGATCAATATACATGACCAAATCATGATCAACCACAATTCCAGATGACTCATGATGAAACATATTCTCCCCCTTTTAAATAGAGAGGTGATGGACTTAGAGCACAGACTACCAAATTTTTTTTGGACACTGATAATGTGGGAATATATTTTGTGTGACTATAGTATAAGGAGAAAAGGCTATATAGTGCCTACTGTACTAGGTACTGTGCATTTTGCAAATATCTTGTATGACTTTAACATGTTTGTATTGGTTTTGTTTTTATTGCTTTCTTCATGTGGGAAGGAGAGTGTTGTGGATATTTTGAAACTGTGTCTTTGTTGGTAAAAAGGGACAGCTGGCCAAACTTTTTAAGTTGTTGTAGGCTGGGAAGAGCGAAGCCTGTATAACAGTAAGGAGGGATAGGAGGCAACAGGTGAAAACAAAACCTCTATTAAAGTTTGTAAGGATTTAAAAGAAAGGTAAAAGCTTAGCAGGAAAGATCCCTAAATATTAATGGGGTACTAACTCTCACAAGAACCACTTCTATCTGGTAAAAACCAGACAGATTCCCACTCCTGTCACTAACTTAAGAATCTCTTAAGTAAAACCCCAAATCTATTTCACCCCTAATAATTCCCCCTTGTGGTCCTGTTGGTAAGAGTAATCTTACCAGTTGGATTGTAGTAAACCATGCAACTACTAATCTTATTCCTAAACTTATCATAATATTCCCCCCCTCCCCAAACCAGTCTTTTTCTTAAGCTTATCTTGCTTTATCACTACGCTAGGCCTATGCTAAACTAAGCTATGCTAAGAATAAAATAAAATTTCAATATACAGGAAAAGAAATCAAGGAAAATACTTGCAAACATGCAAGTTAAACAGTACAATTACAAAAATTCAAAATGTAAACATTTGCAAAAATACAATAAAAGAAAAACAAATTTGCAATCTATACTGTCACAGAAAACAAAAGCCTATCTAAAACAAAGCCTATGCAAAACTAATGCAAACTGCATTTTACAAATCCTATTGAAGAAAAAATTTAAACCAAACTTTAAACTATGCTGAAACACTATGCTAATACAAGAGACCAAAAAATGTTTATAATGAAACTTAAAATTAACCTGGAATGCTAAGAAACCTAAGAATCTTTTAAGAAACCTAACTATGCACAAATATATAGATATGTACAAATCTATATAGTATTTACATGCTTTGTACATGCTATTTACATATTCTTTACACTATTTTTACACTATGTATATACCATATACATATTCTTCTAGAATCATCTATTAGGAAGATATAAAATCCCCTTGAATAGGTATAGAAAACCTTAAAGATTTTGTTTTACTAAAGATATACAATTTCCTTTACTGTTATCTCATAGGAATATATGAAATCTTCCTTTGAGATAAGAACTTATCCTGTAATGTTCATACTAATTGTAATACTTCTATTATAAGTCAATCATCTCCCATTTATTTAGATTATCATGAATTTTAATTATTGCATTATGTGGTATTGCAAATCATTTTATAAGTGTGTCCTAAATGTTGCTGATCATTTTAAACTGAGTACTTACTCAAATCTATTCCATATACAAACCTTTGTGTTATACAAGCCCATCTGTCATTTATATGCAGAGCAATATCTTCAGTCTTCTATCTTCTTGCTCTAATCTGCTTCTCAATGTTCTATGTTGTTTGCTGTTATATATATTGTGTTTTATGTATGTCAGTGCATACATATAGTTAGTTTCCATAGACATTCTGTTATCCTCTTCCCTTTGTCATTGACATTGTCCTCATGGAGTTGTCATTGCTGTTGTTGTTGTACCGCTGTTGTCACCATTGTCACTGTGTAGTTGTTACCTTGATCCTTGCCTCCTCATTCTTGATTAACTTCTTCACCTGCAGACATGTAGTCACCTTCTTCACATGGGAACAGTAGACCCACAATGCCTTTTCCTGTACCTTGATTGCTGAAGATGTTTCCATTAGAGCATGGAAAGACCCCTCCTAAGCTGGTTGTGTTGCACTAGTCTTGCTAAAGTTTTTAATATATACTAAATATCCTGGTTGAATTTTGTGTAGTGTAAAATCTAATGGCCCCATTTGTACTAATGCCCCCATTTCTTGCAGTTCTTTGACCCTGTGTTTCAATTCCCTCACATACTGAGCAATTTTCATGTCTCCCCCTCGCATAGATGTAAAAGCTGGTGTGAAAATCTTTGCCTGCATAGGAGAATGTACATAGAGAATCTCATAAGATGAAATGTTTAAGTCCCCCCTAGGCCTAATTCTTTGGTAGAATAAAGCTAAAGGTAGTGTTTCTGGAAATTTCAGATGGATCTCTGTACACAATTTCCCTATCATAGATTTCACTTTCCTGTTCATTCTCTCAACCTGTCCAGAGCTTTGAGGATGGTAAGGAACATGGAACTTTGGCGTGATCCCTAGGTTTTCATAGATCTGATTTAAAAATGAGTCTGTAAAATGACTCCCTCTATCAGAATCAATTCTCACTGGTACACCAAATCTTGGTATGATCTCTCTCAATAGAATCTTTGCTACAAAGCTTTCTGTGTCCTTGCTAAATGGAAAAACTTCAGGCTACTGAGTTAGTTGATCTACAATCACCAAACAGTATTTGTAATTTCCTGCCTTGGCCATATTTATGTAGTCTATCTGTAGATGTTCAAATGGTGGAGAGATAAAGGATGTCCCCCAAAAGCTTTCTGTTTGAATAAATGTTGATTATACTGTTGGCACAATGAACAAGCTGAGTAAACTTTTGATCCAATGCTGGTAATACCAGGAGCAACCCATGTTCTCTTAACCATATCTATGATATCCTGTGTCCCAAAATGACCTTTGGCATGTATGGCCTGACAGATATGAGTGTAAAAATGATCTAGGGAGAATCAGTTTTCTCACTGATACTATCCAGATACCATTTTGCTGTGTGGATTTGAAATTCTGCCTCAACTTCTGAACCTCTTTCTCTGCATAAGCTTTTTCTAGATCTGTTTCCTCTATGACAGGGAGATTTAATATGAATTCTGGACCCTGCTCTGCAGCAAATCTAGCTGTAACATCAGCTCTGTGATTTCCTCTGGCTACAAAATCAGTGTTTTGTGTATGGGCCTTACAGTGAACTATTGCTAATTCTTTAGGAAGTTGTATAGCTTATAGAAATTCATAAATAATCTCTACATTAGTGACTGTTCTACCAGATGATGTTGGGAAACCATGCTGAAGCAATAAGGAATCAATGGCATGATAAATGCCAAAAGCATACTTAGAATCTGTGTATATTTTTGCTTTTTGGTCTTTGGCAATGTCACAGGCTTTTTTTAAATGCAATTAATTCTGCAGCCTAGGCACTAAGGTTTTTGGGTAGTAAAGCAAACCATAGAGTATCAAACTCAGTAACTACAGATGCACTGGTGTATCTTATACTTTCCCTCATATATGGTGAACTCCCAAGGTCTTTCTGCTAACTGCACTACCGGATGGTAGTCACAGTCATGTAATCATTCCCCTTGTGTTGGTAAGTCAGTTAACAAAGTAGCTTGGTTTAAGTTGTTACATATTTTAAGCATTATGTTTTCATTCCCCAATAAAACTATCTCATACTTTGTTAACTGCTTATCAGAGAAAGTTTCTGTCCTATGCTTTAACATTAGTGCCTAAACTTCATGTGGGCACATGACTGTCATAGGACACCCTAACACAAGGTCTGTTGCTTTTGAGACTAGCAAGACTGGGGCTGCAACTCCCTGGAGGCAAAAAGGAGATCCTGCAGTGATGGATTGCTGCCTTGAATAATAATATTATACACACACACACACACACACAGTATCTACTGTACCAGGTACTATGTGTTTTGCAAATATTATCTTGTTTGACTTTAACATGTTTGTAATGGTTTTGTTTTTCTTGCTTTCTTCATGTGGGAAGAGAAATGTGGGAGGGAGAGAAAGCAGACTTGTAAATAAAATAAAATTGAATTTTAAAAAGTCTCCCTAAACCTCTGGCAATGATATGGGTCAAGAGATTTGATGTGATGGAAGATTCTTTAGTCATGGAGAGGCTTTGTTCCAGATTTGATGATAGAACTTGCATTTTTTTCATGTGGTTAATACTTTGCAATTTTTTTTGAGAAAATTTTTCTTCTTTTTTCTCCCTCCACTTCCATTATCTATTGGAAAATAGATTTTTGTCTTGTTAATTTTTTATATATTTTGGGTACCTTAAAATAGTTATATGTAAGTAATTTGAAGGATCAAGGTAGCTAAGTGGCATAGTTGATAGAGTACAGGTATAGGATAGGAAGATTCCTTTTCCTGAGTTCAATTCTGGCCTCAGACACTTACTAATTGTGTGACTCTGGGCAAATCACTTAATCCTGCTTGCTTGTGTTTCCTTATCTTTAAAATGAGTTGGAGAAGGAAATGGCAAACCATTCCAGTGTCTTAGTCAAGAAAATGCCAAATGGGGTCATAACTGAACAACAACATATATACAAATACAATAGAAAGATAAACCGTGTTCTCAAGGAGCTTATATTTTAAGGGAGAGAGAGAAAGGAAAAGATCATGGTGTAGTGGAAAAGTCCAGGGAGTCAGGAGCCAATCCTGGGGAGGAATAGCGACAACCGGCCTGGATACTTTTCTTAAAATAGAGGTTATGAGGGAAACTTAAAAGATGGAGAAGACTGCTGGTGCTAAGAAACTTCCAAAGTGAGAAGGCAGTAGCCAGTCAATCAACATTTATTAAGTTGCTATTATGTACTAGGCATTATGCTAAGCTATGGGAATACAAAAAGAATCAAAAGCAGTTCCTTCCCTTACGAAGTATTCAGTCTGGGTAGGGGTCGGGGGAGGAGGAGGGAAAGAATATGATTCTTGTAACCAAGGGAAAATGTTCTAAATTGACTAAATAAAAATTTCAAAACAAACAAAAAACAAATAAATTCTTTTTAAAACCTTGAAAAAAATATTCAATCTAATGGACAAGATGCAAACAAACAAATACATACATACATATATATATATATGCATATATATATATATATATAAAGCAAGCTATATACATGATAACTAAGAAGGATTAAAATTAAGAGGGACTGGGGAAGGCTTCTAGTTAAAGATGTAATTTTAGTTAAGACTTAAAGAAAACCAGGGAGGTCAACTGACTGAATAGAGGAAGGATAGCAGTCCAAGGATAGAGGACAATTAGAGAAGATGCCCAGAGTTGAAAGATGGAATGTCTTGTTCTTGGAACTACTAGGAGGTCAGTATCACTGGATCAAAGAGGACATTTTGGGGAGTAAGGTGTAAGAAGGCTGGAGAGGTAAGTAGAAGGGACTAGGCTATAATGGACTTTGAATTCCAGTTGGAGCATTTTATATTTGAGGCTGGAAGATGGGAGCCATGGAAGTTTATTGAGAAGGGGAAGGCATAGGGGATAATTAGATCTTCACTTTAGTACCATCATTTTAGTGGCTGAATGTAGAATGTATTGAAATAGAGAGAGACTTTAGGCAGGCCAACTCATCAGTAATAGCCTAGGTGTGAAGTGATATGGTCCTGCAGTTAAGTGGTGAGGGTGTCAGATGTGAGAAGAGGGTATATTTAAGAGATATTGCAAAGGTGAAATCAACAGGCATGGGGGACAGCTTGAATATGGGAGTTGAAAGAGAGTGAGGAATGCAGGATGACTTGTAGATTGGGAGCACAAGAGACTGGGATGATGCTATTGGCCTCTACAGTAATAGGGAAGGTAGAGAGTGGAGAGGGCTTGGGGGAAAGATGATGAGTTCTATTTTGGATACATGGACTTTGAGTACCTTATCAGAGGTGCCCATTTTATATCCATTACTAACCTTAGAGAAGACAAGTCAAGTTTGACTTGTCAGAAGACAAAGTCCCTGCAAGGATTTGTTTACACAGTGGAGGTGAAAAAGTGAAGTATTGATTTAGTAGTCCTAAAAACTGACTTGTGCTTTGATTGTATACTCTCAAATTCCTGGAAAAGTAAATCTGTAGATATAAATGATTATGACTCTTTTTAGTAGACTTCCTGTCAAAACTTGTGCTCTTATGAGTCTTTTCTGTTAAGTACTTCTTTTGTGTGGAGGAAATAAATAACTGTACCAAAACTGATTTACTTTTATAAAAATGAAGGTTCCTGAGGTAAAAATAAAGGTTCTCTCCACTGATTATGATGGTGTATCAGTGGAGTTCAGAGAGAGTTTCTAGAGCAGGATCAGTATATGAGAGAAAGAGCCAAAGCTTGAATGGAACTAGTTTTTGTCTCCCTCTTTCCTCCCTGAGGGAGAGTTGTCAGTCTCAGTACTGGGTTCCTTGAGGAAATGGCTGGTGGGGAATTGAAGATAGGTTTCCCTTACCAACTAAACCTAAGGATGTCCTCAGTTCTTCTTCCACAGAGAAGATCTAGAAGCAAACCCCAGCAGGGGCTTTGCCTCAGAGGGGGTTGGCTTAGGAGACTCTCTAGTGTTCTTGAATCATATGCCTTTTCAAAACTATTTCAAGAGGCTTTGCAAATCTGACTGCTTGATATGGTTTTTAATGAAGGATCTTTAGGTATAGGATCTTTAGGTAAATTGGGTGATGGAAAATGGGGATTGGTTACCCTAATGTTTCCTAAGCAAATTTCAGGTTTCTCTGACCCTTATCCCCAACTAAATAATCCCACCATTAATTTATGTATCTGCCTAGCCTAAAGAAATTACAAGGAGATAAGGTGCAAGGAGATTGGAAGGGCAAGGAAGCTGGCTCTCTCCACTGAGAGTCCACCTCTTAGGGTATGACATATCTTCTTTTCAGTTAAGAGGTGGTTAGAGAAATCAGATTGAAGAAAGATCTCTAGGAAGCTTGAATATAGGAACAGGATACTCTCAGGTGGCTTTCAGTGAAATCCTCAGCCCCAAAACAGGTCTTCTCAGGTCAAGGACTCAGCTCAGAAGCCCCCAGAATTCCATCCAGGTCTTCCTCAGGTCACTTTTCTTCCCAGAATCCTTTGCTCTCCAACTGATGCTTTCTCTCCCTCAACCCTGATGTCAGGATTTCAAAAATCCTCTCATGCACCCATCCTTACACTTTGTACAGAAGGCCAAATTTGGCCAATCATGCCAGGGTTTGGGTTCCCTTTAACACCCCAAAGAGGGGAAAACCTTACATATGGTTAGGATCCCCTAAGATTGAACATGTTTTGAGTGCGTGGATTCAAAGTTTGGGTGGGGGTTGCTTAATAGAGAGGGGGAAACCACAGCATCCTGGGCTCTGGACCCAGAAGTTTTTATTATTGCATATATGACAACTGTTTCACCTGGCTTTCCTCAGACTATAAAGATATTGTTACTATAATTTTAAGAGACAAATGAAATGTTTTTGAAAAATAATTTGGAGCTGGTTTGAAGTTTCAGTTGAAAATTTCTTGCTATTAGATACTTCTTTCTCAGCAATCTAGAGACTGTGATTTATCTTTGATATATGAGAATCAGTTTTCTTTGGAGAAGATAGAGAAGGAGAAAAAAAAGGCAAACTTCTTTCTTGTTAGAACCGCCTTTGTTATGTTATAAATAGTAATAAAAATAATTTTGTGAAGAACCTGTGAAGCAAATATAAAGTATTTTGGAAAGACAGTTTCCTGTGATATTGAAGTTGGATGTTGCAAAGGGATATTACTCCTCCTAGTTGGTCCACTATAGTTGGTGAGGTCAGGAGTAAAATAACCTCCTGTCCATGGGCTATGATTGCATTAGAAGTCACTGCAAATGATTACTTGAAAAATAATGTTCTTATCATCACACTGTTCAAATATTTCAACATGGATATGGTTTTCTTGGTGAAAGCTTTATTGAAGTGAATACAATGCATTCTGCTTTGTCATTGAAACCTAAAAACCATGGGAATTTCCAGCTGAATTGAAATATGTATTGCTTCCCTCATTAATTTGTGAACTCCTTGAGAGTAGAGTCTAAATTTCTTATTTATATCCTTAGTGCTTATTTTATAGTAAGTGATTTTAAATTGATTAATTTAAATCTTTTTATTTAAAAGTTTTTTCAATTACATGGAGAAACAATTTTTGACAATTGTTTTTTGATCTTTTAGGATTCAGAATTTCTCCATCTCCAACTTCCTCACCAGGCAGCAAATAGTCTGATTTAGATTATACCAGTGCTTTCATGCAATACATGTTTCTATATTGCTCATGTCATGCTAGAAGACACATATCACATATGCAATAAAAAACTCATGAAGAAAATAAAGTAGAAAATGGCATTTTGTTCTTCAATCAGACTCTAATTATTCCTTCTCTGGCTATCAATAGTTTTTTTTCCCTATCATGAGTTCCACATGGTTATCTTGGAAACCTGTTTTAGTCCTTCACAGTTGATCATTGTATAACATTTCTGTTACTGTATATATTGTTCTCTTGGTTCTGCTCACTTCACTTTGCACCTGTTCATATAAGTCTTTCCAGGTTTTTCTGAATTCATCCTGCTCATTGTTCCTTAAAGTGCAATAGTTTTCTATTACAGCAATATACCAGAGATTGTTCGTCTATTCTCCAAGTGACGGACAACCTCTCAGTCTCCAATTATTTGCCACCACAAAAAGAGTGCTACAAATATTTTGGTATGGGTAGGTCCTTTTCCCTTATCTCTGATCTCTTTGGGATATAGATCCAGAAGTGGTATTGTTGTGTCAAAGGGTATGTATAGTTTTATGACCTTTTGAGAGTGGTTCCATATTGCTCTTCAGACTGGTTATATCAGTTCAAAGTTTCACCAATAAGGTGTTTGTGTCTCAATTTTCCCACATCTCCTCCAGCATTTATCATTTTCCTTTTTAATCATGTAAGCCAATCTGATAGATGGGAGATGGTATCTCAGAGTTGTTTTAATTTGTATTTTTTCTGATCAATTGTGATTTGGAGTATCTTTTCATATGACTGCAATTTTAATTTCTTCTTCTGAGAACTGCCTATTCATATCCTTTGATAATTTTTCAATTGGGAAATATTTTGTATTCCTATAATTTTTTTAAACCCTTACTTTGTATTGGTTCTAAGGCAGAAGAGTGATAAGGGCTAGGCAATGGGGGTTGATTGACTTGCCCAGGGTCACACAGCTGGGAAGTGTCTGAGGCCAGCTTTGAACCTAGAATCTCACGTCTCTAGGCATGACTCAATCCACTGAGATACCCAGCTGTTCCCTACATTCTTATAAATTTGACTCAATTCTCCACATATTTGAGAAATAAAGACTTTGTCAGAGACACTTGCTATAGAAAAACTTCCCCAAATTTGTTGTTTCCCTTCCAATTTTGGTTGCATTGGTTTTGTTTATATATATAAAAAAAACCCTTATCTTCCATCTTAGAATCGATATTGTGTATTGGTTTCAAGGCAGAAGAGTGGTAAGGGCTAGGCAATGGGGGTTAAGTGACTTGCACAGGGTCATACTTCTAGGAAGTGTCTGAGGCTAGATTTGAACCTAGGACCTTCCATCTGTAGGTCTGGCTGTCAATCTACTGAGCTGCCCCTGTATAAAATATTTCCTTTATCCATAAGTTTGACAGGTAAACATTGCCATGTTCTACTAATTTGATTATGCTATCACTCTTTATTTCAAGAACAAGTATCCATCTTGACTTTTTTCTTTATTATGGTGTGAGATGTTGGTCTATGCCTAGTGTCTGCCATATTGTTTTCTAGTTTTACCAGCATGTTTTTGTGGAATAGTGAGTTCTTTCCCCAAAAGCTTGGATCTTTGGGTTTATTGAATACTAAGTAGCTATGGTCATTAACTACCCTGTGTTGATTATCTAACCTATTCCATTGATCCACTATTTTATTTCTTGGCCAGTACCAGATTGTTTTGATGAAAACCACATTATAGTGTAGTTTTAAATCTGGTATTGCTAGGCAGCCTTCCTTCATATTTTTTTCCATTGGTTTCCTTGATATTTTTTGCTGTCTTCCAGATGAATTTTGTTTTTATTTTTTCTAGCTCTATGAAATAATTTTTGAGTAATTTGATTAATATGGCACTGAATTAAATAAATTAATTTAGGTAGGACCGTCATTTTTATTTTATTGACTTGGCTTATCCATGAGCAATTAATGTTTTCCCATTTGTTTAGGTCTGACTTTGTTTGAAGAATGTTTTGTAATTGTGTTCATATAGTGGCTGGGATTGTTTTGGTAGGTACACCACCAGGTATTTTATATTGTCTAAAGTTATTTTGAATGAAATTTCATTTTCTGTCTCTTGCTACTGGACTTTTAAGGTGATAAATAGAAATGCTAGTGATTATGTGGATTTGTTTTGTATCATGGGACTTTGCTAAAGTTGTTAATTATTTCTATTTTGTTGTTGTTGTTGTTGATTCTCTTGGTATACCATTATACAATTTGCAAGGGGTGATAACTTTGTTTCCTCATTGTTTATTCTAATTCCTTCAATTTCTTTTACTGCTCTTATTGCTATAGCTAACATTTCTAGTGCAATATTAAATAGTAGTGGTGATAATGGACATCCTTTCTTCACTTCTGATCTTATTGGGAAAGATTTTAGTTTGTCTCTATTAAAGATAATGCTTGCTGATGGTTTTACATAGATGCCATTTAAAGGAAAGTTCAACTTAGTTCATTGTGTTCCAATGTTTTTATAAGGAATCAGTTTTGTATTTTGTTAAGAGGTTGTTTTTTTTTTGCATCTATTGAAATAGTGATATGGTTTCTATTGGTTTTGCTATTGATATGGTTAATTTTGCTAATGATTTTCCTATTTCCTACAATTCTGGTATAAAAACCTATCTGCTCATGGTGTATAATCCTTGTGCTATGTTGCTGTAATGTCCTTTTTACTATTTTACTTATAATTTTTTGTAACAATATTCATTAGGGAAATTGGTATGTACTTTCTTAGTTTTTCCTGGTTTAGGTACCATTACCATATTTGTGTCATAAAAAGAGTTTGGAAGAATACTTTCTTTTCTTATTTTTCCAAATAGTTTATGTAGTATTGGAATAAGTTGTTCTTTGATTGTTTGGTAAAATTCACTTGTGAATCCATCTGGCCTTGGGGCCTTTTTCTTAGGGAGTGCTTAGATGGTTTGTCCAAGTTCTTTTTTCTGTGATAGATAGTTGAAGTATTCTGTTTCCTCTTAAATTAATTCATTCTAATAAGAAAAGTTTCTTTTCATATTCTTTCTATTTGTTTTCTTTGAAAACTCCTTATAAGCTCTCATAGATCAAAGTTAAACTCCACACTCTTCCTCACTATAGAGGGACCAGTACCTCAAAGAATTGAGTTATAAACCTCAACTTTTAGCATCTCAGCTTTTAGAAAATAACATGATTTATAGCCTCTGAAAAAGAGGCTTTCAAGACCCAGAATACATACCTTCCTGTGGCTAATGTTTTTTTTTTTTCTGGTTTCCTAAAAACAATTTGACAATATTAAATTTAACACATATTGTAATACAAAGTACCATTAAGGGGGCAGTTGGGTGGCTCAGTGGATTGAGAGTCAAGCCTAGAGATGGGAGGTTCTGAGTTCAAATCTTATGAGACACTTCCTAGCTATGTGACCCTGGCCAAATCACTTAACCCTCAACTGCCTAGCAATTATCACTTTTCTGCTTTGGAACCAATATACAGTATTGATTCTAAGAAGGAACATAAACGTTTTTTCTTAGGGAGTTCTTTTATGGCTTGTTCAATTTCTTTTTCTGATATGGGATTATTTAGGTATTCTATTTCTTCTTCTGTTAATCTAGGCAATTTATATTTTTGTAAATATTTATCCATATCACCTAGATTGCCATATTTATTGCCACAAAACTGGGCAAAATAGTTTTTAATGATTGCCTTAATTTCCTCTTCATTGGAGGTGAGTTCTCCCTTTCCATCCCTGATACTGTTAATTTGGTTTTCTTCTTTCCTTTTTTAAATTATATTGACCAGTACTTTGTCTATTTTATTTGTTTCTTCAAAACACCAGCTTCTAGTCTTATTTATTAATTCAATAGTTCTTTCACTTTTGATTTTATTAATTTCTCCTTCAATTTTTAGGACCTCTAATTTAATTTTCATCCGGGGATTTTCAATTTGTTCAATTTCAAGTTTTTTAATTTGCATGCCTAATTCATTGACCTCTGCCTTGCCTAATTTGTTAATATATGAACTCGAGGATATACATTTCCCCCTGAGTACTGCTTTGGCTGCATCCCATAGATTTGAAAGGATGTCTCATCATTGTAATTTTCTTCACTGAAATTACTAATTGTTTCTATGATTTGTTCTTTAACTAATTTTGGACAATCATATTGTTTAATTTCCAGTTAATTTTGGATTTGCCTCTCCATGAAACCTTACTAATTATTATTTTTATTGCATTATGATATGAAAAGGTTGCATTTATTATTTCTGCTCTTTTGCACTTGTTTGCCATGTTTCTATGCCCTAGTACATGGTCAGTCTTTGTGAATGTACCATGTGCTGCGGATAAGAATTCCTTTTTGTCCCTATTTATTTTTCTCTACATATCTATTAACTCTAATTTTTTTCTAAGATTTCATTCACATCTCTTACCTCTTTCTTATTTATTGTTTGGTTTGATTTATCTAGATCTGATAGAGGAAGGTTCAGGTCTCCCATATATAGTTTTACTATCTATTTCCTCCTTCAACTCCACTAGTTTCTCATTTGGAAATTTGGATGCTCTACCATTTGGTGCATACATGTTGAGTACTGATATTTCCTTATTGTCTATAGTGCATTTTATCAGGATTTAATTACCTTCTCTATCTCTTTTATCAGATCTATTTTTCATTTGGCTTTGTCAGATAACATGATTGCAACTCCTCTCTGCATCTACCCTGCAGCCATGTTGACCTGGAAGTTCTGCCCCCATAAGAGTTTTTTTTTAAAAACCACTTATAGGGGGCACCTGGGTAAAGTGGATTGAGAGCTAGCCCTAGAGATGGGAGGTCCTAGGTTCAAATCTGGCCTCAGACACTTCCCAGCTGTGTGACCCTGGGCAAGTCACTTGACCCCCATTGCCTAGCCCTTACCACTCTTCTGCCTTGGAGCCAATACACAGTATTTATTCCAAGATGGAATGTAAGGGTTTAAAAAAAAACACTTATAGGCTATTATAAATTGTAAAAGAAATAAGAAAGCTTCAACAATAATACAAATAGATAAATAGAATAAAAATAACAATATTAGTAATAGAATGTTCAATAGAACATGAATATACACATAAAGCATTAATAATTCCAAGCAACACTGTGTTTAATTCAATAATAATGATATAGGTAAAGAAGTAGTCAGAAGCAGCTAGGTGGCTCAGCACTGGTCTCAATTCAGAAGACATGAATTCAAATTTGACTTTAGCTATATGATTGTGGGTAAGTCACTTTATCTCTGTTGAGAAGGAAATGGCAAACCACTTCAATATCTTTGACAACAAAACCCCAGGGATAGCATTAGTATGCTATAGTCCACAAAGTCACAGAGTTAAATATGACTGAATGACTGAACAATAACAAAACAATAACCACTTTTCTTTCAATATAACATTCTAACCTATAGGTTGGATAGATTTATTTCTCTTTTGGCCTATTAAACTTTTTAGATCTAAATCTATGTTGTTTGATGTTATGTGACCTTATGAGTATTTTCAACTTTTGAATCTTATTTCTTTGCCATAGTTCAGCACTCCTTTCCCTATCTAAACCAGAGTCTTCCTTAATACCAGCCAGTTATTTGGTTTCAATATACAGTATCTGGTTTATTAGAACAACACATCATTCAGTAGCCCTTTTGGTTGAAGAAGAAACAAACCAGACCAATATTAATTTTTAAAATGAATTCTATTTTATTTTCAGCTCTGAATTCTTTCCCTCTTCTTTCATATAGTATTCATTGAGAAAGCAAGAAAAACAATTCATTTTAACATGTATAGTCAGCATTCCTGCCTTGGTCATGTCTAAAAAACTCTATAGCTCAGTCTATACTCTGGATCTACTACTTCTCTGTGTGGATTGTGCAGCATGTTCCATCATGAGCCCTCTGGAGTTGTGGTTATTTGCAGTGTTGATCAGAGTTCCCAAGTCTTTCAAGTTGTTTGTCTGGACAATAATTTTTTATTGTATAAATTATTCTCTTGCTTCTACTCAGTTCATTTTATATAAGTTTACATAATTCTGCCAATGTATCTCTGAAACCATTTCATCATCATCTCTTACAGCACAATAATATTCCATCATATTCATATACCACACTTTGCACAGCAATTCTTCAGTTCCCAAACTGATGATGCTGTCCTCAATTTCTATTTCTTTGCCACCACAAAAAGAGTACCTAATTTTCTTTTGTTCATATGAATCTTTTTCCTCTTTCTTTAATCTCTTAGGGATTTTTTCGACCTACTAGTGGTATTGCTGAGTCAAAGGGTATTCAATAGCTTTTGGGGCTTAATTTCAAATTGTTTTCCAGAATGGCTAGACCATTTTCACAGTTCTACCAACTAGGCATGATAGTACCTGTTTTCCTTTAGCCCATCTCATATTTGCTTTTTTTCTTGTCAACTTTGATGATGATTGTATAGTAGTGACTTAAAGTTGTTTTCTTTGTACTTCTCTAATTATTGGTGATTCAGAGCATATTTTTCATAGAGCTATTGATTGCTTAGATTTCTTCTTTTAAAAATTGTTTATTCATATCCTTTGATCATTTCTCAATTGGGGAAATGACTTATTCTTACAAATTTGAATCAGTTCCCTATATATCCTTTAAAAAACCATGTAACCCTTACCTTCAGTCTTTTTTTTTTTAATTTATTTTTTTAATTTTTTAAATTTTTTTTATTTTATTTGATCATTTCCAAGCATTATTCATTAAAGACATAGATCATTTTCTTTTCCTCCCCCCACCCCCCATAGCCAACGCGTAAATGCACTGGGCATTACATGTTTTCTTGATTTGAACCCATTGCTATGTTGATAATATTTGCATTAGAGTTTCGTTTAGAGTCTCTCCTCTGTCATGTCCCCTCAACCGATGTAGTCAGGCAGTTGCTTTTCCTCGGTGTTTCTACTCCCACAGTTTATCCTCTGCTTATGAATGGTGTTTTTTTCTCCTAGATCCCTGCAAATTGTTCAGGGACATTATACCACCACTAATGGAGAAGTCCATTACGTTTGATTATACCACAGTGTATCAGTCTCTGTGTACAATGTTCTCCTGGTTCTGCTCCTCTTGCTCTGCATCACTTCCTGGAGGTTGTTCCAGTCTCCATGGAACTCCTCCACTTTATTATTCCTTTTAGCACAATAGTATTCCATCACCAACATATACCACAATTTGTTCAGCCATTCCCCAATTGATGGGCATCCCCTCATTTTCCAATTTTTGGCCACCACAAAGAGCGCAGCTATGAATATTTTTGTACAAGTCTTTGTGTCCATTATCTCTTTGGCCTTACCTTCAGTCTTAAAATTAGCACTAATTATTGGTTCCAAGGTAGAAAGAGTGGTAAGGACTAAGCAATTGGGGTTAAATGACCTGTCTAGGGCCACACAGCTAGAAAGTATCTGAGGCCAGATTTGAATCTAAGGCCTCCTGTCTGCAGGCCTGGCTCTATCCACTGATCCACCTAGCTGCCTTGAGTTTCCTTAGAAATTGGACGGTATCAGAGAAACTTCCTGCAAAGATTTTTTTTCTCCCAATTTCATGCTTTACTTCAAATTTTACCTGCATTGGTTTTGTTGGGCATAAAGATTTTTAACTTTGTGTAATTATGTCCATTGTGTATGTCCAATTGTGTAAAAATGTCCATTTTACCTTTTGAGAACTTTTCTGTCTTTTATTTAATCATACTTTTTCCCTTTATCCATTTCTTTGACAGATATTTTTTCCATAATGTCATTCTTTATATTTAAATGACATCCTTAATTGCAGTTTTCTTTGTGAACATTGTGAAATATTGGTATGTGCCTAGCTTCTGCTAGACCGCTTTCCAGTTTTTTCAACAGTTGATGTCAATATAGTTTCTGCCCTAATATTTGGGGCCTTTGGGTTTATAAACTCTAGGCAACTATGCTTCTTTGCTTCTATAAATTTTGCAACTAAACTATTAGGGTTAGGATTAGAGTTAGATGTTAAACAGTTGCTTACTGCTTACCTAATACCAAGGTGTTTTGATGACTTGGCTTTGTAGCATAATTTGAGATCAAGTACTTCTGGCCCTTTTGTTTTCTACTTTTTTAGAAAATAAATTATTGATGTTCTTGACCTTCGGTTCCTTCAGATGAATTTTATTATTATTAAATTTTAATTTTATAAAGTAATTCTTTGATAGTTTGATTGGAATGACACTGAATAAGTAAATTAATTTAGGTTATTACACTTCCTCAGTCTACTCATGAACAATTAATTTTTCTTCAGTTATTTAAATTCTATCTTAATTTATTTAAAGACTGTTTTGCAATTGTCCTCATATATGTTTTGACAAGGTAGTCCCTAAAGATTTTATACTCTCTGTAATGAGCTTAAATGGAGTTTCTCAATCTCTGTTGGATTTTGTTGATAATATATTGGTAATACTGATAATTTGTGTGGGTTTAGTTTATATCCTGAAACTTTGCTGAAGTTGTTAATTATTTTAATTAGTAATTTTTAATAGTTGAATCTAGTGTTTAAGTAAATCATTATATCACCTGCAAAATTTTATTTTCTTTTTGCATTTGCGTATTCTCTTAATTTCTTTTTCTGGTCTTATTATTATTGCAACATTTCTAGTCCTATATTGAACAGTAATGCTTATGGGCATCCTTGCTTTATCTCTGCTTTTATTTGAAAGGCCACTAGTTTTCTCCCATTACAAGATAATACTGGTTCTTGTTTTTAGATAGATACTACATATACTATTAAGGAAAACTCTATTTATTACAATGCTTTTGTCAAAAGCTTTTTTGGTACCTATTATTATCATATTTTTGTTGTTCTTGATGTTGCCATAGATGATTAAATATATAGTTCTTCTAATGCTATATTTTTGGTTGAAATCTTATTAATTATATTTTATTTAAACATTTTGCATTAATGATAATTAGGGACGTTGGTCTATAGTTTTCTTCCTCTCTTTTTCCTCTCCATGTTTTGGGTATCAAGACCACATTTGCATTTGGTAGAATGTCTTCTTTTTCCTCTTCCCATTTTTTCCAGTTTATGTAGAATTGTAATTAAAAAATTTTTAATGCTTGGTAGAATTTACTTGTAAATCCATCTGGCTCTGCTAATTTTTTCTTCAGGAGTTCATTAATGGTTTGTTCAATTTTTTTTTCTGATTTAGGGTTATTTAAGTCCTCTATTTCCTATTTTGTTAATTCAGGAAATTTTGATTTTTATAAATTTATTAATCTATTTCATTTATCTTGTCAATTTTATTGGCATATAATTAGACAAAATAGCTCCTTAAAGAAAACACTTTCATATCTTCATTGTTTGTGAATTTATCTTTTCATTTTTTGATACTGGTTATTTGGTTTAGTTCTCTTTTAATTAGGTTTATTTTTTTCTATTGCTTTGTCTAAGACATAATTATCAGTTGAAGTAAAATAGATTCTGCTTTAGTGCCTTATTTTAACTTCATGTATATCCTTTTTCTTTCAAGCCTGTTCCTTGTAAGCAACATATTGTCGGATTTTATTTTTTCATCCATTTTGCTATCTATTTTGTGAGTTCATCATAATCACATTCACAATTATTATGTTAACATATCTTCATCCAATTCTCTTATTCTTTTCCTCTTTGTTTCTTGTCCCCTCTTTAAGAGTTTGTTTTTCTTCTCACTAATCCTCCCTCAATCTACTCATCTTCTTATTTCTACTTTTCTCTTAATCTCTTTCCCTCCTAATTTCCCTGTTGGGTGAAAATTATTTCTGTACCCAATTGTGTATGTATGAATATTCTTCTTTCTTTTGATCATTTCAGAAGAGAGTGATATTCAAGTCATATACTCTGCCCACCTGCTTCTTTTTCTTAATAAACTTCTACTTGTGAACTCCAATTATATAAGAAAATGCTTTCCACTCCTCTCTTTCTTCTTCCTTTCTTCTCCATTTCCATTCTTTTTAGATCATAAAAATAAAACAACAGAATCACCCCCAGATCTGCTGTTTAATTAGACTTTCTCTATGACTCATAATGATGACAGAGTTCTGAGGGGACTCATGTATCATGTTCCCAAATAAGAATGTAAATAGCTTATCTCGTTTAGTCATTTAAAAGTGCTTGTTCATCCTTACCTTTTTACATTTGTCTTGACTATTGTATTTATATGTCAAAGTCTCTTCACAGCTTTGGTCTTTTCCTCAGGAAAGCTTAGAATTCCTATTTCATTAAAAATCTATTTCTATATTAGATTATACAATGAATTTTGCTAGATGAATTATTCTTGATTAAGCTCAGTTCTTCTGACTCTTGGAATATCATAGTAGAAATTCTCTTCTCTTTTATAGGGATGACTACTAAATCATGTGTAGTTTCAGTGACTACTCAATACTCAAATTCTTTCTATTTGCCTTTTCCCAACCCCTTTTATCTGGGAGCTCTGAATTTTGGCTGATACATCATTGATATATGTTCATATATATATATATATATATATATATATATATATATATATATTGATTTCATAGTTTCAAGAGGTGAATTCTGTTTTGACCTCTGTTTCTAAGAGGCCTAGGCAGTTAAAAATTTCTGGAAAAAAATTGAGTTTTGGCTCTTCTTTTATTTATGACTTTCAGGTAGTCCATTCATTCTTCATTTTCTTTTCTCCTTAATATATTTTCTAGGTCAGTTATTTTTGCTGTGAGATACTTCATATTTTCTTCTGTTTTTTTTTAATTATTTTAATATTTCTTAATGTCTCATGGAGTCCCTGGTTTCTATTTCCTAAATTCCAATTTTCAGAGACTTATTTTTTCTTTAAGATTTTGTACCTCTTATTCCAAGCTGTTCATTTTCTTTTCACATCTTTTCACTATAACCCTCATTCTTTCCCCATTTCCTCCCTCTACCACTCTCATTTGTTTTTCATAATCATTTTTAGTTCTTTAAAAAAAACTCTCAAGACTTTCTTCTTTATTTCTTCAGAGAATTCTGACTGGTCTTAAGCTGCATTTCTCTTTGAGGTTTTGCTTGTTGACATTTTGATTTCTCTTCTCTTAGATTTGTGTATTCATCTTCTTTGTTGCTCTAATATTTCTTTATGATGAGGTTCTTTTTTTGCTTATTTGTTTCTTCATTCTTCCAGCTCACTTCTTTTTTTCCAAAACCCTTGAATTCTTTTTTTTTTTTTAGAAAATTTTATTTAGTCAATTTAGAACATTATTCCTTGGTTGCAAGAATCATATTCTTTCCCTCCCTCCCCTCTCCCTACCCCTTCCCGTAGCAGATGCCCAATTCCACTGGGTTTTACATGTGTCCTTGATCAGAACCCATTTCCATGTTGTTGTTTCCACTAGGATGATCATTTAGAGCAGTGGTTCTCAACCTTTCTAATGCTGTGACCCCGTAATACAGTTCCTCATGTTGCAGTGACCCCAAACCAAAAATTATTTTGGTGGCTGCTTCAAAACTGTAATTTTGCTACAGTTATGATTCGGAATGTGAATACCTGATATGCATTATGTATTCTCATTGCTACAAATTGAGAGGTTGAGAACCTCTGATTTAGAGTCTACATCCCCAATGCTATCACCCTTGACCCATGTGAAATCAAGCAGTTGTTTTTCTTTGGTAAAACCCTTAAATTCTAAGTGTTGGTTCTAAGGTAAAAGAGTGATAAGAGATAGACATTTAGGGTTAAATGACTTGCCCAGGGTCACATTGCTAGTTTGAGATCAGATTTGAACCCAGGATCTCCTTTCTTCTGGCTTGGTGCTCTATCCACTGAGATATCTAGGTGTCCTTGGCTTACTTCTTAACTTTAGACTTATTTAAAGTGTAGGTTCTGCTCACTTTTTGGTGGGAGAAAATGTTTTGGCCGAGCTTCAATCATCTTTTATCCTTTTGCTATTTTTATAGCCCAGGCTGGACACTTGAAAGTTTTGAGTGCTTCCAAAGTGAAGTGATCCTGGATGAGTTTTGCTCCCTGCTTTCCTCGAATTCGGTCTTAGGGATGGTTCTGTTGGCTTGTCCCTGTTAAAATTTTGATAGACTACTACTTGACTCAGCCACTGGGAGGCTCTGTAAATTCAGAGCGACAACTTTGTTTTTTTAAATTTATTTTAAATTTGTTTATTTTTTATTTTTTTCTTTGGTCAATTTAGAACATTATTCCTTGGTTACAAGAATTGTATTCTTTCCCTTCCTCACCTCCCCCACCCTTCCCATAGCTGACGTGCAATTTCACTGGGTATTACATGAGGAGAGTGCAACTTTAGGCTTCGCTTTCATCTGGGATTTTTTCCTTGCTTACACCATTGCAGGCTTCAGCCTGAAATGAATGTTAAGAAGTGAGTCACTGCTCTGCTCCTGGGATCAAAACTACAGAGCTACTGTTGCTTCTGAACTTGTTGCCAGTCTAGTTGGGGGCCACTATCCACTCTGCCCTGTCTAGTTGCAGGTCCTCTTCTCAGTCCTTCCTGGACTTGTGATTTGTAAGTGGCTAGGGGGAAGTAGGTGTGCCAAGTATCACTTGCTCTTCCACCTTGTGCAGGTCAGGGATGTCCTGGGATCTCCTCTTGCTCTGGTGCTTCCTTCCCTGGGGCCCAGTCTAACATCCAGTCCCTGAGAGTTAGAAAGATCAATCTATTTCTGGCATCCTCAAGTTATGGGTATTCATTCTACCCTGGATCTGTGACCCAGAACAGGGTAATATCTTTGGACCTCTTTGTCTTCCTATGCTAATCTGTGTTGAAAAAATGACTCACTGTGAATTTTTCTTGGCTTTCTCAATCTTAATTTGGTCTAATGAGTTTTCTAGGAAGGAAATATGTTTGGGGAATTCAAGTGAATTTCTTTCTGCTAGCTTAATTTCTCCTCTCTCAGATTTCAGTATTCTTGTATTAAAGTTGTTTGTTTTTTTTTAAACCCTTACCTTCCATCTTGGAATCAATATTGGCTCCAAGGCAGAAGAGTGGTAAGGGCTAGGCAATGGGGGTTAAATAACTTGCTCAGGGTCACACAGCTGGGAAGTGTCTGAGGTCAAATTTGAACCCAGAACCTCCCATCTCTAGCTGACTCTTGATCCACTGAGCCACCCAGCTGCACCCCACATGAAACTTTAAAAGACCTGGAGGGATGCCTCCAACATGGTGGGCTATACAGGTTGAAAGAGCCTTTGAAGGTTCCTTCAACAAGTGGACCTGGTAGGAAGAGTAGCCACAGCTTGTGAAGAGCTGGCTGGGATGCCCAGAAGACATCTCATCTTATAAGCCTCAGAAACAGGACAAATTTTATGCGACAAATATTTCATATTAACCACCGAGGTCTCCTCAGGGATTGCATAGGCATGTAGAGCAGACAGTATACCCTCATTTGGGTGGGATGATGTTGTTCATCAATTCTTGCTCCATTTTTTTGGTGAAATGCTTTGGTAAAAGCTATTTGATGGTAATGATTAATTAATATTAGGGAGATGCTAGTTAGTTGGTGGGAAACACTTTAGGGATCTGTGAACAAAGTTTTTGGTCTTTTATACTTTAACAACTCTTGAGGATGCCAAAGAGATGTTTTTATTTTTTTAAATTACATTGGTTATATCTATTGATATTTACTATTACTGGAAATGGAAACTGATAAAATTTTAAAATTTATTCATTAAAACAAACACATTCCATGTTAACATAAATAATATATAATGCAAACAATATTTTAACAAAAGCAGAAAAAAATTTAGTAAGAGGAGAGGCATTGTTTTTACAAATCTCTTTAATGTTTGGCTTAAATGGAGACATCTGGATTCTCTCAAATTTGATTCTGTATTCAATCTGCTGCAATATGTTATTTTTGTTCCAATATACAAAGAAAATATAGCCATATACAAATATGTAGTTAGAAGAGTTAGTATTGTTCTGAAAATAATTTGTACAGAACCTGTTTCACACACATATAAAATCTCCCCATAACAGCTAAGGGATACTTCCACAAATTTGTTCAAAATTCAGGGAAAACATGGTGGCCTTAAACTTAGAGGCACACATGTAGAGAACATAAAAATAAATTCATAACTAGTTACTGGAAGTCTGTTTGTGAATCCATAGGTAACACTGTTTTATTGTTTAAGGAATTGAGCATTCTGAAATTGCTTCTTTCCTCTAATAGCTATCTTCCAACACCTATCTAAAATGCTGCATATATATATATATGTATGTATGTATGTATTTGTCCTTAATGTGTCTCTCTTTGGACTGGATGAATTATTGCCTTTTTGTCTCTCCTCTCTGATGCATTATTTTTTTTCTGTCAGGATGGATGTTTTATTTCAACAGATATCTTTGTTTTTGTTTAAAAAACAAAAACAAAATCCAGAATTCAACCAGTCATCTCACCCTGTTAAGGAGTCAAGTTCCTAATCTAGAATTCAAGAGTTGTTTTCTGCAAGAGTCACAGAGTCTTTGCTGGCTCTGATGACATAGTCAATGGAAGACATATGTTTATTTGTTTGTGTGCCTGTACTTGTGTGTAAACAATGAAAATCTTTCTCCTACATCCATCATAGTTTCCCATTAGTGAATTGTTTCAAACTGGAATTTCAATTCCAGAAATTAAATCTTCCAACCATGAGAGGGACTTCTCTAAACTAAACTCACAGATGGACAGCAATATCAATTCTAATAAGGCAACAGTTTTTGGGGATTCATCATTTGAACCAACTGGGACCTTGCTGTAGTTTTTTTTTTAATTTTTATTTAAGTATGTTTCCATGGTTATAGGATTCATCTCCCTTTCCCCTCTCCCCTCTCAGACTTCCTGTAGCATTAATTAATGCTAAGTGATCCTCTAAGTGATTGTATACCTTTATTTCTTGAATTGCTTAAAGAAATTCATATTTTATAAAGAGTCTAATGGAGTGGAGGAGAAACTCCTCATTTATGTATGGGTGATTATGGAAAAATAAATATTTTTGAGAAAGCTAGTTGGCAAAGTGGAAAACACATGGAACCTGGAATCAGTAAGAGGAGGTCAAATCCAGTTTCAGAAATTTAGGGGCTATGTGATCCTGAGCAAGTCGCTATCTGCCTCAGTTTTCTTATCTGTAAAATGAGTATTATAATAATAATAACATTTATCTTCAAGGGGTGTTGTGAGGATAAAGTGAGATCATATTTGTAAAGTGCTTGGCAAACCTTAAAAAAGCTACACAAATTCCATTGTTATTGTTGTATTATTAGTATGTAATTCTCAGAATAGCAAATGAATTCAACTGCTAATATTGCAAGATGTAGCCCTTCTTGAATATTAGAAATGCTCTGGGCTTTCGGCTGCAGAGCAGGTGCAGAGCTGCATCAGTGGAGGAAGTTTCCTCACTCGGAATTCCCTGAACCAATGAAATCAAAGATTCCCTCCCCTTATCCACCTCCTTCCCTCCCCCACCTCCCCAAATAAGGAAAAGCAAAAAAGAAGACTGTGTGGTTGCAGCATCGAGTCATTTGCAAAGGTGATTACCTTTTATTGTTTCTATCTCAGAAGAAACTCTGACAACAAAATCCACATTGAGTAGTTCAAATATCAATGAACTTCTGCCTATTTTGGAAATAGGGAACAAGAACAATATATTTTTGTAAGAGTGAGAAGACATAAAGGCAAAAACAGCATCCTTCTTCCAGGTCAGGACTTAAAAAATGGCACCTGGGCCAGGATTGTTACAATCCTTTGCTTGCCACCACCTTTCAAGGCAGAGATTGTCTCCCTCCTGACTCTGTGGTCAGCTGAATGAGTTGAGGAACAAAGATGGAATATGGTTTTCAAATGGTGCATTAGTCCTCTATTTATCACTGATTGCTCTGAGGAGTGCAAAAGCAATGCAAATCAAGATGGGGGGGGGGAAACTGGGGAAGAGAGAGAGAGAGAGAAAGAGAGAGAGAGAGAGAGAGAGAGAGAGAGAGAGAGAGAGAGAGAGAGAGAGAGAGAGAGAGAGAGAGAGAGAGAGAGAGAGGCATATGACCAAATTGTTGTGCAGGCTCCAAAACCTGCTTTCAGAGCAGCTATTTTTTTTTTTTGCCACAGGAATTATGCCTTTGCATCTTGTCCCGGCTTTGGAGCATAGTGTCCACTAGAAAACACAGCAGCTGTAGCCATAGATCAGACTTTTTTTCTTTGGCTCTCTCTCCTCTCTCCTCCCACCTCCTGCCCCCCAATCTCTCCTGAGACCTCTATGAGCTTTGACGTCACATGTGCTCCTTTCGGTTGCCATAGCAACCCCATTCCCCAAGCCTTCTGTCCCTCGCCTCTGGTAGGTTCCACAATGGTACAGGCAGCATCACGCTGCACAATGGTTTCCAGGCAGTGAAAGAGGGTGATTCAGCAAGCACTCTTCCTTTTTTTTTCTTTCCTCCTCCCTCCCTTTATTTTGATTTTAAGGGTGATACTTGCTATATACTTATTTTTTTTTCATTTTTTTCATTTTTTTCTTTTGCATATTCCTTTAAATCCTCTTGACCTCCAATTTCTGGGGCCTGAAGGATTTTGCATTTTCTAGAAATCACCTTTTTACAATTAATTCTAAATAATTCCCCATCCCCCAAAGAAGCTCTTCCTCATCCCAATTTGGGATGTGGTTATGAGAAGCAAGTCGGGAGCCACTTGATGGTGCAAACACTGCTGGACCAGGATCTGAGTCCTCAGGCACGGCATGGTAGGTAATGTCTCATTGGGGGTCCCGGTGGTTTGTTATTGCTGTAGCTGTTGTATGTGTTGTGCATGTTTGTGTCTTTGCAAGGTGCGGCGATAAGTACTGATTGCTATTGGTAGGGAGATGGATTGCAGTAGAAGATTGGGAGGTGGAAAGCCAGGATAATGAGGTAGAAATAGCAGAGATGCAAGAAGACAGCAAGTTGGGACAATTTGTGAGCCAGAGGAGCATCTTTTCCTAGTCTTGGGGCATATTTAAGCATTTCTCTTTGGGGTAAGGAAAGTAGGATATCAGAGGAGAAGCAGAAGGCCTTCATCCTGTGACAGGAAAGGAAGGAGTGATAGAGCTGAAATAGCTGGTGCATGGAAATGGTAGGGTGATGCTCAGCCTTCTTCCTGAAATTGGTGCATATTTTTTAGGAAAACCTCCCAACACTTTAAGACAATGTTTACCATATATTTGCTTTGCTGAGGTAATGTGATTTAAATTCTTCCATATATATATATATACATATATATATACTGTATACATTATATCTTTATAGTAAGAAGATAAGTATCCTAATATACATAGAAAAACATTCATATATATTATCTTTCCATCTCTCATCTATCCAGTTCTAACACTGCGTCTCTCTCTCTCTCTCTCTCTCTCTCTCTCTCTCTCTCTCTCTCTCTCTCTCTCTCTCTCTCTCTCTCTCTCTCCCTCCTCCCCTCCACTTGGTTGCTGGAAAGTAATAGTATTGTCCTTGTATAGAAATTCTGGGACATATTTGGGAAGGGAAAGGAAGAGAAATGAGAGACTCCATTAGGAAATAATAAGAGTATCTGCAGTTTCAGGTATAAAGGTAAGAGATTCATTGAAGCAAATGCTTTTCCAGTACAGTAAGATGCATTCTTCAGGATGAGGTTTCTTTAGTTATATGCTAGAATAGTATGACCCTTAGAAGGATAAAACCCTGTCAGAAAAGCAAAACATTCCCATTACCTACCCAAATGTAAACTCAGTTGTAGTGCAGATTGCAGTATATTTGACAGGATCTGCCAGTTATTCATGACTGCAGCAATACACACACACACACACACACACACACACACACACACACATATACACAAAATACAAATACACACGTGTAATATCCATATCCTGAAAAATCTTTGGGTCAATAAGTCTCACAGAAATTAGAAAAGAATTCAATTTTTGATAAGTTTCTTTCTTTCACATAAAAAATGATGGTTGAGATTTTTTCCTTTTCTTTTTTATAGATGTCTTTCTAGGTTCCTGTAATCTTGTTAAAGAGGCAGACTGTTTTTACAAGGACTTCTCTATCAAAGGCTCACTGCTTCTTTAATTCAGTCTTTCCCTGTCTCTGGTTTGTTGACTCTAACTTTGAGGAAAACATTGCAAACAGGGAAATAAAGGCAATTTTGGAGGTCAAATTTAGACCCAAGGGGGAAAGGAGAAAGTTTTAAAGAAAACTCACCAGATAAGCATTGTCAATGTATTGTCCCATTTATCCTTTCCATTTCTAACCAATTCTGCTGGTTATAGAACCCTAAGAATTTTTGTAGAGGACTGATTACTAAACTTAAAAGTTTAAGAAATGATAATCCCATCCAATATCCCCTGGAATGATTTGTATTGTCATCCTTCTGACTCAAGGAAATTTATTCACTTTAGAGCTGGAATTCTTAAGCTGGGGTCCGTGAACTTATAAAAAACTCTTAGTAACTATATTTAAGCATGTATTTCATTTTATGCATTCAAAAATTATTCTGAGAAAGGGTCCCAAGGTTTCACCAGAATGACTGCTAAAAGGGTCCATGACACACACAAAGGTTGAGCCCCTGCTTTAGAGTGAGAACAGAATATAAATGAGAGCATAGGCTTCTGACTCCACCTTTAGATTTTCAGGGACTTTGGGGGTCATGGGCAGTAATTTGACTGTCTCTAGTATGCATCTTATGCACTTTCATTATGTTTATATAACTGGCATAAATACTGACTCATTTCATCACACTGAGCAACTGAGCTTTTTTTTTTTCCTTTTTCTGCTCCATACTGGGAAATGAAAAGCAGATGACAAAGGTGGTATTTGACTTAGGAAAGGTGCTAAAAAGCTGTCATGCTTTCTCACTGTTGCATCCTTCCATCTTCTTGTTGCAGAGCAGGTCTCATTTGCCGGTCTTCTTTCTGCAAAAATTTTAGTCAGTTCCAGGGGGAAAAAAATCCTGCCAGGGAGGAAGAAAATGTTTCCAATGGAAAATTTATGTACCTTTCACTTGGTGTTTCTTTTTGTCACAATGCTTCTATTATAACTGAAAGGTGTGCATGTGTGGCAATTGGAAGGAGATGTTTGTGAGTAGATCTCAAAGGGTTGAATATATTTTTGTTGTCCTTGTCTGACATATCTGAACCCATTATTAAACTGTTTGGTAATGTGGTCAATAATTTGCAGGGTTAAAAGAAACCATCAGTTGAATAAGGAAACTGTAGTGTCTTGTGTGCAAATATTTTAAATACAAGTAAACACCATCAGATTTCTCATGTCAGCATATCCTATAAGAATATCGAAGCAAGAAGAATTTGGCCATCTCTGCTACTTTAGATTTCATCTAAAGTTTAAAGGTGTCTATTGTTTTTGATGTAAACTCAGTGTAGATTAATTTTTTGTTTTATAAACTAATCCAAAAGCTTACCTTGATGATGCATAAAAGAAATGACTTAGGATATTTCTTGGCAATTTAAGTGGGATCAGATCCATCATCCCTTTCTGTTTCTGTTCTGTCTTTGGGTCACCTTTTCAGATGAAGGAGTTTCAGTGGAATGATAAAAGTGTGAAATGCGATGACTCCTTACCTTTCTTTTTTCTTTTTGCCATGTCATTAGAGAATTAGGCAAAAATGAAAGCTTAGAGGTCATTGAACTGAATGAGAAAAAAATTAATCTCTATTTCTGCCCAGAATTGTTTAATAACCTCTCACACTCCTGATTAGAAATGGGAATATTTGTGCAAGAAAGAAGATTCTACCCTTAAAAGGAAAAATGTATTTGCTGCAGTCTCCTTCATTACCCCAACTTCAAAACAGAGACAGACAAACATACACAACATTTTTTTTTATACTCAGTATTGTTTCATCTGTGTGAAAGGAAGAGGGGATGTAGTTTGCATCCTTCTTCTCAACTCAATTGGTGTAGTCACACAATTTAATCGCAGCCTTCTGCTGATGTTACTTCTAATTTAATATATATTTTGGAGGGCATAATTGTTTGCATATTGTTTCCCCCATTAGAATGTGAGCAGCTTGAGGGCCTATTTTTGCCTTTGTGTCCTCAGTGCTTACTAAGTGCTTGTTGACTAACAGCAAGATATTAAATCAGTGTAAAGTTCTGGCCATGTTATGAAATGTGAATCCCTTAATGAAGTGTAAAGCCCTTTACCTGGTAGAATTTTTAAAAGTAGCCTCCTTGTAAAGCAAAATTTGAACCCTCTTTTGAAGGGCTTTAAGTAGATATGTCCTAGAGGGAGTTTATTAGTTCTGATCTAGAAATGAAAATTGCTCTTTCCCACCCCTTGGCCATGTAGCTTTGAAGCAGAGACCAGAGGGAAACAGATGGGTACTTGAGGGCAGAAGTAGTTCCTAGGATGGTGACCTCTGGATCCGAGAAGATTGCTGGCTCTGTACCTAAGAGAAAACTAGCCCTGGCAATTTTGATTTGAACAGTGGAAAAGCACACCAACGGGAATCAAGAGTGATAGTAGTAGGAGTGCAGTCCCAGAGGCTTTCTCATGAGACTTAAGGTTGTAGCCACCTTTGGGGATCCAGTCTGCCAGGGCAAGTGCATGTTGGGGGAATAGTCCCAGAGGTTCTACTACATATAGGACTTGGGGAAATTTCTTTTTGCAGAGGATCATTGCCGATTTGGAGAAGATAGAAGAAGGAGAGATGCTTAGTAGTACCATTGCTTCTTTTCAATGTTAATTATTTCACAGCATTATAAAGGTCTATGGTGGATCATGATGCAGATGCATATGACAAGTTGAGTTTTAAAAATAGAAAATAACATTAATTACTCCAGCCACCAAACTTTTAGAAACGTCCGTATCTACGTTCGTTCCACATTCACATTCAAAATTCATAATAGACAATGTCTATTGGTGTCATGGTTAGAGAGCTAGTGTTAGTCATGAAGACCTGCATTTAAGTCTTCCTCTGACCCAAACCGGGTGTGTGCCCCGGGCAAGCTCCCTAACCTCTTACTGTCCAGGTAACTGAGATAAAATCTTAGGGCATGGGCAATATAGTTATAGAATTTGCATATACCCATATCCTCATGCATACATGTCCACATACATATGTACCGAGGACCATTGTGGCCCTCATTTCTTGGAAAGTCAAGTAGGGCACATTCCACTCCTCCCCCAGGGTTCTCTAGTTACCTTCAGGGACTGTGGGGGCATTTTGGCTAGCCTAAGTGTCCACCGCCTGCTAGTGGGATTCCTTCAATTTTAGTGCATGGAGCCCTACAGTCCAATTCCATTTAGTCACTGACTGTTAGATTAGTTTTTATACAGAAACATTTACTTCCAAAGATATAATCACAAATCTATAAACACGTAGGAGGCAAAATCCTCCCATATCTTACACTACCTTAGGCTCCATTCCCAGGTGCCCTGGCTTCTCAGAGCTTCAAGGTTAGGCTGGCTGGCTACACCTTCTCACCTGCAATGCTGGCTGCAAGGTCACATGGCTCAAACTCCCAGGCCTATGAGAATTACCTCTGGCACCTGAAACTGAGGACAACCTATGCAGAACACGAACAAACCCACTCAGGACAATTTCTCTTAGCCAGGGATGGGGTGGGGGAAGACGGAGAGGAGAGACAGAGAGAGAGAGCCAGAGCGATAGAGAAACAGAAACAGAGAGGAAAGAGACAGAGAAAAGAGACAGAGATGGGGGGGGGGGGAGACAGACAGAGGCAGAGAGAGAGACAGAGACACAGAGACAGAGAGAGGGAGCCAGAGTGATAGAGAAACAGAAACAGAGAGGAAAGAGACAGAGAAAAGAGACAGAGATGGGGGGGGGGGGGACAGACAGAGGCAGAGAGAGAGACAGAGACACAGAGACAGAGGCAGAGAGGAGAGAAATTATATATATATATATAGAGAGAGAGAGAAGAAGAAGAAGAAGAAGAAGAAGAAGAAGAAGAAGAAGAAGAAGAAGAAGAAGAAGAAGAAGAAGAAGAAGAAGAAGAAGAAGAAGAAGAAGAAGAAGAAGAAGAAAGAAAGAAAGAAAGAAAGAAAGAAAGAAAGAAAGAAAGAAAGAAAAAGAAAGAAAGAAAGAAAGAAAGAAAGAAAGAAAGAAAGAAAGAAAGAAAGAAAGAAAGAAGAAAGGAGTCTGAAGGTCCTTGCCCTCTCACTGAAAGAGCATAGAGGCAGAAAAAGTCACCCACATGGGAGAGGATTCAGAGGCTTCCATGTCAGGCAATCTGGACATGTTCCAAAGACTCCTCAAGGAGCCTGAATGTTAGGAGGACTCTGCACATCCAGACAAGTCTGGGTTACACATACATATACAAAGGACCTAAACTCATATTGGAAGAGATAAAATGAACTGGGCCAAATGCCTGAGCCAAAGATCTGACTTTATTTTGTGGGCACAAAATACAGAAGCCAGAGATCTGCAGCTATGCCTACTCTATATGGCTCAGACATCTGATGTCCAGGTAGCACAAGTTATATAAACTTTGGACAATTAATTGCTCAACAGAGGTTATGAACAAGGCCAGATGTTCAGAACATGTCCAGATCAGGGATCCTGAACAGGTTGATAAAATGGAATAGATTCCAGGAATAGGGGCTATGACCAGGGCACTCCCTTTCCCTTTCCCTTTTCCCTTTTCATTTGATTCTTATTCATGACTTGGTTATGACACTGAGATTAGGACCCTGTTTCCTTATGTCACATCCTCTACAGTGTGTGGCAAGGAAAGGGGAAGTTTATAGGCACTTTCATCACTGCAGAGGCTTCTAATTATATTCCTATTATATCTTATTTAAATCCCATAGTTATAGATTTTCAAACTATTATAGAGGGATCCTTATAAGTGATTAAAAACTACTTAAATTCCTTATAGTATGTATGTGATATATTCATATATGTGTCTTTATTTGGATAAGAGTGTTCCAAGGCACTTACTGAATATATTAATTTGATAAAACTATAAGACTTTAAAAATTATTTATTTAGAATATTTTTCCATAGTTACATGATTCATGATTTTTCTTCCCTCTGTTCTCCCCCCTCCTGGAGCTGATGAACAATTCTACTGTGTCATACATGTATCATTGTCCAAAACCTATTTCCATATTTACAATAGAGTGAATGCCCAAACCCCAATCGAACCATACAATTGATCTTCTACATTATATATATTATACTATCTTTTTAAGAAATCAGTTTTCAATACAAAAGAATCATAAAATGTTTGGGTATTTTTAAATTTTTCTACTTCTAAAATTTAGTAATGATTTTTGATACTTTGAGAGGTTGGTGATTACATCCATGTAGGACTGTCTTTCCTTCTCTCCTATGAGTTGACCTGAGTGACTTGTTAGGGTCTATCAAACCCTAACAAACCCTGTTAATGTTGTCCTTCAGGGGTACAATCTTCCAAAATCCAACATTAGATCTGTGGCATGATGAGGTCCTGGAGTAAGCCTGGAGCAGAGGTATTGTTCTATGCTTCATATGTTGAGATACCCCACTAGAATGTAGTAAGATGGAGCTCAAATGAGCTAATTTTGTCCAACCCCCTTGTTCTGAGGAAACTAAGACCATGAGGCTCGCCCAAGGTCAAACAAGGGATGTCAAGGAGAATGTTAGGTCCCAGATCTTCTGACTCTGAGTCTCTCTTTCACTCAAATAGGAGAAAAAAAAAGCAAGGGAGAGGGCTGGCTAATGGATTGAGAGCCAAGCCTAGGGACAGGAGATCCTGGGTTCATATCTGTCCTCAGATACTCTCAGAAGAGAATGAGGACAGAATTATAAACATTTCTCCCCAGTATTTGGGGTCATGCTCTCATATACCACCTTAGTCCCTGGAGAGAATGGACCAGACTTCAAGTAGCTTCTATAAACATCTGGCCCATCACATTTACTTCTAATACAGCACAACCAATGGATGAGTTGTTCTTGCTGCCTTTAATACCCTGCTTTGGTGAGTCAGGTCATTCAGGACTTTGAATCTCAGGAGGTTTAGTTATCATTGGGATATGACATGGATTTCAGCTCCCAGGTTGTGGTGGTTAAGTCTCCAAACCTTTTGGAGCTCACTGGGTTTTAGCTTCATCCAATATTCTTTCACCTAAGAGAAAGGAAGAAGAAAGGCAGAGGCAAAGAATAGAAGCGCATAGCGTAGTCATAGACCTCTTGGTCGCCCAAATGAGAACAGATAGAGGCATTTTTCCACCCAGAAGTTTCCAGTATGTTTTCTTCAAGGGATCCAACCTGGCAAGAACAGAGGGAGAGAGAGCCTTAGCTGCTGTGTGCCTTTAGAATGTACACCCAAGTCTTTTTCAGCAGCCGCTTCAAATTCTGTTTCTTCCCCATTTTCCCTGCTTCCCCATGTGGGTAGCAGATAGGAAGTAATTGCTTCCGATGAGCATCCTGCAAATAATCATAACAGATGGGCATGGCTCTTTCCTGTTACATAAAGAATGGTGAAAAAACACCAAACCCCAACCCAGTCCTTGTCTCACATTCTAATGAGGGAGACAACTTGTGAATAACTGGAATATAAAAGATACATAGGGTGACTTGGATGGTAATCTCTGAGGGGAAGGTACTAATATAGCTAGGAGACTTGGGAAAGGTCTCCTTCAGAATGTGAGTTTTGAGATGAATCTTGAATAAAATAAACAAATTGCATAAAATAAATACAAATAAAATAAAATAAAAAAGAGGAAAGCTAAGTGGAGAGAGTGCCAATTCAAATTTGGCCTCAGATGCTTTTTAGATGTGTGACCCTGGGCAAGTCATATGACCTAATTTGCCTCCATTTATAAAATGAGTTGGAGAAGGAAGTGGCTTTCCACTTCCTTCCTGGAGAGGAAGGGATTTCCTCTAGTATCTTTGCCAAGAAAACCCCAAATGGAATTATAAAGTGTTGGAAACAACAGAAATGTTTGAACAACAAGAAGTTGGGAACCACTGGCATTTACTGAATAGAGTGGTGATCTTGTGCTCTCCAGAATTATATATCTATATCAAGAAGGGACCTCGGAGCTCATCAAGTTTAATCCTCTTAAATCATCTTATTTACAGCTAAGGAAACTGAGACCCAGTTTCCTTACCAGACACATGGTAGGTGGTATAACCAGAATTGAAACTCAGGACCTATACTCCCAGGTTCAGCACCCTCTTCACCAGCTCATATTGCAGGTCTGATAAAATGAATGCGCCCTAAAAACAATTTTAGGCAATTTTCATTTTGTTTTGTTGTTGTAATTACCAACTGGAACTCATTCTTTTGCTTTTATATTCTTCATTTTTCATTCACATGATTTGCCTATTCCTAATTTTTCCCCTTTAAAAAAAGGATGTGTTTTCAAGTTGGCATTTCTTTAAAATATTTAATCTCTCTTTTCTTAAAATGTGGGTACTTTTTAAGGAATGTTTTCATTTTTTTCAATTATATGTAAAAACAATTTTTAACATTCTTTTAGAAATAGTTTTTGAGTTCTAAATTCCTTCCCATATTCTGTTTAAGAAGGCAAGCACTTTGTTATAGATGATTATACCTAAGTTTATATATATAATATATATGTATAGACACATATACCCTTACCTTCCATTTTAGATGAGATTCTAAGTATTAGTTCCAAGGCAGAAGAGCAGTAAGGGCTAGGTAATGGAGTTAAGTGACTTGCCCAAGGCCCTCATAGTTAGGAAGTGTCTGGGGCCAGATTTGAACCAGATTTGAACCTGGCTCTCTAGTCACTGCCCCCTCCTGCTGCCCCTATCTATCTGTATATTTTTAAAAAATTGCCTCCTATGTAAATAGTACTGTGCTAGAAGAATATGGAGACAAAAGATAAATTTATAATTTAATTACACATTTAAATGTTAATGTAACATAATTATTGCAGCATGCTATAGTTAATATAACATATAACATAGGGTCGTGTCCAAGTAATTGCTATAAGTAATGAGGGACTCAGAGAAAGGAAATAGAAACATCTCTAGGGAGGGCTTCATAGTGTGGGCAGGATGTAAGCTTGTTGCTAAAGCCCACCTGTGTCAGAGCCAACTCTTATCATCCCTTAAGAGCTGATTGTTAAATTTTAAGTTGTGATCACTTATTCTTTGTAAATTGACAAATGCTACAAATCGAGGTTCAATTTGTTGTTTGGTTAATTGTCCAAACTTAAGAAAGCTCATGGAAAAAATGTTAAAAATGCAGTCAAAATTTGAAAGTGTGTCCCGAGCACATTTCCCCCCTAAGAACCTTTTGTTAAATATTCCTTAGTGTCCTGCACCCCCAAAGACCAGCTTTAGACAGGCAGAGGTGAGGGGTCAACAGTTTGATGTTTCTAATTGGAGAAGAGTGAGTCCATGAGGAAAGTTGTCTCTAATATACAAATCGGAGAGTGGAGGCTCATAAATTCAGGGTCTTTTCAGCTTCCCAAATGTGTTGGTTTTCTTTGCTTTTATTTATATATAAGCGAGTGACCAGCACAAATATGAATTTTCTTGGGGACTAGAAATTGTATTACAGATCTAGAGCTAGAAGGGATCTCAGAGGGTATCTATTCCAAGACCTTAATTTTATAGATGGGGAAACTGAGGCCCAGGGAAGTTAATTGCTCAGGGTTACATAGACAGAAAGAAGCAGATGTCTGATGTTGAAGGTTATGTCTTTTCCAGTGTGTTGCTTTCAAAATGAGGAAGAAATGAAAGAAAATCAGATACTGTAAGAAAAATGAATTTAAGTTGTACTTAGTCTCTATTTTGTAATCTCTTCTATTTGTTTGATTTTCATCTGAATCTCTGTTGGGAACTTAAAGTTAAATTCTGTTGATTACTAATATTAGCTATGAGAAGCTGCTTAGATGGTGGAGTTAATGACATGGGGATAAGTAGGGCGTACAAATTAATACAATTTTTTTCTGAATTTAATAAAATTTTGAAAATAATTTCCCTGTGCCATCATGTATGTACACATACACATGTCTTAAAATTGATTATTCTTTAAAAATTTGATGCCTTTTGCCTAACCAAAAAATTCCTAACATTTTCAAGTCAAGTCAAATAATGTATCAGAAGCACCTTACAAATGTAAGAGTCACACAAGTATCAGCAGTGATCACATTATTTTTTGCAGGTTTAAATTTGAAACTAAAAAAATTCTCAGAGGCAGTTAAATGTCTCAGTGAATGGAAAGACAGAATTGGAGATAGAGTCAAATTTGACCTTAGCTGTGTGACCCTGGGCAAGTCATTTAACCCAATTATCTAGTCCTTACCACTCTTCTGCCTTGGAACCAATACTTAGTATTAATTCTAAGACAGAAGGTGAGGGCTTAAAAAGAAATTCTGAGCTTTTCTCTCAGGATAAATATATTTTGAAGCATCACATACATTTACTTTCAGAACGTTTGTTAGTGTTGACACTTGGGCTCATTGCAATTTCTTTGATTTTTTCCTTTGCTATTTGGAATAAAAGTTCTGTTTAGGAGATGAAACTAAGCACCTGTATCTTTTTTATCTTTGTGTTTAGGGCTAGAGTTAGAAACTTACATCAGCACGACTGTCTCAGATCTCACTATGACACCTCATGCTTGAAGCTGATAACTTAAGACCATTTCTCATAGATGAACAACAACACAAGCAGTGGTGAGTTACAGCATTAAAAAAGCAAACATTATCGATGTAATTAACCATTAAATAGTTTCTACATTTAGTCCATGTTTCTGAAGAGTTATTCTTTTTTGCTTTATATTGTATATTATAAATACATGGAAAATGAATACAGGTAATCAAATGGCAGAATGTTTACATGTTGGTTATGTAATATTGATAATTAATATAACAACAAGGAATCTCAATATCTGAGTCATTAAATGACTAAACTTGTTTTTAGGGAGAAACTTTCCAGAATTTGGTCCCAGCAACAACTGAAGTTTACTCCTGGCAGTGCTTATTGTTTCTTTTTTAAATGGTTC
Source organism: Monodelphis domestica (assembly GCF_027887165.1). Lineage (NCBI taxonomy): Eukaryota > Metazoa > Chordata > Mammalia > Didelphimorphia > Didelphidae > Monodelphis > Monodelphis domestica. The sequence goes on from NC_077232.1 coordinate 267,563,667, forward strand.
CTTTTTATATGGTAGCACTTAATGGAGACAAGTCACATCACGTTTTTAGGTTTATTCCCTGGGTACTTGAAACCTCTATTTTGCTGTTTAAGAAAAACAAAACACACAAAAAATTATCTCTCCAAATTATTTTCCTTGTTGGAATAATTAAAATCACATCATGTTTTTTATTTCTTAAAAATGTCAGGATATCACAATAATATTTAAAAATCCTCCAAATATGTGATGTTTTCTAGTCAAATTGATACCATCAAAGACAAATGAGTATAATTTATAAAATGATATCATTGTGAATTAGACCAGGATAGTAAATACAGTAATTTTTCATGTGATACAATGGAGAGAGTTCTGGACTTGGAATCAGATGGTCTGTGTTGAAATCCTGGCTTTGTCACAGGCTACTTCAGACTGCCATGGACAAGACATCTGAGCCCCCTGAACCCAAATTTTCATACTAATAGAATGAAAGAGTTGGACCAACAATTTTAAAGCCACGATCCTCTTGTCTTCTTTGTAAAAAAATACCGTTATTTATAACCCGAAACCAACAAATTTGGCCATGTGGTTGACTAGGTCCATGTCCATGAGTAATTCTTCTTTGCAGTTATATAGAAAATGGAAGTATTTTTATGCACATGATACATGCTTTGACTCCAAAGAGCTTCTACAGGAGCTTGGTGCCATGCTATATATGCAATGTGGGGACACAGAAGTAGTTCTGTCCCTTGAGAGAGTTCCATTCTAGATGGGGAGACAAAAGAAAAACAGAGGAAGAAATTAGAAACCACCTCAGTAGGTACATTTTAAATGGTACATTTTCATATTCCATGATTCTATGAGTTAAAGGCAGTTTAATATGGTTAATGGTGGTGATGGTGCTTATACAAAAGACCTGGGATTCCCAAAGACTTTGCTAATGGACTATAACCTCTATCAGGCTCTGCCAATATGGAAAGCCTCTAAGCATGAAGAAGGTATGTATGTGTGATGTAGAAATAGTGTCCCAAGTCTGGAGAGGCTTGTCACTAGGATGACTACCTGATGATAAATTTTCAAGTTGCAGCGACTCTTAATGATCTTTTATAAAGTCATATTCAGGGATGTTTATGTATCCAGAGAGTATCAATACTGATGCAATCACAGGGTCACAGATCCAAAGCAGAATGAGAAGGGAACCTGTTCATGGAAATGGGCATTGTTTTTGGTAGGAAGGTTCTGAGCTATGTGCAGAGAAAGGAGAAAGTTCAGAAGTCAGAAGCAGCAGCAGTTTAGTTTGGACTTCAGACTCAATGCACGGTCTCACTTCTAGCATCTAACTCAGCTTGCAGAAGAATAACCACAGCAGAAAGCCCAGACCAAAGAGGAGCTTACAGTTCTGCCACTTTGAAATAACAGAGCTTTCCAGATAAAGGGATCTAGCAGTATTGTACCCTTGCACAGATCCAAACTCAGGTCAGAAACTTGCAGAACTCAAATAGGGAGAGGGGCAGCAAAAATACTTTATTCTGGATTGAACCACTTTGAGGACACTATAAGTTGTAGGTCCTCAGTGTCTTTCTACAGTCCTACAATAACAATACTGAATACTCCAAGAAAGCAACAAAGGGACCAGCCCAGGTCTTCCTTCTGGAAGTATAGCAGAGGTAACCCTAACATCAAGTCTGAATTCAGGAAGTAGGCTGGAAGAATGAGCATAGAAAAAAACAAAACCCCTCACCATAAAGAGTTATTTTTGTATTAGGGACCCTGAATATACAAATGCAAAAGTGAATGACTACAACATCTGCAAGCAGTGTCTCAGAGGAAAACCCAACTGGAGCATAAACTCAACCAGAATTCCTGGAGAAGATGAAGCAAGAGTTTTAAAGAAAAGAGTTTAATTTTTTTTTTTACTAATGGAATGATTGCATCAGGAAAAAAATGGGGGAAAAATGAGGGCACCAGGAAAAGGATTTGGAAAGAGAAGTAACCATGTGATACAAGAGTTACAGATCCTTGCCCAAGCTACAAACACCCTGAAAATTCAAATGGACCAAATAGAAGCCAATGATTCCATGAGGCAACAAGAAATATTAAAGCTGAAGGGCCAAAAATTAGAAGAAATTGCAAGTATCTTGAAGCAAAAACTACTGTCATATAAAAGAAAAAAAATTAAGAATCATTGGACTATCTGAGCACAATGACTAAAAAATAATAGAGCCTAGAAATTATACTTCAAGAAACCTTAAAAGAAAACTGCAAATCTTTCTAAAAGCCAGATGTCAGAGTGAAATAGAAATAATCCACCAATTAACTTTAGAAAAAAATTCCCACATGAAAGCACCATTATAGTCAACATGTATAGCTTCCAGGTCAAAGAAAAATATTGCAAAAACCAGAGAGAAAGAATGTAAGTATTGAGGAGCCATAGTCAAGATGAAATTATTTAGAAGCCACAACTAGAAAGGATTGGATAACATGGAATGCAGTATTACAGAAGGCAAAGAATATAAACTTATGGATAAGAATATCTTACCCAGAAAACTTTGATGATTCCAACAAGGAAAAAATGAACCTTTAATGAAATAGAAGACTTCCAAACATTCCTAATGAAAAGACCAGAGCTATAGAAAAAATTTGAAGTTCAAACATTACAGTGAAGAACCATATGAAAGAGTAAACATGAATGAATAATAATGAAGGACTAAATTATAGTAAACTGCTAATTTTTAGGTATGGAAGGTGATACCTTTAGCCCCTCTGAACTCTATTATCATCAGGGTCCACAGAAGGAGTCTAATTAGACAAGTCTGGGAATGGTTTTGTTTTGCCTTGATGATTTTAAGGAAAGAAGGGAAAGAGACAGGAAAAGGAATGCATTGAAGGGGAGGGTAGGGAAAGGGAGTTTAGGGAATATTATTATCTCAATGAGAATGTACCAATAGAAATCCATACAAACATTGTGTAGGGGGTTAGGAGAATGACTGACATTTGAACAGCATTCTCATCTAAATTAGTCTAAGGAAGGAAGAATATGCATACACTCAATTGGGTACAGAAATCCATTTCATTCAACAGAGAAATAGAAGGAAAAGGGAGGAGGGGGGAAAAGTGGGAGTTAGAGAGAGGATAGGTTAAGGTAGGGATTAGTCCCAAGCAAAACAAACTAAGGAAGTACAAAATTATTTTAACTCTTTTTGAGGTGGCAAGGAATGGGAATATAAATGGGCATCCATAAATCAGTGGATTAAAGAAATTATAGTTTATAAATGTGATGTAATACTACTGTGCTAATATACTAATATATGCTAATAATATATAATATATACTAATCAGTGTAATGACCAACAAGGATTCCAGAGGGCTAATGAGGAAATGTGCTTTCTGCTTCCTGATAGAGAAGTGAAAGGCTTAGAATGAATAATGAGATAAAATTTTTTTGGACATAGTTGATGTGGAAATTTATTTTGATTGACTATACATGTTTTTAATGGGTTTACTTTTCTTGTGTTTTCAATTAGGGATAAGGAAGAGAGGTTTGAATGGGAGAGTATAAAGGCAGATTTTGGTTAATGACAAAAAATAAATAATAAAAAAGGATTTGGTGAGAGGAGTCTTCCCTCTGCAGACCTTCTTTAACAACCAATGATCTTGGTTAAGAGGTACTCTGTGAAATATGAATCTGTGATTCTATTTTCATTCCTCATGGGAAAGAAAGAGGACAGAAATGCCTAGAGGTCCTGCAAATATGGTTGGTTCAGAGTCAGTTTCTTTTTTCCTCCTTCTTGTCTAAAGTAACTAGGATATGATTATCAGTAAGACTGAATATTCTGTAAATTTCTCATTCTCGTCTCTTTCTGGGTGGTGAAACTATATATTTTTTACTCATGTTTGGACTGTTGTTCTTAATCTACCTGGCACAGGATGCCTTGGAGAGTCTTAGGCTACCAGAGCTCCTCTTCCCACTATACATTTCTTAGTGGGTACTTGAAGGCATGGAGGAGAAAAAGATGGAAATATGTTACTCCTGAAAGGAGTCCAGATCTCTCAAAACATTCCATTCAAATTCTTTAAAATGTACCAGAATGAACAATGAGACAACTAGCTGGCTAACTAGTATTTATTAAGCACCTAT